>NC_080539.1:365255322-365559413 GCF_028640845.1 Ahaetulla prasina | reverse complement strand
TGTGTTTGCCTCTTTTGCAGCCACGTGATACGTTGACCAACGATCCATTTTTGATTGACTGCACTCTTCACTTCTCCTACTGTCCAGTCAGGTAGCTCCTGTCCTATAAACTGGGTATCTGATGCTGGCAGTTGAACTTCAGTGTTTCTGCAGACTGATCAAATCCCTCCTCTCCGACCCCACCCATCATGGAAGGAATTAGGATAACAAACTGATTAGGTCACCAATTTGCAAAGAGTAGGTAGAACTGCGGTCCAGAAACAGGATTCAGGTCTTTCCCATATGGGAATCTGCACGGATATGTGATATATATCATGACTTTGATGCATTAACAGTGTAGTTTGCATCAGACTTAATGCAACTACACAACGGCATAATTCCCACAATGGTAACATGGTGCTTCAGTCGAAACTTTGATGCTACTGCAGTCTGCAGAAGGTCTCTAGACTCCCTAGAGCAGCGATGGCTAACCTTTTCCGGATAGAGTGCCCAAAGCAAGCACGTGTGTGAATGCATGCATGTGCGCCCAAACCCCCAAAATGCAATATATGTGTGCAACCCCCCTTGCGCCCACCCTGGCCCCCTGCACATGCATGCGCAACCCCCATTTGCGTCCCGCCCCGTGCATGCGCACGCAACCTCCCACACACACCCTGCTGCCCACATATGCACTGCAGAGACCTGACAACCTGTTGGCTGGCGCACATGCATGCGCGGCACAGCTGAACTGGGGCAACGGCTCATATGCCCACAGAGAGGGCACTGTGTGCCACCTGTGCCATAGGTTCGCCATCACGGCCTAGAGCCTAGATTGTGGTTTTGGAAGAAGTCACTTGACAGCCCTTGAACTGCAAGGAAATCAAATCAGTCAATCCTAAAGGACATCAACCCTTTGATGTCTTTGGAAGGATTGATACTGAAGCCGAAGCTCAGTTGCTTTGGCAACCAAATGAAAAGAGAAGGACTCATTGGAAAAGACCCTGATCTTGGGAAAGACTGAAGGCAAAAGGAGAAGATGAGATGATTAGATAGTGTCATCAACTCAAGGAACATGAATTTGGGAAGCTCCAGGAGACAGTGGAGGATGGAGGTGTAACACTGTGCTATGGTCCATGGGATCGCGAAGAGTTGGACACGGTTTAGCGACTGAACAACAAGATTCTCAACTCCTGACTTCCTTTCAGCCAGAATTCTGGGGAAGAGCCCACCTTGTCAAGAGCCTCCTGCAGCACCCCTTCGGCATCTTCCCATTTGCTCTGTGCCATGTAGCAGGCAGCTTGGCCATTCAGGAGCAGCAGTGTGGGTGACCACTTCTCTGACATCTCCTGGAAGATGTAATAAGCGTCCTGCAATTTTTCACCACCCTGCAGAGCAAAACATTGGGAAATCCTTAGGAGGAGGAACAACCCTATTTTAAACAGTTGGCATGCACATTCATGATGAACAGTCAGTGCCTTAGAAATGCCCCATTCTGTAAATTCAATGGTGAGGATTTAAACCATTTCAGGATTATCACCTAACGTAAAAATACTTCCGTTGACAGAACTACCATCAGCTGGAGGAGAATGATGATGGTCTAGACCAGGGGTCTCCAACCTTGGCCACTTTAAGACTTGTGGACTTCAACTCCCAGAGTTCCTCAGCCAGCAAAGCTTTGCTGGCTGAGGAATTCTGGGAGTTGAAGTCCACAAGTCTTAAAGTGACCAAGGTTGGAGACCCCTGGTCTAGACTAGAGTAGGGGTTCCCAACCTTGGCAAGTTTAAGAGGTATGGACTCTCAGAATGCCCCAGCCAGCATGCTGGGAGTTGAAGTCCATATGTCTTAAACTTGCCAAGACTGAAAAACACTTCCTACGTAATTCATCAACTCATTTTTGGCAGAGCTGTTTTCTCTCTCCCCCATTGAAACAAATCCCAAGAAATAGCTATTTGTACCCAGCATAACCCAGCATTGGATCCTGGTCCCGAGGCAGAATTGGAATGGGGACCATCCGACAGGGTTGACACGTCTCCCTTGGAATGACTGGAGAGTCCAGGGGCTGAGGATGATGCTGTCCCAGGCCCCACCAGCATTGGAGAAGATAGTTGACCAGACGGGGAACTGCCTGCCTTCACAAACGTAAGAGGATGGGGGTGGGTTGGTGTCTTTGTTGGGAACAGTTATTTTGCTTTGGCACACTCTTTCCCAGCCTTTGTAAACTCTGCTTCGAACTGTGTTTCTGCCCTACGGACTCTGGCCTTGCTTATGGACTGCGGATCTTGACCTGTGGACCTTGAACCTTATTTGTGACTTACGGACTCTGCATCTTGTTTCTGGACTACAGACTTCCCCCCTTGCCTTGTGACATCCACTCTGGTAACTATTGGCTTTCGTTTGTGAGACTGTGTTGCACTGACTGTGGGCGGCTGCCTTCAGGAAGGTTTGGGGGTGGAGCTTTACCAGCCGTTGTATGGCTGTTTTTCATGGGATAGCAGAGCAATGAAGCAATGAGCAACCTTTATTGAAGGTTTATCTGTCTAGACCACCTGGACAGGGAGTTGCCAGTCCCAACATCCTGATAACTCAGGAATATTGTTGTGGTCTGCCAGCAGCAGTGGAGCTGGCAATGGAGTCAGACAGCGATGAGGCTGAGGAAGAACATGGGCCAGTCCTGGAGGCTGGGGAAAGCCCAGATGAGGGCTCTGCGTCGGAGGCAGAGGTGGAGCCAGGGCCATCAGGGAGTGATGTGCAGACTCCGGAGCCTCCAGAAGCTGACAGTAGTGAGGCAGAGGAACAGGAGCCTGTTCCTAATGCACGCATGAGAAGAGCTGCCAGAAGGCAAGAGCAGCTAAAGCAAAGAGGATGACTCGGGAGTAGGACCAAGAGATGATTGGCCCCTCCCATAAGGCTTAAAAGACCAGCAACGGTGTTTGGGCTCTTTGCTGGAAAACAACGTTGATAGCCTTGCTTCTTGTCTTGCTGCATTTATTTCTTGTCGGCATCTTCTGCTTTTGAACTTTTGCCAAGAAAAGCCTTTGGAAGTTTGCCTAATTAGACCAAGGTTGGTGATAAGACTGAAGAATTGTGTTCTGAAGAATTTGCTTTGAGTTAGTTTGGATGAGGCTGAGAATGAGTTTAATTCTCAGCTGTTCTAATAAAGTCTATTTGTTTTTGAACTGATTGCGTTTACTACTACCTATTTGGGCCTGGGTCACAACAACTCTGTCTCCTAAGATTCTTGGCTAGGCTGACCCATCCGTGGAAATCCCAGTAGCTGCTATTCCACTGTTTAAATTCTCCAGGTGGCTGAAAACTGGATCACCTTTCTGCCTGGGTCTCACCAGGATCCAGGGAGTTGCTTTGGAAAGGTTCACCCCTGCTACATTAACTCTTCCTGGGGTGGAACATAGTCTGCGTTCCTAGGAGGGAGCGATTGCTTTTCAGAAGGGAAGAGGCTGCAGAGCTTGGAAAGTTTGGCTGATAGGAAGGAGGTTAAAAGGGCTCCTCCCTTGCTTTCTCTACAGTATATCTATAGTTATGCAAATAGTTGCTTTAATCTGGCAAAGCTCTGTCTACAGGTGAAGAATAAAGGCAGCTAGTCTTAAGTACCATATTTTTCAGACTACAAGACGCACCGGAGTATAAGACACACCAAGATTTTGAAGAGGAAAACAAGAAAAAAAAATAGTTTTTGGCCTCCCCGGCCCACAGGAGCATTCTGCAGGCCTCCCAAACCCTCTGAGCACCCCATTTTTGCAAAAAAACTGTTTTTGGTGAAAATGGGACATTTGGGGCAGGGTTTTGGGACGCCAAAAATGGCTGCATTCAGTGTATAAGACGCACCAACATTTGCACCCTCTTTTGGGGGGGGGGAGTGCATCTTATACTCAGAAAAATATGGTAACTCCATGTGTTGTTCTTGGTTCTTGGGGCCTGACACTTCCCTTAGTGCCCAACTGCCACGGACGGCACCTACCATTGCAAGATTCACCCATGCAGTTGCCAGCTGCGTCAGCGTTGAGTCCTCATCTTGCTCCTGCATCTTCTTAAGCTCTTTTCTGAAGAGAAAGAAGAAAGAAGAGGGAAGCACTTGAGTTGAAAAACCTCCTTCAGGCCTGTCTGCAAGATTTGGGGCGTCATGTGTCAAACGACTCAGGGAAGATGCCCTATTTTATGCTGATTCGTTGCCCGCAACCTCATCATTTAAAATGGACAATAAGTTTTATTTCCATTTTCCAACATCATATTTATGTAAAAACTATTATCCATCATTAATCATTAATTTTATTTATTATTTTTTTTAAAAATAGACAATAAGAAGGATTGAACGGGGCTGCCTGGAAATGGAGTCATAGCAACTGGACTTCCTGCCTCTTTGATCTGAAAGGTTTCGCCGCTTATCCAAGGAGTTTCCTCAGTCTGATTAAACGGGGAACTTTTACTTGCAAAGTTAGGCCTCTCCTTACTGACCCCAGGCTGTCTCCTAAAGCAGGGATTCTCAACTAGCATTCCATCACACATAGGTACGGCATGGGCTTGTTTCTAGCGCGCCACAAGATTTTTCTCGTGTTAGTTTTTTTTCAAATAATTTTTGTATGATGTATATTCTGAATAACCCATATAGTCAATATAGTACTGATGCTAAAAAAAAATGTGTAATTTCCTCTGAAACCACATCTTAACACTTTTAAAAATATGTGTATTGTCTATAATCGGGATGGTGAACATGTGCCAGAGGTGGCGCACAGCGCCCCTGTCAACTAGCCTCAGATCAGTGCTTAAGAAAATAAAGACCCAACTCCATCATTTTGAAGAAATTGGTAATTTATACTAAGCAAGTCTGAATGCTGAACAGGCAAAGCCAGAACTGGTTCGGAGCTCCCACGTAACACCTATCCTGCGCAGACTGCACTGGCTGCCTGTTGTTTTCCGGGTGCGCTTCAAGGTATTGGTTACCACCTTTAAAGCGCTCCATGGCTTAGGACCGGGCTACTTACGGGACCGTCTACTGCCGGCCTCTATCTCCCAGCGTCCGGTGCGTTCCCACAGAGAGGGACTCCTCAGGGTGCCGTCAGCCAAACAGTGTCGACTGGCGGCCCCCAGGGGGAGGGCCTTCTCTGTGGGGGCTCCTACCCTGTGGAACGAACTTCCCCTCGGGCTTCGACTACTACCTGACCTTAGGACCTTTCGCCGCGAACTTAAAACCTATTTATTTCATATGGCTGGACTGGCCTGATTTCAATTTTAAATTTTAATTGAATTGTTGATGGGTTTTAAATTTTGTAATTTTATGGGGTGTATTGTCATTTTAAATTTTCTGGCATATTTGAATTAGTTTTTTAAGGGACGTTTTAATTATTGAGTATGTTTGTTTGTATTTTATTTGCCTGTTCACCGCCCTGAGTCCTTCGGGAGAAGGGCGGTATACAAATTAAAACATTATTATTATTATTATTATTATTATTATTATTATTATTATTATTATTATTATTATTATTATTATTATTAAGTAAATCAAAACCACAGAGTCATATCCTCTCCTGAACCCTCCCCCTACTAGAGGTCATACAGTAATAATCCAATGTCGTCTTCCTCCTTGGCCACGTGTAAGTTTCACTTCTGATATTCTCCCTCTGTCAATCTTCTGGATGGAATGCGAAGCAAGCAGCTGCTGTTACATTCACACGGCAAACACAGTTCAAACGGCTGTTTAAAAAGGCTTTCTCCCTCCCCCACACATGCAATGTTAGCCGAACTGCTGGGAACAGTAAAAACCTCCCCCCTCCTCCATAAATCATGTAAGACACTCAGTAGAGCAAACTTTTAACAAGGTAATAAAACAGTAAACCAGACTAGTAGGAGAAATACACTTAATTAAAGCGGAGGCTGACAGCCCCCTCTGATGGCACACAAGCCATCACCCCAGTTCAGTTCTGCTGCGCATGCGCGCACGCCTCCCACCAGCCAGCTGGTCTTTGGGTCTCTGCCCTGCATGTGGGGGGGGTGGCATGCGCGTATGCGCGGGGGGGCAGGGTTCATGCAGGGGGCCACACGCACATGTGCCTGGGGTAGGGCGCATGTGCGGGGATTGCGCATGCTTTGGGCACTTGGCCCAGAAAAGATTAGCCATCACTGGCCTATAATTTTCTGGTATGCCACAGAATGACTGCTACATTCAATGTTTTGCTGATGTTTCAAAAAGATTGAGAATCTTTCCTAAAGATTTAGGAGATAACCCACCCCTTCTAATAAAATATTTCAATTCATTTCAATGAATAAATTAAAAAAAAATAGGCAGGAGGGATGATGCTGGCAGGCTGGGAAACTTACCGGGCCAAATCCAGACGATCCAGTTTTAGTAGGATCTGGATGGTCATGGCCATGCTGGAAAGAAAGAGAGCATTTTAGGGCCGTAGAGGAGGCAGATCACAGGGGATTTACATGCGCTCTGAGTCTGTTTGTTCAATTCCTATGGCTGCCTATCTCAATCAATGACTCTGGTATACAGTTAAGGGGTCCTTCTGCACTAGGGGTTTATGCTCAAGGAGCAGGTGAGAACCATGGCTAGCCAGCAGCCTTTACACAAATACGTCCAAATAATATAATATAATATAATATAATATAATATAATATAATATAATATAATATAATATAATATAATATAATATAATATAATATAATATAATATAATATAATATAATATAATATAATATATATAATATAATATAATATAATATAATATAATATAATATAATATAATATAATATAATATAATATAATATAATATAATATAATATAATATAATATAATATAATATAATATATACAATCTATCTAATCTATTTATTATGCTGCCCATCTCCCCTATAAGATGATATGGGTGGCATAAAAATCTATTAATTAAATACTAATAAGTAAAACCTGTGCACCAACTGAGCTCTTTCTATGAATGGGAGATCAATTAACGGACTCTCACACCTCAGTAATTTATTTCTGTGACCTTTGACTTTTCGTATTACAGGCAGTCCTTGACTTATGACCTGCAATTAGGACTTGAACTTCTGTTGCCAAGTGATGCGATCATTAGCTGAATCATCACATCCTTAAACAAACCACACAATTATTAAAGGGAATCGCACCGTTGCAAAGCGAACCTGGCTTCCCCCATTGACTTTGTGGGAAGACAGCTGGGAAGGTCACAAATGGCTATCAGGAGACTACAACTGCTGTAAAAGGGTGACAGATGCTATATGTCTTAATTTAATTGTGTGGCCATGAGGAACTCCTATGGTTATAAACCAGTGGTGAAATCCTCTGCGGATTGCTGCTTGTTCTGTCCCCCCCCCCCAACCACAACCAAGAAGACACGCGAGCTGACTATATCTGCTAGCAATTTATTCCTACGACAGATATCAGTTATGGCAACGAACCTGCGATTGCCTGCCAAGTTCTCTTATCTCCTCAGAAGCCAGTGTAACTGCACTTCGTTGCTGGAGCAACCAAGAGTTCAGAAATAAACAGAAATCCAGAAGCCAAATTCTTAGTCTCGAAATATTGCAGCCAAAGTTTCCAAGAGTCAGTTTTTGTCCGTCACAAGAAGTTATAGAGCAGCTCCTCCTGCTTTTATACCCTGTGGGGTGTGGCTCCGTGACTCAGCACTCTCTAGGCCTGCCCCACCCCTTCTTTTGTTGTTCCCGCCACTCCTTTCTGCGATGCCTGGAATTTAACCAGGACTGATTGTCAGCAGCTGGGTCTTGAGGTGTTGCTTGGGAAGGGGAAGGTGTGAGAGAAAGAGGCCTCGTCATCTCCTCCACCTGGCCTGCCTCTGGAACCTGGAGCGGAGCCAGAGAGGAAGATCCTGCAGAGGGAAGCCCTGTCGGCTCTTCCCCCTCACTCTCTGAGTCACTCTCTGCCAGGAGGCCAGGCTCGAGAGCCGAAGACACAACACTATTAGTTTGCTGCCTGCGCATGCGCAATGCGCGCCAAAAGCACGCTTTGCACAGAAAAAGAAGACTTAACAAGCTAGGTAGAAGAGCGAGGGGGAAACAGCTGTGCTGCGCGATTTAGCTTCACTTTGAAAGCAGGATTTCCTGCTTTCTAGTGAATATAAACCATGCGGCACAGCTGATCGTCGGAAATACCGGTTTACTCGAACGGGTGCGAACTGCTAGCATTCCACCCGTTATAAAAGTCATAAGTTTCTTTTTTTTTTTTAACACCATCATAACTTTGAAGTATTGCTAAATGAATTGTCGTAGGTGGAGGACTACTTGGTGATTCACAAACTAAATTAAGAGGGAAAAAAGAATCTTCCCCTAAGGGAAACATACCATTACTTGAGTACATAAGGTAGAAAGCATTTCTTACCAATAGGATGAGGACAATCGGGTGTATAGGTTGTGATTCAATCGATGGGATGAGTTGTAAGTTCTTCTTTATGGAAATAACAATTGTTCTAAAGAAACTGGTGGGAACTGACAATGGGATCCAGGCTTGCACATGGTGGATCTGAGAAAACGAGGGTGGGCCCAAACCCGCTTACCATTCCAAGCTTTCCCCCTGGTGAAGGGTCCGTAGCGCCGCATCAGGATTCTGGTCGTGGAAGTAGACCGAAGCCGCCATCAGCAGGAAAGTGGTATTAGTGACCTCCATGCTCTTGCTCATCTTCTTATCTAATTCTGCCACAATTGCATCCCTGTAAAAAGAGAGGGGGAGGTCAAATAAATGTCGATCCCCTCCACCTAAAATGGGAGCAGCCGCCAAATTCACTATGAGCAGCTTTTCAGAGGCCCAAACCTCCTCCTGCAAAATTTGGCAGGAGGAACATTAAAATCATGGAACGTTCTTGACATGTAATTCTAAGATTGCTCAGAAAATAGAATAGAATAGAATAGAATAGAATAGAATAGAATAGAATAGAATAGAATAGAATAGAATAGAATAGAATAGAATAGAATAGAATAGAATAACAGACTTGGAAGGGACCTTGGAGGTCTTCTAAGCCAACCCCTTGCTTAGGCAGGAAACCCTACAACATTTCAGACAAATGGTTATCTAATCTCTTCCTTTAAAACTTCCAGTATTGGAGCATTCACAACTTCTGGAGGCAAGTTGTTCCATTGATTAATTGTTCTGTCAGGAAATTTCTCCTTAATTCTAAGTTGCTTCTCTCCTTGATTAGTTTCCACTCATTGCTTCTTGTCCTGCCCTCAGTTGCTTTGGAGAACAGCTTGAAAGTACAGGTAGTCCTTGATTTATGACCGTAATGGAGCCCAGAATTTATGTTCCTAAGTGAGACATCTATTAAGTGAGTTTTGCCACGTTTTATGACTTTTTCCGCCACCTTTGTTAAGTGAATCGCTGCCGCTCTTAAATTAGTAACACGGTTGTTAAGTGAATCTGGCTTCCCCATTGACTTTGCTTGGCAGAAGGTCGCAAAAGGGGATCACAGCCAGGACCCTGGTGTCGTGTCCCACTCCTCCGGTGACGGCCGGGTCAGGGAAATCCGAATCAGGCGTGCCTCTGCAGCTCTGCCAAAGTCCTAGCAAAGTCCTCAAGGCAGGCAGGAGACCAGAAAGTGACTTCAGCAAGATATGTTAGACTTTGCCCGACTCAGAGAATGCCAGAAAGCAGGTCCTTTATATAGGCCATGGGGTGTTGCTCCATGACTCAGCACTTATCCAGGCCTGCCCCTCCCTTCCTTCTGTCGCTGCCGCCTATCAATTCTTCTGAAGCGAGGGTCACTCCAGTCTGCAGCTGTTGGCAATTGACCTTCCTCAGGCTCACATGCTGTGGGGGAGGGGGAGGGGTCTAGTTGCTCCGTTTGCCTGGGCATGGAGCCAGAGCTGGGGGCTGGAGGTACTTCTTCCTCCTCAGCCTGTCTGGGCATGGAGCCAGGGCTGGGGCCAGGAGACATAGTAGGACATTCCTCAGCGTTCGGAAGCAGATAAGAAGGCCCCGGCTGCGGTGAAAGCGGACGAGACACAACACCTGGGACATTGCAAGGGTCATAAATACGATCCAATTGCCAAGCACCCGGATTTTGATCATGTGAATATGAGGATGCTGCAGTGGTTGTAAGTGTGAAAAAACTGTCGTATGTCACTTTTTTTCAGTGCTGTTGTAACTTTGGTTACTAAACGAGCTGTTGTAAATCGAGGACTACTTGCATTTACCATACCACTTAACATTTTCTTCAGCTGTGATTATTTAATTAAATAATTAAATTATTTAAAGCTGGCTTATTTTTACTACCTTTCTACTAGTTAACTACAAGTTCATTTTTGTAGAATAGGTAGACCTAGACTTCAAAAAGGAACTTGTGACTTAGTTTTGATGACCAGACAGGATAAATTATGAAATAAAGAAAAATATGTAATTCAGAGAGAAAAAAAAATCAAAGTATTATATTAATAAATGTTGTGAAGAATATCAGAAGCCGCTTCTTTATACTCTTCGGTTGCTATTCTATTTTTCTTTAACTTTTTTCTTCTCTTGCCCTTCTTGCTTTTTCAATTTCTTTTGGTTTTTTTTGTTTACTGTCTATTGGTTTGGTTTAGCTTTTGCAATCTTTTTTTTAATGTTTTAACAAAGATTATACTTCACAAAAGAATCAGCCTAGGTTTAGCCAGCCAAAAGGTGCTTTGATATAAAATTTCCTGCAGCTTTGTGAAGAAGACACAAGAATTATCCTCGCAGGAGATCATAACACTCAAGTCCCAGATTTACCTCTGGCTCTCTTTGGAGAGGTATTCAGCAAACATCCGGACGGCCTGGAGCTCTGGACAAGCCCTGGGCTTGATTTCATCCAGCACCACACCATATTTACGCTGTGCAAAGGAGGAGGAAAAAGAGATTCCTGTTTATACCATGAGCAAAACTGAATGTTGCAGGCAAAAAAAGGAGTATCAATAAAGGATAACATTTTGTAGCTCAGGGTTGAAATGAGGGATATTTGGTGCTCTCTGAGCTTGGTTGGTTTTTTTTCCAATGTTTCATTATCCAAACTACATTATCACCAAGATAGTCCCTCAAGTCTTTAACCTAAATTTTAAGTTGCCTTTGCCAATGAGCAAACAGCCAACATGAAAATGTACAATTCAGTTGCGCATGTTCTTGCTTCAAAGGTTCCTACTAACAAACAATGGACACTAAACCTTTGGTTTGTCAGTATGTCATGTGAACCAGGACCAGACTATTGATTTTTGAAGAAAGAAGGTTAGAAGAGAACCAAACACACTGTGGCTTGTTCCTCTGACTATTCAGGGAGGAACACTGCAGCACATCTAAGAGAAATGGGCAGGTGCTTGGATTCAAAGCAGAACAGGGCCCTCAGAAGGGTGCTGCCAATTCTAAGTACCTTCTTAAGGAGGTTGCATCTTTTAGAAGTTTGCAGAACAGTCTTGCGGTCCCAGGAACTAATGACATGACATGACATGAGTTAAAGAGTATTAAGGCATAACCATGTTGTCCCACTCTTTCTCTACCTCCTTCATGCGTGTATCTCTGAAACGACCCAACTACCACATGAGCCTAGAAAAAAGCCTTTTTTTAAAAGAAGGAATCAACACTTGTAACAACTACAGCCAGGTAAACCCCACCCCAACTCCAGAATATCTTCTGGTCCATATTCAAATACTGTAACTATAAATCCCTAGGTCTAGGGGTATCTGTTACAGTGGTTATGTCTGCAGACTTGGCAGGATTAGTTTGAGATGTATTCCCAGACTCTTGAGGAGCTGCCTTCAGCTGCTCCTGTGAGGTATTTCCGGTTCCTGTCATATGTAGATATATACCTGTAATGATGGCTTGCTGGACGTCTCTTACGATTAAAACTACTTGAAACAGTATCTGCCAGGTATGGTAAATTTATTTTATTTATTTATAATTTAATTTCTATACTTCCCTTCTCCCGAAGGACTCAGAGCGGTTTACAGCCATGTTAAAACTACAAATACAAATAACTATTTTAAAAGCGAATTAAAACCAAATATTTAATGGCCTGATCAACTAAAACAGTCAAAGACCGACATAAAACCCGTTTAAAATTGCAATTAAAATTATACTTAGGCTAGTCCTGCACGATGAAATAGTAGAGTCTTCAGTTCACATTTGAAGGCCCGGAGGTTGGGGAGTTGGCGTAACCCCGGAGGCAGCTCATTCCAAAGGGCCGGTGCTGCCACAGAGAAGGCTCTCCCCCTGGGGGCCGCCAACCAACATTGTTTGGTCGACGGCACCCTGAGGAGGCCCACTCTGTGGGAGCGCACAGGTCGTTGGGAGGCTATCGGTGGCAGAAGGCGGTCTCGTAATAAGTAAAAAAGTCAAGATGGGAGCCATGAAGCAGAGATGGGCGGCTGGGGGTTCGCAGGAGTTCAGGGGAACCTCTAAGATTCTGTGCAGTTTGGAGAACTTCCAAATCCCACTCCTGACTGGCCCTGCCCCCACCCACCCCTCTCAGGAGTCTCCACATGGCCCGTTTTGGATGCAGGTAAGTGCAGGGCATGCATGGAGGCTCGGGGAGGGCGAAAAATGGGCCTACCGGAAGTTCGGGAAGGCCTCCGGAGCCTGGGAAGGCCATTTTTACTGGAAGTTCGGGAAGGCCTCCAGAGCCTGGGAAGGCCTGGGCTTGGGAAGAAAGCCTCCCGAGCCCAGGGAAGGCAAAAATGTTGCCCCCCCCGCCCCCCGGGTGTGGTGCAGGAGGCCGATTAGGCCACGCCCACCCAGCAACCAGGCAGAGAACCCCTTGCTAAAATTTTTGAAGCCCACTCCTACCATGAAGGGTCAATAGAATCTTTGCCTCAACATGTTGTCTTTATTAACCATACCCTCTGGACATCCATCCTAGCACCCCAGTTAAAACAGATCTGTAAAACAGATTGGAGAAGTTTCCTGGGGCCAATGGAAACTGCAGTCAAATAGCTAGAGCAGGGGTCTGCAAACTTGGCTCCTTTAAGACTTGTGGACTTCAACTCCCAGAATTCCCTTTGCTGGCTGAGGAACTCTGGGAGTTGAAGTCCACAAGTCTTAAAGTTTGCAGACTCCTGAGCTAGAGAATAACAGATTCTCCAGTTTGGGGGAAGCACCTAGAATCTGGATTAATAGCTAGTAATCAAAGGAGGCTGCTGTCGTATAGGATTTAAGGTACTGTTGCTATTAATCATAATTCTCTTGAGGTAGTTAATTTCTGTTTGAAACTGACTGGAAAAAAAATCCACATAAAAACACGAAACTGCACATTTCAGCTCAAGGCACATGTATAGCAGCTGCCATTTTTTGCACTTTCTCAAATCATTTGATGAGCTTGGCCTACCTGCGCGATGTATGCACGATACAGGAAGATGTCCCTCTCTATTTCTTTTTCTGGACTGGATGGCTAAAAACGGAAAAGAAAATTCTTTCCATAACTATACACACATATGCACAATAAAGCACAACCCCACCTCACTCCCTCAAAGTCACAGAACACCTTGGGACCAACATCTTTACTGCTTTATCAACTAAAATAGAAAAAGTCTACTTTTTGGGTGCAGTGGTTTCCAGATACCTTCTTTCAAATTCACAGCAGCCATAGCCACCATGGAGAATAACAATGGATGCTGGGATTAGTAGTTATAACATTCAAAAAGCCATTGTTTGCCCATTCTGGACTAAATGAAGATATCATATAGCAGGGGTCTCCAACCTTGGCCACTTTAAGCCTGGAGGACTTCAACTCTCAGAATTCCCCAGCAAAGCTGGCTGGGGAATTCTGGGAGTTGAAGTCCACCAAGCTTAAAGTGGCCAAGGTTGGAGACCCCTGTCATATAGGACAATTCTGGGAGTTGAAGTCCACCAAGCTTAAAGTGGCCAAGGTTGGAGACCCCTGTCATATAGGACAACTCTGGGAGTTGAAGTCCACCAAGTTTAAAGTGGCCAAGGTTGGAGACCCCTGTCATATAGGACAGACCCCTGACCTATATGACAGCCCTTGTCATATAGGACATATAGGAGACCCCTGTCATATAGGACAGGTTGGATACCCCTGTCATATAGAACACATTTTTTTGTTCCTATAACCCCATTTCAGAGTATTATAAGCCTGTGGTGAGAACCAGGTTCCTTAGCCATTTAATAGGCTCTTTAAATATTAATAAACATGAAAGCAGAAAAAGTCAGTCCTCAAGCCTGCTCAAAGATTAAGGCACAGGAAACGAGGGAGATAAAAATGAATAAACAAAAATATAATTTATATGGTTTAAATCAGATTTTAGAGCCACTCCAAACTGCTTTGTAAAAAAATGTAGTTCTATACAGCTTTATGAATGTAACAATTACTTTGTTTGCTTTGCTAACACAGGCATAGGAGGCAAGTTAACAAACAGGGTAACTGAGAATAGAATAGAACAGAATAGATAATAGAACAGAATAGAAAATTAGAAAAGAATAGAACAGAATAGAATATTATATAAAATAACAGAGTTGGAAGGGACTTTGGAGGTCTTCTAGTCCAACCCCCTGCTTAGTAGGAAACCCTACACCACTTCAGACAAATGGTTATCCAACATCTTAAAAACTTCCAGTGTTGGAGCATTCACAACTTCTGGAGGCAAGTTGTCTCACTGATTAATTGTTCTCACTGTCAGGAAATTTCTCCACAGTTCTAAATTGCTTCTCTCCTTCATTAGTTTCCACCCATTGCTTCTTGTCTTGCCCTCAGGTACCCTCACGTCTTTAAAGATATGCAAAAACACATCTTTTTATATTTATAAAAATATAATTTAAAAGTTGTGGATGGATGTTCTCTTACCAAACAACAGTAAAAATATTCTCTGATCGGCATGTGCTTTCAATGCCAGACACATAGAACTTTACCAAGCATGATCTCCCCCAAAGCATCCTTCTGATCCTCCAAGGACTGCACCCATCCTTGCTGTGATTGAGTCAATCCACCTTATTTTTCTTTCCTTCTCTTTTTCCCAGTTCAGTCTTTGCATAAAGTGTTTCCACAGTATGATCATTTGAGCCTGGTCATTTGCACCCTTCCTCCCCCAAGTGAGAACGTTGAATGGATTTGTTCTATGATCTGTTTGCCTGTACTTTCCTTGGTATTCTGTCAAACTATTGACTAAATCTGCACTACTATTAATCTTCTCATCGTTCCCATCACCAATCTCTTTCCACTTATGACTGTAACTTTGTTGCTGGTATCCTTACGATTTATACTGATATTGTTTCCTGATTGCTTATTTGTAGCCTATGACTATCATTAAGTGTTGTATCATTAAGTGTTAAATTTGTACCCTATGACTATCATTAAGTGTTGTAAGTGTTGTACTTTAATGTAGGTATCTTTTCTTTTATGTACACTGAGAGCATATGCACCAAGACAAATTCCTTGTGTGACCAATCACACTTGGCTAATAAAAAATTCTATTCTATTCTATTCTACTCTGTTCTGTTCTAGAGTTCTATTATATTCTAGAATTCTATTCTATTCTATAATTCTATTCTATTCTATTTTATTCTATTGTAGAATAGATAGTGGGAACTATCTCCCTTTGCATGTAAATGAGTCTATCTCATATATTCGTTTCACCTTTTAAGTTGCATTCCTGAAATAAATGAACTTTTGCACGATATTCTAATTTTTCGAGTTTCACCTGCCTCCCTTTGTCAGTAAACATACATTCAACACACACAAAAGTGCTAGAGAAGTTTCCCGTGGATGGACTTCAGCACAAATCCAAAAACTCAAGAAGACGAAACCTCTGGTTTCGGTAACCGGCCCAGACTGGATCCTGTATCATATCCCACCTTTCTGCTTAATAGAAGCACTCAAGATGCCTATTTAGTCTTGAAACTTCTCAGATATGTGTGGTTGGGATGTAATCACGGAATCCTCGGGTTGGAAGGGACCGTAGAGGTCTTCTAGTCCAGGGGTCTCCAACCTTGGGCACTTTAAGCCTGGCGGACTTCAACTCCCAGAATCCCCCAGCCAGCTTTGCTGGCTGGGGGATTCTGGGAGTTGAAGTCCGCCAGGCTTAAAGTGCCCAAGGTTGGAGACCCCTGAGCTAAAGGACATCCAAGGCAGCGATTTAACCGACTGGCTCATTTCGCGCCCCCCCCCCGAATTTAACCCCGAGATCCCGCTCAGCGCTTCACCTTGACTCGCTGCGCTTCGTTGATGGCCGCCTGAAAGGCCCCGATGTAGAAGTTGTTCCTCACGTCGAAAAGCTCGTCGGCCTCTCCGGAACCCGCAGGAGTCGCCATCGCGCGCGCGCGTGTCCCTTTCAAGTCGGCCGCAAACCCGACACGTCTTCGCCTTCCTCGCCCTTCCGGCGCAAGGCTCTGCGGAGAAACATCCCATTGGCTGGTTCCTCTTTTGCCCCGCCTGGGCAACGAGGACGAGGGAAGGAGAGCGAGGCGGACCAATCGGAAACAGAAGAAAGAAGATGTTTGGCGAAAAGCTTCCTGGGAATTGGAGTCAGGGCAAGGAGGCCTATCCGCCACCCGGCGCATAGAGATAGAAATGAAGAGTTGGTACTCCAACCGTGTTTACGGCAATAGCAAGAAGAAAGCCTGTTGAATCCGGTGGGATTTATTTTCCTGACAGCCTTTTTAAATAAAAATAATCATTATTTATTTATTTATTATTTATTTATTTGATTTGATTTTTATACCGCCCTTCTCCCGAAGGACTCAGGGCGGTGTACAGGCATAATAAAACCGACAATACAATATACAAGTTTAAAATACGATTTAAAAAACTTATTTTAAATTAGCCCAATGATTAAAATTTACCATACTAAGAAAACCCCGTTTAAAATTAATAAATTTAAACATTAAAATCCCAATTTAAGCCAGCCCTGCACGGATAAAAAGATGAGTCTTGAGTTCGCGACGAAATGTCCGAAGGTCGGGTATTTGGCGTAAACTTATCATTCTTCTGCGTAGAGAAAATGCAGAAGGAAGGTATTTTCGTGGTTTTTTTTCTGTCGGCTTCTGAATGGACATTTTCTCCTGTAGTTTTTTTAAAAAAATAGACTTTATTCAATCTTTTTTAGTTTTAAAAGCACATTTCCATTTTTTTACAGCTTTCAACTGTCGGTAACACTTCAAATTTCATAATTCCAATCTATGGCCTATTATTTTATGCATTATGTACATCTTTATATATATAGTATCTTTTTACTATATTCTGTTTTTGTTCTTCATTAACATCGATTTAATCTATACTTCATATATGTAGTATATCTATATGTATTTACATATACCTTTTATCCTTTAACAAGTTTTATCATTTTATAAATACATATAATTTTCAATTTAACGTACGTTCTATATCACCTTTATGCATCAATTTTACATCTCGTTTCAAGCCATTGATACCACATTTTCCAACTTTAGTAATGTTGTTGTTGTTAATTGCGAAGTCGTGTCCGACCCATCGCGACCCCATGGACAACATTTCTCCAGGCCTTCCTGTCCTCTACTATCCTCTGGAGTCCATTTAAACTCATGCCTACTGCTTCAGTGACTCCATCCAGCCATCTCGTTCTCTGTCGTCCCCTTCTTCTTTTGCCCTCAAACCAGTGGTGGGATTCAGCCAGTTCGCACCACTTCGGGAGAACCGGTTGTTAACTTTCTGAGCAGTTTGGCAAACTGGTTGTTGGAAGAAATCATTAGAGCAAAGAACCGGTTGTTAAATTACTTGAATCCCATCACTGCCTCAAACTCTAGTAATACTCTGATTGAATGGACATTTTCTCACGGTCAAGAGTATCCAAGAGATTACTTCAAAAATTCTAATTTTTTACTATGGTCCTCGTTTATCTTAGCCTCGAGACTTTTTATAAGTTTTGCACCTGGTTGGTAACTCTCCACCAGGTTTCTATGCGAACTTCGAGAGTAGCTCTACATTCTACGTAGATCTACTTTCCCTCAAATCTATGAGAAGGCTCTTTTCTCGGTGCCGAGAATTGCTTGGGAGTTGTAGTCCAACCATCATGGCTTCTGAGAGATGCGTCGGCGCTAACCAATGACGTCAAATATTTCCCCCTTTGGAAGACGCGCGGTGACGTCATCAGACGCGTCTCCGTCGCGGGGCATCTTGGGATTTGCTGTCTCCCTCGCGTTCCTTCTATCCCGTCGGAGGGAAGCGTTGCTGCCCCGATCCTCGCCCGGACGATGGCCGGTTTCCGCGCTTTAGGACTGGACCCCTGGCTGGCGTCTCAGGCGGAGCAGCTGGGCTTGTCGAGGCCCACCCCGGTGCAGGAAGCCTGCATTCCTCCCGCTCTGCAAGGTAAGACCCAGAGGAAGAAGAGTTAGAACCTCAAATAACTTTATTGCCATTTTGAATGTACACTAATGCAGGGGATCTCCAACCTTGGCAACTTTAAGCCTGGAGGACTTCAACTCCCAGAATTCCCCAGCCAGCTTTGCTGGCTGGGGGATTCTGGGAGTTGAAGTCCTTCAGGCTTAAAGTTGCCAAGGTTGGAGATCCCCTGCACTAATGGGTCATCCCATGTCAAGTTTCAGAAAACTGCCCTGCTCGATTTCGGATTTCGATGAAATTTTATGTGAACGTCCACACATGTCCCCACTGAACATTGATAAAGTCTTAACGTGTGCCGGTGCGATACTTAACAGATCAACAGAGTTGGAAGGGACCTTATAGGTCATCTAGTCCAACACCCACCCCCCCGCCCCCAAGCAGGGGATCCTACACCATTTCTGACCAATGGCTGTCAGCGTTCCAGAAAAACCCTTCACCAAGTAAAAACTCCAAAGCAAGCATCTTTCAAAGTTTTTTTATTAGGATAGGTAAACTGGCACATCTGGGAAAATCCGAATCTGAGAGATCTGGGTTTTCCCTCAGTAAATAAAAAAAAAACCCCTAAACCATCCCCTCACTCCTCAGTCGATCACATGTTCCAATGGCCAACCATCCCATCTCAAGATATCACTCCGACTCCTCCATTTGCAGGATTGGCCTGACCTTGACCGGCAGGAAGAATGTTATTATGTCTAATGGCAACCCCTCTACTAAATCCCCCCTCCTACTTTCCCACACATGAGAAAGTGGCAGCACGGAAGCTTCTGGCCTAATATGGCTTCCAAAGCTGATAATGGCTCCAGTTTTTTCTTGAAAGTCGCAAGTGATTAATCTTCCATAAACTCCAAAGGCAACTTCTGTTCCATAGGCTGATTGTTCTCACTGTCAGAAAGTTCCTCCTCATTTCTATGTTGAATCTCTCCTTGGTCAGTTTCCATCCATTATTCCTTGTCTGGCCTTCAGGTGCCTTGGAAAATACCTTGATCCCTTCCTCTCTGTGGCAGCCCCTCCAATATTGGAAGACGGCTATCATGTCTCCCCTGGTCTTTCTCTTCACTAAACTAGCCATGCCCAGTTCCTGCAACCGTTCTTCTTATGTTTTAGTCAGTCGTGGGATTCAAATAATTTAACAAACGGTTCTCTGCCCTAATGATTTCTTCCAACAACCAGTTCACCAAACAGCTCAGAAAGTTAACAACCGGTTCTTGTGATGTGGTGCGAACTGACTGAATCCCAACACTGGTTTTAGTCTCTAGTCCCCTAATCATCTTTCTTGCTCTCCTCTGCACTTTTTCTAGAGTCTCAACATCTTTTTTTATAGTGTGGTGGCCAAAACTGGATGCAGGACTCTAGGTGTGGTCCTACTAGGGCTTTATAGAATGGTATTAGTGTCTCACTTGATCTTGATTGTATCCTTCTGTTAATGCAATTTAGGATTGCATTGGCTTTTTTAGTTGCCGCTGCACACTGCTGGCTCATATTTAGCTGGTTGTCCACTAAGACTCCAAGATTAGTTTAATGAAAAGAAGGACTAGGGGAGACATGATAGCAGTGTTCCAATATCTCAGGGGCTGCCACAAAGAAGAGGGAGTCAAGCTATTCTCCAAAGCACCTGAACGCAGGACAAGAAGCAATGGGTGGAAACTAATCAAGGAGAGAAGCAACTTAGAACTAAGGAGAAATTTCCTGACAGTTAGAACAATCAATAAGTGGAACAACTTGCCTGCAGAAGTTGTGAATGCTCCCATACTGGAAATTTTTAAGAAAATGTTGGATAACCATTTGTCTGAAATGGTGTAGGGTTTCCTGCCTGGGCAGGGGGTTGGACTAGAAGACCTCCAAGGTCCCTTCCAACTCTGTTGTTATGTTATGTTATGTCAGTGCTTCTCAATTATTTTCTGTCATGCCCCCCTAAGAAGAAGAAAACATTTTTCGCGCCCCCCGCGCAACTGTAAATAGTATCATGTTTGTTATGTTAGTATGTTTGCCGAGGTCAAATGCGCCCCCCTTTACAGAGCCTCACGCCCCCCCCGGGGGGGTCCGCCCCACTATTTGAGAAGCACTGTGTTATGTTAAGATTCCTCTCACAGTCACTTGTGGAGATATAGACATAATATCTCCAGCAATATTTTGCAGAGAGAAACAACTTTCCAGAAGGTCTTTTTTTGTAAAAGCGGGCTGAAAATACCCTGTTTTTGGCGTTTTTACAAAAAAGTCAACTTTACACTCAATTTGTAAATTATTGGAAAGCAGCAGGAGAGTGAAATATTATATTTGAAAACCTTGTGTTGGTAAGTTATTATGCACAAAGTTTCACGTTTCTCCTACCTTTCCTTCCAGAAATATAAAAAGTCAAACCAATCTTTTTTTCGAGCCGCACTATTTTCGGCCAACTTTGCTCCAAATTATTTAGATGGAGATTGCTCATGAGAATGTTTTTATTATTTTGTTTAATAGAGTACAAAAGGTTGTACAAGATGGCTAAGTTTTGTTTCTCTCAACAAGATATTGCCGGAGATATTATGTCTCAAAGTTGCTGGAACTTCAGAGTCATACTATAGAACAGCAAAGCTGGCTGGGGAATTCTGGGAGTTGAAGTCCTCCAGGCTGAAAGTTGCCAAGGTTGGAGACCTCTGCTATAGAAGGCTGTGGTATGGGACTGCACAAATGCCTATATGTCCTCAAGTATTGCATCAGCACACGTAACCCTTTACCAATGTTCATTGGGGACATGTTTGCATGTTCACACAAAATTTCATCGAAATCTGTGATGGTCAAGCAGGGACCCCCAGACCACGTGACATGGAATGACCCTAATTGGCATATATTAAATGAAATTTCCTTGCATTACAGCTCTCAAAGGGTCTCCACCTCTAATATACACTACATAACCATGACAAAATAAGTAAATAAATGTAAACTTATGCATATACCCACATATATTCCTAATACGATTTGATTGCTTATTTGTTCCCTATGACTATCATTAAATGTTGTACCTTATGATTGTATCTTTTCTTTTATATACACTGAGAGCGTATGCACCAAGACAAATTCCTTGTGTTCCCAATCACACTTGGCCAATAAAGAATTCTATTCTATTCTATATTATTATATGACCCAGAGAAACAACACAGTCTAGTTCGGATGTATGCATGTACATGGCGAGAAAAATGAATCTTGCGAGTTTACCAGACAGATGGCATAGGGAACAAAGCTGTTACAGACTCTGGTAGTCCTGCTACAAATACTTTGAAACCTCTTCCCAGAGGGGAGCAACAGAAACAGAGACGGTAAAATGGGTGTGTGGGGTCTCTAACAATGCTCTGAGCTCTAAGCACATAGCACTTATAAGCAGTGTTCCGAATGACAGGAAGCGAGCTTCCTATAATCTTTTCCGCTGTCCTCACCACTCTCTGTATGGACTTTCTATCTGAGGCACTACCGCCACCAAACTAAACAGTGATTGTTGTGTCTCGCTCGCTTTCCCCGCAGCCGGGTCCCTCTTATCTCCTGCCGAACGCTGAGGAATGTCCTGGCATGCCTCCAGGCCCCAGCCCTGGCACCATGCCCAGACAGGCCCAGCAAGACGAAGGGCCTGACGTGCCTCCAGCCCCCAGCCCTGGCTCCATGCCCAAGCAAACGGAGCAACTAGACCCCTCCCCCTCCCCCAGCCTGAGGAATGTGAATTGCCAACAGCTGGAGCCTGGAGAGATCCTCGCTTCAGGAGAATTGATAGGCGGTGGCGACAGAAGGAAGGGAGGGGCAGGCCTGGATAAGTGCTGAGTCATGGGGCCACACCCCATGGCCTATATAAAGGACCTGCTTTCTGGCATTCTCTGAGTCAGGCAAAGTCTACCTTGGATTGCTGAAGTCACTTCCTGGTCTCCTGCCTGCCTTGAGAACTTTGCTAGGACTTTGGCAGAGCTGCAGAGGCACGCCTGATACGGACTTCCCCGACCCGGCCGTCAGCGGAGGAGTGGGACACGACAGTGATACTGTTTGTTATAAGTGGCCAGGACAGAAGGAGAAAGATGCTCTCCTCATCCGACGCAGGAAATGCAGGCGCAGGTTTGCCCACTTCACTAAGGGATGATGTGTGGAGACACCAGTTCTGATTAATTGTTAATTATCAGATAAATTATCTGCACCCCAAGGTACTTAATACTATTGACCACCTGCATCCTTGATACTGCAGCCTTGATACTGAGTGGAGTATGACTATGAAAGTCATTAGAAAGAGTAAAAGGCTTTCTAAAATCTGCAGTGATTTATAGTGGTCTCCTTTGTTTGATTAACGTTTAGAACCAAGTTACTTTTATTGCACCAGTCCACCAGAACCTTCACCTCGTCCCTATAAGCATCTTCACTGTCGTCGTCACAATGTGATTCGTAGCAGATTTGGCACAGGAGTCCTGCCCCATCTGAAGGAATTGGAAGGCTCGCTGGACCTTTAATGGTTTTTGAGCCCTTCCCATATTAGCCCCACCCCCAACATGCCAAAGATGAACAATTATAGGTAGTCCTCAACTTACAACAGTCCGTTTAGTGAACAGAGTTAACAACAGCACTGAAAAAAAGTGACCGATGACAATTTTTCACCCGCATGACCATGGCAACATCATGGCCAGGTGATCAAAATTTGGCCGCTTGCCAGGTGCCTCTGACCATACACAAAGTGCACCACACCTTTTGCCTTTGTATTGAGCTGGCCTCCTACATCTTGCTCAAAAAGAGGGCTGTGAAAATATTTACAGACCCCTCACATCCTGGACATAAATTGTTTCAACTCCTACCCTCAAAACGACACTATAGGGCACTTCACACCAGAACTGCTAGACACAAGAACAGTTTCTTCCCTAACGCCATCACTGTGCTAAACAAATAATTCCCTCAACACTATCAAACTATTTACTAAATCTGCACTACTATCAATCTTCTTATCATTCCCATCACCCATCTCCTTCCACTTATGACTGTATGACTGTAACTTCGTTGCTTGTATCCTTACGATTTATATTGATTTATTGATTTATATTGATATTGATTGTTCCCTGATGGCTTATTTGTAGCCTATGACTATCATTAAGTGTTGTAAGTGTTGTACCTTGATGAAGGTATCTTTTATGTACACTGAGAGCATATGCACCAAGACAAATTCCTTGTGTGTCCAATCACACTTGACCAATTAAAAAATTCTATTCTATTCTATTCTATTCTATTCTATTCTATTCATAGGTCGCGACTGCATGGGCTGCGCCAAAACAGGAAGTGGCAAGACAGCTGCCTTTGTGCTCCCCATCTTGCAGAAACTTTCTGAAGATCCTTTTGGCATCTTCTCCCTGGTGTTGACACCAACAAGGTAGGGGCAGGTATAGCTTGGGAAATGGCACTTATCCCAAAGAGATGGGTAGGTGAATTCTTGGTTTGGTCCGTGCTTAAATGAGTTGCACAAAGCAAAGATTAATTGGGTATGTCTGCTCTAGTGAAAAGAAGGACTAGCAGTGACATGATAGCAGGGTTCCAGTATTTGAGAGGTTGCCGCAAAGAAGAGGGGGGGGGGTGTCAATCTATTCTCCAAAGCAGGGGTCTCCAACCTTGGCAACTTTAAGACTTGTGGACTTCAACTCCCAGAGTTCCGCAGCAGCAAAGGGATGTCAAAGGGAAAAGGGGATAGATTTATTCTCCATGGCACCTCAGGATAAGAAGGGTAAGAAAGCTGGCTGGGGAATTCTGGGAGTTGGAAGTCCACGATGCTTAAAGTTGTCAAGGTTGGAGACCCCTGGACTAGGAGACCTCTACGGTCCCTTCCAACCCGAGGATTCCATGATTATGTTCCAACCACACATATATTGTCAGAAGAGCTCTCGAAACTAAATAGGCATCTTGAGTGCTTCTATAAGCAGAAAGGTGGGATATGATACAGGATCCAGTCTGGGCTAGTTACCGAGACCAGAGGTTTTATCTTCTGAGTTTCTGGATTTGTGCTGAAGTCTATCCTCGGGAAACTTCTCTAGCACCTTTTTGTGTGTTGAATGTATGTTTACTGACAAATAAAGGGAGACGAGTATAGATCTATTTCAAGCTATTTAGCTCTGATCGGGTAGCCATACCCTTCCGGGATTTGAATCCAGTCTCTAGTCTTCCCTTTATTTCTTTGTCGGTAAACATAAGTTCAACACAAAGATAGTGTTGTGTCTGCGCCCTCCGAGCCGGCCCTGCTGCCAGAAAGTGACTTGGACAGTGAGGGGGAAGGGCCGTCAGGACTTACCTCAGGAGCACCAGCTCCCCTGGCTCAGCTCCAGGAGCCAGAAGCAGGCCAGTGGCAGGCCAGGGACGAGGCCTTCGTCCCCTGACTCTTCCCCCTCCCTCAGGCCACGCCTTCAGACCCAGCTGATGGCAATCAGGCTTGGTTGGATCCTAGATTTTGTAGGCAGAGGAGGAGGGAACAACAGAAGCAAGGGTGGGGCAGGCCTAGGAAGTGCTGAGTCATGGAGCTACACCCCACAGGATATAAAAGGCAGCAAGAGCTGGTGTGTCTCTTTGTAACAGGAAAATCCACTGATTAACTAGAGCTGAAGTCTGTGACTCACCAGCGTCGTGGAAGATAACGAGGGCTCTTGGCAGACACTGGTTCTTTTGCCGCCAGAGCTGATAGTGCCAGCTAATTAAGCCATCATTCGGACGGAGGCGGAGGAGGACAGAACAGATAGTTTGTCGAGCAAGTGGTGCAGGCTTCTGGATTGGGGCTGAAAGGCGAAAACGGAAGCTGTATGCTTCATCCCAGGGGTCTCCAATTTTGGTCCCTTTAAGACTTGTGGACTTCAACTCTCAGAATCCAACTCCCAGAAGCAAAGCTGGTTGAGGAACTCTGGGAATTGAAGTCCACAAGTCTTAAAAGGACCAAGGTTGGAGACCTCTTCTCCATCCCATCATTGGATCCTGCAACATTATTCTGAGACGCATATTTGTCTTTGTTCAGGTGGAATGTGAATTGAATATTAGTAATTAAATAAATGTTTTTTAAAAAATCTTTTTCCTTCCCTCTCTTCTCTGCCAGAGAGCTGGCCTATCAGATTGCTGAGCAGTTCCGTGTCCTCGGGAAGCCTCTGGGTTTAAAGGACTGCATCATAGTCGGGGGAATGGGTACGTCAGCTTTATTTGAAACTGGAAAGTCACCCCCTCCCCTTAAAACAAGCTAACTTAAGCCCCGTGAAGCTGCAGAAAATATTTATGTTGTGTTGTGACCCAGGCCCAAGTAGATAGTAGGAAACTCGGTCTGTGGAAAAAATATATATCTTTATTCGAACAGCTGAGAATTACTTCATTCTCAGCGTTGTTCAACTAAATTAAAACAAATTCTTCAGTCCTATTGCAAACCTTGGTCCAATTAGGCAAATTGCCAAAGGCCTTTCTTGGCAAATGTTCAGAAGTCACAAAAATAAATGTAAGACATAGACGAAGCAGAAGATGAAGCTACCAACGTTGTTTTCCGGCAAAGCTGAAACACCGGTGCTGGTCTGTTTTAAGCCCCATGGGAGGGGCCAATCATCTCTTGGCCCTACTCCCGAGTTGTCCTCTTTGCTTGAGCTGCTCTTGCCTTCTGGCAGCTCTTCTCATGCGTGCATTAGGAACAGGCTCCTCCTGTTCCTCTGCCTCACTACTATCAGTCTCTGGAGGCTCTGGAGTCCGCACTCACTCCCCAATGGCCCTGGCCCCACCTCAGCTTCATCACTGTCCGATTCCATTGCCAGCTATACAGGCTGCTGGCAGACCACAACAATTTATTTGACCATTTCATATGCTGGGATGAGACACGTAGCTTTTTGGATGCTATCTCTTACAAGAGGTGCTAAGATTTTCTCCCTTGATGGACTTTCAGATATGGTCTCTCAAGCGCTGGAACTGTCTCGGAAGCCCCATGTTGTCATCGCTACCCCCGGCCGCCTGGCTGATCATCTACGGAGTTCCAATACCTTCAGCCTTCGAAACATCAAGTTCTTGGTAAGGCATTTTGTCAGGGTAATGATTTAAGAGTTGACCAGCTGCTACAATGATGTAATGCTAGGGATGAGGGAGCAAGATTTTTGGGCTGATATCGCTTTAAGAGCCTGTAATAAGAAGAGGCCCTGTTGGGGTGGATCTCTCAATGTATGCTTCCGTGCTGTGATTGCTGTTTGTTTCAGGTCTGACTAAAGTATGTGTATGTATATATTTTTTGTAGATAAAACCACTATTTAAATACAAACCTCTGTTTACTGTATTTGCTGCTGAGTTGTCTCACATAGTCACACTGTGTGCACTCTTGACACATTTGCACAGAGTGGGGTTTCTCAACCTTGGCCCCTTTATGATGTGTGGAGTTCAAATCCCAGAATTCTGGCTGGGGAATTCTGGGAGTTGAAGTCCACACATTTTAAAGGGGCCAAGGTCGAGAAACACTGGTATAGAGCCTTAACTTAGAATTAGGATCCTGGGTAGCAAAAGGCTGGAGAAAAAAATCTGTTTGTACCACTATTACGTAAACTGGAACATTTCAGTCATAATTAGAGTACTCCTTAAGTTATGACTGTAATGGAACTTGTCCACTATTGGTTGTAGATTGTAACAGTTATAAAACATGTCCAACCTGATTTTAGAATAGAATAGAATTTTATAGAATAGAATAGAATAGAATAGAATAGAATAGAATAGAATAGAATAGAATAGAATAGAATAGAATAGAATTTTATTGGCCAAGTGTGATTGGACACACAAGGAATTTGTCTTGGTGCATATGCTCTCAGTGTACATAAAAGAAAAGATACGTTCATATCTTAATAAATAATAATAATAAAATAAGTTTTATTAGCTTTTTGTGGCAGTTACAAAGCAAAACATGGCGGATGTAAAAAAAAAAAATATGCCATGATGGTTAAGCCAATTAAAGTCTTGCTATGGGTTTGGTTTTGCCAAAAACAAAGTAAATGCCGTTTGGCACAACAATTGTTGTAACTGCAGTCATGTGACCGCGGAGTATTGCAAATGGCCATAAATGCAGCAGGTGGCCAAGTGCTTCGAGTCCGGTCATGTGACCACAGAGGGAGGGCGCTGTTGGAACTTTAGGTCCAAGTTGTAAGCCCCTTTTTCAGGTAAGTCATAAATCAAGGACAACCTGTACGTTCTCTTGGAATCCTAAAGACCTAGTAACGCCTCTCCTCTGATCAAAATTTCTGACACTAAATTCTGCAATGACCACACAGCTGCTCAACATATTTTTCTGGTGGATTGTTTATTCCCGTGATGGTGAACCTATGGCACGCGTGCCACAGATGGCTCGCGTAACCATATCAGCGGGCACGTGAGCTCAGCTCCGGTGCACATGCGCGCACCAGCCAGCTGATTTTCGGGCCTTCTGGGCCCACCAGAAGTAGGGAAACAGGCTGTTTCCTGCCTCCAGAGGCCCTGGGTGTGGGTGGGGAAGGCCCGTTTTTCTCTCTTACCTGTCTCCAGACCCTCTCTAGGAGTCTCGGGGGGTGGAAAACTGCCTTTCCATCCTCCCAGGCCTCGAGGCCAGAACGGCCATTTACCAACTTCCGGTTGGACAGGAAGTGACTTTTTTGCTGTCCCCCACCCCCCAGAGACTCCTAGAGAGGTTCTGGAGGCTGGGGACAGCAAAAAAAGTCACTTCCTGCCCAACCGGAAGTTGGTAAACGGGCCGTTTCTGGCCTCCGGAGGGCCTGGGAGGGATGGGAAAGGCAGTTTTCCACCATCCCCACCCCCCCGACTCCTAGAGAGGCTCTGGAGACAGGTAAGAGAGAAAAACGGGCCTACCGGGCCATCACGTGTCGGGGGGGGGGAAAGAGTTGCGTGCACATGCGCGGAGATGGGGCGCATAGAATTATGGGTGTGGGCACGCACTCGTGTGACCCCCCCCCAGGCCCCGGCCTCCTGGCACGCAATGGCAAAAAGGTTAGCCATCACTGGTTTTATTCCCTCCACTTTGTTTTCTCCAAGCTTGTCTCCATGTAGTAGGATTTGTTTTAAAACCGTGTAATCCGTAAGAAAAATATTGTTAAGTCCATTTTTTAAAAAAATGGACTTAAACCCATTAGGCTTCAGTCAAATTGATTAAGATGGGGTGGTTTTTTTTAGACCATCAAAAACTGAGTAAATATATACAGGTATTCCTTGATTAGGACCAGTCATTTAGCAACCATTCGAAATTATGACAGAACCCAAAAAAGGTCCTTCTGACTTGGATTCCAAGTTCCAATGACCGCCTCACAAACCCACCCACCCTCCACCCCTGTGGTCATGTGATCACATTTTGGGTACTCAGCAATTGGCATGCATTTGCAGCCATTTCCAGCATCCCACGGTCATGTGACCACGATTTATGATGGATTTTGCCGGAAGCTGGCATTTACTTCCTGTTTACTGCAAATAACACCCACTGCAGACAACAGCTGCTCTTAACCATCGCCACAAAAAACGTCATAAAATTGGGTTGGTGGTATGTCATCACCCGCTTAACAACCAGCATGAATGACAACCATAATTCCAGGCTCAATGACAAGGGCCGTGGTGGCTCAAGGCTGTAAGAAGCCTGTTATTAAAACCAGCTGCCTGCAATTACTGCAGGTTCAAGCCCCACCAGGTCCAAGATTGACTCAGCCTTCCATCCTTTATAAGGTAGGTAAAATGAGGACCCAGATTGTTGGGGCAATAAGTTGACTTTGTAAAATATACAAATAGAATGAGACTTTTGCCTTACACACTGTAAGCCGCCCTGAGTCTTCGGAGAAGGGCGGGATATAAATGTAAAAAAAAAAAAAAATTCTAAGTCGGTGACTTACCTGTCCTGAAAGTCAGCTTGCATGAAAGAACCAGTGTGCTGGCTGCGGAATTCTGGGAATTGAAGTCCGCAAGTCTTACTCTGATGTACGGTAGATATTTCCCCAGTAGGAACATGGTCCAGCCCAGGCTACTTTCCGGGGTTGCTTTTACCCTTCGGTCTGGTCTGTACTAGGTTTTGGTGGTTCAGCTGCAGCCACTTCCTGTCTCCTTTTTTTTTTTATTTGCATTTATATCCCGCCCTTCTCCGTAGACTCAGGGCGGCTTACACTATGTTAGCAATAGTCTTCATCCTATTTGCATATTATATACAAAGTCAACTTATTGCCCCCAACAATCTGGGTCCTCATTTTACCTACCTTATAAAGGATGGAAGGCTGAGTCAACCTTGGGCCTGGTGGGACTAGAACCTGCAGTAATTGCAAGCAGCTGCTGTTAATAACAGACTGCATTAGCAGTCTGAGCCACAGAGGCCCACTTTTTGGTTTCATTTTAGGTCCTAGACGAAGCCGACCGGTTACTAGAACAAGGCTGCACCGACTTTACCAAAGACTTGGAAGTCATCTTGGCTGCAGTCCCAACCAAGAGGCAGACAATGCTCTTCAGTGCCACCCTGACAGATACCCTGAATGAACTTCAGAAGATCGCCATGAACAAACCGTTCTTCTGGGAATCAATATCTGAGTGAGTTTGGCTTTTGGGGGGGAGAATGTCTTCTAATGGGGAAAGAATTTGGGGCTCGGCGGGAGGGGGAGGAGGATATGAGAGAGGCTTACAGAACTGTGTGTTGTGACCCAGGCCCAAGTAGGTAGTAGTAAACGCAGTCAGTTCAAAAAACAAACAGACTTTATTAGAACAGCTGTGAATTAAACTCATTCTCAGCGTCGTCCAAACTAACTCAAAGCAAATTCTTCATAACACAGTTCTTCAGCCTTATCACCAACCTTGGTCTAATTAGGCAAACTGCCAAAGGCTTTTCTTGGCAAAAGTTCAAAAGCGGAAGACGCCGACAAGAAATAAATGCAGCAAGACAAGGAGCAAGTCTTATCAACGTTGTTTACCGACAAAGAGCCCAAGAGCTGTTGCTGGTCTTTTAAGCCTTATGGGAGGGGCCAATCATCTCTTGGCCCTACTCCCGAGTCATCCTCTTTGCTTTAGCTGCTCTTGCCTTCTGGCAGCTCTTCTCATGCGTGCATTAGGAACAGGCTCCTCCTGTTTCTCTGCCTCACTACTGTCAGCTTCTGGAGGCTCTGGAGTCTGCACATCACACCCGGATGGCTCTAGCCCCACTTCTGCCTCCGACACAGAGAGATGGATGGAGAGATAGATTATTAGACTTTTATTTTGCCTTTACTACTTTATATAAATTATTCAAGGCAATGAACATTCCTAATGCTCTTTCCTCCCATTTTTCCCACAACAACAATCCTGTGAGGTGGGTTGGGCTGAGAGAGACTGGTTGGCTCAAAATTTGATGCCTAAAGGATTGATCTGGTGTATTGATTGTGTATTTGATGCCTAAAGGATTGATTATCAACCTGGTGTAGATAAATTCCACAAAGTGATCATAAACAGAGTGATTGTCCAACTGCTCCCTGTGGGATCGCTCTCGATTCAAAAGTCCAATGCTCAGAGGGTAAATAAAACTGCTTTCTACTTCCTTCCCTGAATTGAATGTAATGGGAGTGAAGGGAGGATATAAATGGTTTCACATAAGCCTATTTAAACATCTCATTTAAGCCACAATTTCCGTCTTAATCTTCCTCAACCAATTGATCCTGTATGTTTAATTAAGTTTCTTCTGTATCCCTCCACTCCTGCTTAATGAATGCTTTGGAACGAATTCTGGCGTAATGAGTTGAATCTCTTGACTTCCTAATGAAAGCTCTATTGCTGATGGACTTTGACCAGGCTTAAGTAACTGTTTATAATTTGATTGTTGGCTAGTGCTTTTAAAATCCCTGTGCCTAACAGCTGGCCAATCTCACGGTCCTGAAAAGATCTTGGGTCAGTCTTGGTGGAGAAAGTTAGTTTATGTTAAACAAGCCGGATTTCTGGTGCCAACCACAGGTGGTCCTCGACTTACGGCTACAGTGGAGCCCAAAATTTATTTTTTTATTTTTTTATTTATTTATTAATCATATTTATATACCGCCCTATCTCCCGAAGGACTCAGGGCGGTTTACAGGCACTTAAAAATACATAACACAAATACAATATAAAAACAATTAAAAAACTTATTCTAAAGCCCGTTATTAAAATATAAAAACAGAACCCAATTAAAACCCATAAATTTAAAATCTAGCTCAGTCCTGCACAATTAAATAGGTATGTTTTAAGCCCGCGGCGGAAGGTCCGGAGGTCCGAAAGCTGACGAAGTCCGGGGGGTAGTTCGTTCCAGAGGGTGGGAGCCCCCACAGAGAAGGCCCTTCCCCTGGGCGTCGCCAGACGACATTGCCTCGCTGACGGCACCCTGAGGAGACCCTCTCTATGAGAGCGCACGGTCGGTGAGAGGTATTCGCAGCAGTAGGCGGTCCCGTAAATAACCCGCCCAATGCCATGGAGCGCTTTAAAGGTGGTCACCAGAACCTTGAAGCGCACCCGAAGGCCACAGGTAGCCAGTGCAGTCTGCGCAGGATGGGTGTCATGCGGGAGCCACGAGGGGCTCCATCTATCACCCGCAGCCGCATTCTGACTAACTGTAGCCTCCGGATGCCCTTCAAGGGAGCCCCATGTAGAGAGCATTGCAGTAATCCAGGCGAGACGTCACGAGTGCGTGGGTGACCGTGCATAGGGCATCCCGGTCCAGAAAGGGGCGCAACTGGCGTACCAGGCGAACCTGGTAAAACGCTCTCCTGGAGACGGCCGTCAAATGATCTTCTAGAGACAGCCGTTCATCCAGGAGGACGCCTAAGTTGCGAACCCTCTCCATCGGGGCCACTGACTCGCCACCGATGGTCAGCTGCGGATTTAGCTGACTGTACCGGGATGCCGGCATCCACAGCCACTCTGTCTTGGCGGGATTGAGCTTGAGCCTGTTTCTCCCCATCCAGACCCGTACGGCCTCCAGACACCGGGACAGCACTTCGATGGCTTCGTTGGGGTGGTCCGGTGTAGAGAAGTACAGCTGGGTGTCATCCGCATACAGCTGGTACTTCACACCGAAACCACTGATGATCTCACCCAGCGGCTTCATGTAGATAAAGAACAGTAGGCGAGAGGATCGACCCTGCGGCACCCCACAAGTGAGGCGCCCCGGGGCCGACCTCTGCCCCCCTGTCAACACCGACTGCGACCGGTCGGAGAGATAGGAGGAGAACCACCGATAAACGGTGCCTCCCACTCCCAATCCCTCCAACCGGCGCAGCAGGATACCATGGTCGATGGTATCGAAAGCCGCTGAGAGGTTTATGTTGCTTAAGCGAGACAGATCTTGAGTTTTACCCCGCATTTACAACCTTCGTTGCCACATTTTTTAAGTGAATCGCTACAGTTGTCAATAAACTCGGTTGTTAAGTGAATCTGGTTTCCCCATGGACTTAGCTGGTCAGAAGGTCGCAAAAGGGGATTACGTGATTCGCAGGACACTACAACCGTCATAAACACGAACCAGTTGCCAAGCACCGGAACTTTTGATCCACGTGACCGTGGAGTTGCCGCAACGGTTGTAGGTGTGAAAAACCGTGATAAGTCACTTCTTTCAGCAGTTTTGTAACTTCGAACAGCGACTAAAACGCATGGTTGTAAGTCGAGGACTACCTGTACACATAAATGCCACTTTTCTCCTGTCACTGGAAACAACAGACTCGGAACTTTCAGCATTCAGTCTAAACCAGGATTCCTGATATGTCAGTCCTGCAAAAATCCAAAGCGGAGGAGGCTTCGTTTTTGCTCCTACTTTGCATAAGAACAACAACGCAGGAATCTTGGATCAGTTTTAATGCTGAACAAACCAACCCTTGAGTTTATTTCGTGCATCGCTACACCAGGTCAAAGAAATAATTTTAGGTAGAAGCCAAATGGGATCCATTTGCAATAAACAATAAACTAGAATTTCCGCAGCCGGGCAGACGGCTGTATGTGAGCAGAGCAATTACCGCAGAGTCTTCTTTATCATTGATTCGTTTCGTTTATTTTACGGTATTTATAACCCATCCCAGTCCCAAAGGACTTTCGGCAGTGGACATTAAACCACAAAAGTAAGGTAAAGGTAAAGGTTCCCCTCGCACATACGTGCTAGTTGTTGCCGACTCTAGGGGGCGGTGCTCATCTCCGTTTCAAAGCCGAAGAGCCAGCGCTGTCCAAAGACGTCTCCGTGGTCATGTGGCTGGCATGACTCAACACCAAAGGCTCACGGAACGCTGTTACCTTCCCACCAAAGGTGGTTCCTATTTTTTCTACTTGCATTTTTACGTGCTTTCGAAACTGCTAGGTTGGCAGAAGCTGGGACAAGTAACGGGAGCTCACCCCGTTACACGGCAGCACTAGGGATTCGTAAACAAGGTCAAAACCAGGGGTGAAATGCTCCCGGTTCGGACCGGATCTCCCGATCTGATAGCGATGGCGGGTGGTGGTTCGGAGAACCAGTAGCAAAAATCCCTGCCCCCCCTGCCCCAGCTGAGTCGCGCGATCATCAGTTTGTTTGTTTTTACTTTTAAAAGCACTTTTTCTTCTGCCGAAAAAATGCTTTTAAAAGTAAAAAAAAAAGCCTCTGATGATCACGTGGCTCAGCTGGGATCGTCAGAAGTCTTTAAAAGCTTTTTTTCCCCCTCTGGCGATCCCAGCTGAGTTGCCTGATCATCAGAACCCTTTAAAAGCATATTTTCTACAAGCTCTTCGGCCAAAGAGCATTTTAAAAAATGCTTTTAAAAGTTAAAAAAAAAAAGTTGGCCAAGCCCACCCAATCACATTACACCCACCACCACCAAGCCACGCCCACAGAACTGGTAGTAACAAATTTTACATTTCACCCCTGACCAAAACCAATTCATCACGCAAAGCAACATTAACCTCAAAGAAAACCCGAACCAAGCAACCAAAACCAGTTTGAAATAATTTGGTTGTAACTTGTTTCTGGAACTGATGCAAAATGGGGGCTGCATGTATTGCTAGGGGTGGAGTGGGTGAATATTGCAAAGGGTGGGGGCTGGTACAGGAAAGGTTAAGCAGATCACGGGTGGGTTTCAAAAATTTTTACTGTCGGTTCTGTGGGCATGGCTTGGTGGGTGTGGCATGGCTTGGTGGGCGTTGCAGGGGAACAATACTGTAAAATCTCCATTCCTACCCCACTCCAGGGGAAGGATACTGTAAAATCTCCATTCCCACCCCACTCCAAGGGAAGGATACTGTAAAATCTACATTCCCACCCCACTCCAGGGGAAGGATACTGTAAAATCCCCATTCCCTCCCCAATCCAGGGGAAGGTTACTGCAAAATCCCCATTTCCTCCCGATCAGCTGGGACTTGGGAGGCAGAGAATAGATGGGGGTGGGGCCAGTCAGAATTTTTACTACCGGTTCTCCGAACTACTCAAAATTTCCACTACCGGTTCTCCAGAACTGGTCAGAACCTGTTGAAACCCACCTCTGAAGCAGATGTATAAACAACTGCACCCTGTAGTAAGGCTGCTCTTGTAGAGGAGGGCCTCTGTGGGAGGGGGTATTGTTGGACTGACCTTGACTGGGAAGCCAGCTGTTGGAGGAGGGTGTGTGTGTGAGGGAGAATCTCATGGCATGGGAGATGAGGGAAACAGACCAGATAATCTTGGAGGTGAAAGATTAAAGGTCCTTCACTTCAATCTCTTCTGTAGATGTTGGCCTTGCAGGGTAGATCACCACCAGAAGAACTGCTTTTATTTTATTCCTATAAGGTCGTCCTTGACCTACGACCAAAATCTCTGTGGCCAAGCGAGGCAGTTGTTAAGTGAGTTCTGCCCCATTTCACGGGCTTTCTTGACACCGTTGTTAAGTGTATCACTGCGGGGTTAAGTTAGTCACCCAGTTGTTAAGTGAACCTGGCTTCCCCCTTGACTCGACTTGTCAGAAGGTCACAAAACAGGATCACGTGACACCCACCCCACCCCGCCGGGTCACTGTGACGGTCATGAATATGAGTCAGTTGCCAAGTGTTTGAATTTGGATCACGTAACCTGTGGGGATTCTGCAATGGTGGTGAAAGTGTGAAAAATGGGTCATGAGTCACTTTCACTGCCGTTGTAACTTCGAACAATCATTAAACAAACAATTTTTTTAAGTCGGAGACTACCTGTAGCTGCCCATCTCAGTATGTGACTGGGTTGTTGTGGTCCGTCAGCAGCCTACGGAGCTGGCAACGGAATCGAACAGCAATGAGGCTGAGGTGAGGCCAAGGCCATCGGGCAGTGAGGTGCGGACTCCAGAGTCTCCAGGGGCTGACAGTAGTAAGGCAGAGGAACAGGAGGAGCCTGTTCCTAATGCACACATGAGAAGAGCTATCAGAAGGCAAGAGCAGCTCAAGCAGAGAGGACAACTCAGGAGTAAGGCCAAGAGACGATTGGCCCCTTCCATAAGGCTTAATAAGAGACCAGCACCGGTGTTTCAGCTTACCGGAAAACAATGTTCTGGCTGCATCCTCTGCTTCGTCGTCTGCTTTGTATACATCTTTGTTTGTGTGTTTCTGGACGTTTGCCAGGAAGGGCCTTTGACAGTTCGCCTAATTGGACTAAGGTTTGTGAGATAATTGGGGAATTTGTGTTGGGAGGCATTTGTTTTACTTTGAGTTGAACGATGTTCGAATCAAGTTTGTTTTTCCATGGACTAAGTTTATTACTACCTACTTGGGCCTGGGTCACAACAGCCCTGACCATTAGGCAGCTGTAGCTTACGCTGCCTCTTATCTAACCATTCCTTAGCCAGCATCTCTGCCGGCTTGTCCCAAGGTCATTCCACGTAATATTACAGCAGAGGTGCACAGAGATAAACTTAAGGAATGCAAGACTGACTCAATAAATATTAGTTCAGCCCTGAGAAGAAGAAAGGGTGAGAAAGAAACTGGAAGATTGCCCTGTCTTTTTTCTCTTTGGTATAAGAAAATGTTTTTCAAACTTTTCAACTTTTAAGATGCGTAGATCTGGAATTCTTCAACTCCCCAGAAGTCCCCAGCCAGCTTTCTTTAAGATTGTGTTGACCAAGGGTCTCCAACCTTGGCAACTTAACGACTTGTGGACTTCAACTCCCAGAGTTCCTCAGCCAGCAAAGCTCCACAAGTCTCAAAGTTGCTGAGGAACTCTGGGAGTTGAAGTCCACAAGTCGTTAAGTTGCCAAGGCTGGAGACCCCTGGTGTAGACTGTCTAATCGAAAAGTTGCCATGATTTGAGAAATATAGTACTGGTATAACAGGAGGCAGAAGGAAGCTCTATCCGTCTTTCAGGGTTCTGTCTACGACAATAAAGTTGTGGTCATTCTTCTGGTCTCTTATTTCTTGACTTGAAATTGGACCTTAACTCCACTAAGATACCTTCTTCCTTCTCTCCACCCTCCAAATCCCACCAGGGTACGGACAGTGGAGCAGCTCGATCAGCGTTACCTTCTGGTGCCCGAGAAGGTCAAAGATGCTTACTTGGTCCACCTGGTGCAAACTTTCCAAGATGAACATGAGGACTGGTCCATCATCATCTTCACCAACACTTGCAAGTGAGTTTGTCCGGAGCGTCTTTCCCTCCATCATTTCTGCTTTCTCGCCTTCTCTTCTTCTGTTCCTTCTTTTGGCCCAGAGCTGATACTTCAGTCTTAAGGTAAAGGTAAAGGTTCCCCTCGTACATATGTACTAGTAGTTCCCAACTCTGGGGGGTGGGGTCATCTCCATTTCAAAGCCGAAGAGCCAGCACTGTCCGAAGACGTCTCCGTGGTCATGTGGCCGACATGACTCAATGCCAAAGGCGCATGGAACGCTGTTGCCTTCCCACCAAAGGTGGTCCCTATTTTTCTACTTGCATTTTTTACGTGCTTTCGAACTGCTAGGTTGGCAGAAGCCTGGACAGGTAACGGGAGCTCACCCCGTTACATGGCACTAGAGATTCGAACTGCTGAACTGCCAAATTTTGATTGACAAGCTCACCATCTTAGCCACTGAGCCACCGCGTCCTGGTTCCCCCCCAATGTAAAGATACTTAATAGCAATGTGCCAGTCAGGCCAAAACGTGTCCATCAATTCAAATTAATGTTTTTGAGGTTGATTTTTTTAAAAAATCTGTTTTCTTCCCTACTTCTCTAATTTTCTTCCCTAAATCAGATTGAGGAGAAAGCAGTTGGGATGGACTTAGTATATCTAGTGTAAGAGGTTGTAGTCGGGAGAAAGTGCCGTTTTCTCTTTTCTTACCTTTAATACTTTAAATATCCCGTATGCCCAGAGTAGCATGGGACTTCTCCTAGACGTACCTTTTCCTTCAGCACTTTCTGGAATGATTAGGTAATCAGATTTTGCTGTAGAAAGGACTGAAGAAAAGTGAGCCTTTTCTGTGCAGAACCCAGCACTGCTGGGAGCATATGGGGGGGTTTTAAAGTCTAATGTGGTAAGGGGTGTACTATAAAAACTCAACTTTCTAGGCTGCTAGAAAGCCTCTGGACCTGGGGAGGGTGAAAAATGGGCCTACCGGGCCTCATGTGCCAAAAGCGGGGGTCGTGTGCGCAAGCGCAGGGTACATTGAATTTTTTTTTTTAATTTGAATTTATATCCCGCCCTTCTCCGAAGACTCAGGGCGGCTTACACTGTGTTAAGCAATAGTCTTCATCCATTTGTATATTATATACAAAGTCAACGTTTATTGCCCCCAACAATCTGGGGAGGTTACATGCAACTACATGTTTACTGGACCCGTGTCCTTCCTGGTTAGTGCTGGCTGCTCAGGAAGTGACACGAGGCTGGCTCCAGGGGATTATAAATGCTTCTTTGGTGGAAGGGGTTTTCCCCACCGCCTTGAAAGAGGCGGTGGTGAGACCTCTCCTCAAGAAGCCTTCCCTGGACCCAGCTATTTTGGGTAATTATCGTCCAGTCTCCAACCTTCGCTTTGTGGCGAAGGTTGTAGAGAGTGTGGTTGCATGGCAGCTCCCCCGGCACCTGGAGGAAACTGTCTATCTGGACCCGTTCCAGTCCGGCTTCCGACCCGGTTATAGCACGGAGACGGCTTTGGTCGCGTCGGTGGATGACCTCTGGAGGGCCAGGGACAGGGGTTGCTCCTCTGCCTTGGTCCTATTAGATCTCTCAGCGGCTTTTGATACCATCGACCATGGTATCCTGCTGCGCCGGTTGGAGGGATTAGGAGTGGGGGGCACCGTTTATCGGTGGTTCTTCTCCTATCTCTCTGACCGGTCGCAGACGGTGTTGACAGGGGGGCAGAGGTCGTCCTCGAGGCGCCTCACTTGTGGGGTGCCTCAGGGGTCGATTCTCTCACCTACCCTGTTCAACATTTATATGAAGCCGCTGGGTGAGGTCATCATGGTTTCGGGGTGAGTTAACATCTGTATGCTGATGATACTCAGCTGTACTTTTCCACCCCGGACCACCCCAACGAAGCGGTCGAAGTGCTGTCCCGGTGCCTGGAAGCTGTACGGGTCTGGATGGGGAGAAACAGACTCAAGCTCAATCCCTCCAAGACGGAGTGGCTGTGGATGCCGGCACCCCGGTACAGTCAGCTGCATCCGCAGCTGACTGTTGGGGGCGAGTTAGTGGCCCCAAAGGAGGTGGTTCGCAATTTGGGCGTCCTCTTGGATGGACGGCTGTCCTTCGATGAACATCTGGCGGCCGTCTCCAGGAGGGCCTTTTACCAAGTTCGCTTGGTCCGCCAGTTGCGTCCCTTCCTTGACCGGGATGCCTTATGCACGGTCACTCACGCTCTAGTTACGTCTAGGCTGGATTACTGCAATGCTCTCTACATAGGGCTACTCTTGAGGTGCACCCGGAGGCTACAGTTAGTCCAGAATGCGGCTGCGCGAGTAGTAACGGGAGCCGCTCGTGGCTCCCACGTGACATCACTGCTCCGTAGTCTGCACTGGCTTCCTGTGGTTTTTCGGGTGCGCTTCAAGATTTTGGTTACCATCTTTAAAGCGCTCCATGGCTTAGGACCCGGGTACTTACGAGACCGCCTGCTGTTACCCTTTGCCTCCCACCGACCCGTACGCTCTCACAGAGAGGGTCTCCTCAGGGTGCCGTCTGCCAAACAGTGTCGGCTGGCGGCCCCCAGGAGTAGGGCCTTCTCTGTGGGAGCACCGACGCTCTGGAACGAACTTCCCCCTGGCCTACGTCAAGTGCCTGATCTTCGGACCTTCCGTCGTGAGCTCAAAACATACTTATCCATTCAAGCGGGACTGGCATAATAGTGTTGAATTTTAATTTGGGGTTTTGTTAATATTTTAAAATTTTAAATCTAAATTTTAATTATCAGCCTTTTATAATCTGCTATGTTTTAAATGTTGTTTTTAATTGTATATATCTTGTTTTTTATTTTTGGCTGTACACCGCCCTGAGTCCTTCGGGAGAAGGGCGGTATAAAAATTTAATAAATAAATAAATAAATAAATAAATAAATCTGGGTCCTCATTTTACCTACCTTATAAAGGATGGAAGGCTGAGTCAATCTTGGGCCTGGTGGGACTTGAACTTGCAGTAATTGCAAGCAGCTGTGTTAATAACAGACAGACTTAGTCTGCTGAGCCACCAGAGGCCCCTGGGTGTGGGCACACATACGGGTGACACCCCCCCCCCCCGCTCCAGGGGTGAAATGCTCCCAGTTCGCACTGGATCGCCCGATCCAATAGCGATGGCGGCGGGTAGTTTGGAAAACTGGTAGCAAAAATCCCTGCCCCCACCCCCGCCCCAGCTGAGCCGTGTGATCATCGGAGGGGTTGTTTTGTTTTTTTGTTCTTTTTGTTTACTTATAAACATTTTTTCTTCAGCTGAAAAAATGCTTTTAAAAGTAAAAAAAAAGGCTCTGATGATTGGGTGGCTCAGCTGGGATCATCAGAACCCTTTAAAAACATTTTTTCTACACCTCTTTGGCCAAAAAAAAGCTTTCTCCTCTGGCGATCCCAGCTGAGTTGCCTGATCATCACAGGCTTTTAAAAGCATTTTTTTACACTTCTTTGGCAGAAGAGGTAATAGAAAAAATGCTTTTTAAAGTAAAAAAAAAAGTTAGCCACGCCCACCCAGTCACATTGCCCCACCCCCACCAAGCCACGGCGACAGAACCGGTAGTAACAAATTTTACATTTCACCCTTGCCACGCTCCCCCGCTTTTGGGACGTGATAGCAAAAAGGTTAGCCATCACTGAGGTATAACAATTCAAGGATTATATTGTATAAAGAAGAGAAACAGTCCTTATGGATCTTGGATATAAAATTGCAATAAAGTATATAAAGCAATAAAGTATGATAGTGATGAGAATAACCTTGGTTATTCTCAATTGAGTTCTTATAGTACACGCCTGGATGGATGATGTTCCCTCATCTTTTTATGGTTCCTAGTGACCACATTGATATATAATATAAGCTGGCTGAGGAACTCTGGGAGTTGAAGTCCACAAGTCTTAAAGGGACCAAAGTTGGAGACCCCTGGACTAGTCGAACTCCCTGCTTAGGCAGGAAAACCTACACCACTTCAGACAAATGGTTATCCAACATTTTCTTAAAAACTCCCAGTGTTGGAACATTCACAACTTCTGTAGGCAAGTTGTTCCACTGATTAATTGTTCTGACTGTCAGGACATTTCTCCTTAGTTCTAAGTTGCTTCTCTCCTTGATCAGTTTCCACCCATTGCTTCTTGTTCTGCCTTCAGGTGCTTTGGAGAATATTTGATAATACTGGTATTTTTCTCCAAGATGATTATGAGAGAGACCTAATCTTTTCTATCCGGTAATCCAACTGCTACCGTATAATTGGGTCCATCCTTCTAGCTGCTGGTCATCTTTTTCTCTTTCCATCCAACTTTTCCAACCTTAGAATTTTCTCCAGAGAGCTGGGTTGTCTCTTAAGATAGCCTGAAGTAGGAAAATTGGAGCCTGAACTATATGTGTTCAAGTGAGAATTTCAGTTTGACATGGGCCCAAAAACTCCCTGCCTCATTTGCAACGATTTCATGGCGAGCCAGTCTTTCTCCTTAAGTAGAAAACGGAGGGGAGGTGAATGCAGCCTCTTCGTTCCCATCTCACAGTGCAAGGTCAATCTTTCCAGGGATGTTAGCAAACAGATCCTTATCGATCAAGTTTAATAATCATTTGTGGCTTCAAAGAATTGCGTCGACCAAGCAATCAAACTGGCCTTGCGACATAATCAGGAGCTGGCGCATCCTTTTGAATGACAGATGGGCAGGGCACTGATGTTTCTGGTCAGATGCAGAGTTGTATCTGCACGAGCTGTCTTGCCCCACCCAAGAGTAGCCAAAGACTGCTTTTATTATTTTATTTTTATTAAATTTATATGCCACCCATCTTGCTCTACCTTTTTTAGGAGCTGTCAAATTCTCAACATGATGCTGAGGAAGTTCAATTTCCCATCGGTGGCCCTCCACTCAATGATGAAACAAGTAAGTCAATGAGGGCTTTTTCAAAGACTGCCCAGAGCAGGGGTCTCCAACCTTGGCAACTTGAAGGCTTGTGGACTCCAACTCCCAGAATTCCTCAGCCAGCCCAAGGATGTTTCTAAGCTGCGTTTCCAATTGTGCTTCTACACAGAGACAGGGGGTGTCCATCACTCAACAAACAAAGCAACTGTTTTGACCCAGGCCCAAATAGGTAGTAGGAAACTCAGTCAAGGTAAAAACAAACAAACTTTCTTTGAACAGCTGAGAATTACTTCGTTCTCAGCGTAGTTAAACTAAATTAAAGCAAATTCCTCCCAACACAATTCTTCAGTCCTATCACCAACCTTGGTCCAATTAGGCAAACGGCCAAAGGCCTTTCTTGGCAAAGGTTCAGAAGACACCGATACAAAATAAATGCAACAAGACGAAGCTATCTATGTTGTTTTCCAGCAAAGAGCCCAAACGCTGTTGCTGGTCTTTTTAAGCCTTATGGGAGGGGCCAATCATCTCTTGGCCCTACTCCTGAGTCATCCTCTTTGCTTGAGCAGCCCTTGGCTTCTGGCAGCTCTTCTCATGTGTGCATTATGAACAGGCTCCTCCTGTTCCGCTGCCTCACTACTGTCAGCCTCTGGAGGCTTTGGAGTTCGCACCTCACTCCCCGATGGCCCTGACCCCACCTCTGCCTCTGACGCAGAGCCCTCATCCGGGCCTTCCCCAGCCTCCAGGAGTGGCCCATGCTCTTCCTCAGCCTCATTGTTGTTTGCCTCCGTTGCCAGCTCCACAGGCTGCTGGCGGACCTCAACAGCAACCTCACATGTAGGAAATTAGTTCCCAGTATCCCAAGTAAAGCCGATCCTTCAGCCTGCAGAATCCTCTCTTCTCATGCGAATCCCCAGCAAGTGGCCATTGGCAGAGAGAAAGCAAAACTTGATAAAAAGCAGTTTCCAGCCCTGATGATGTTCTTTTTCCTTCTCTCTTTTTTTTGGGGGGGGCTCAGAAACAACGTTTTGCAGCGCTGGCCAAATTCAAATCGAGTGTCTTTAAGATCTTAATAGCTACCGATGTAGCTGCCAGGTGAGTGAAGCCAGCCTGGGGCTAAAACAGGTGCAGAAGAAAGGGGGCATGTCCCAGATTAGGTGGGATGCCGAGCTTAACCGTCTTCTATATGTTCTTTCTTTTGGATTTAGGGGGCTTGACATTCCCACCGTCCAAGTAGTCCTCAATCACAACACACCTGGACTCCCCAAAATCTACATCCACAGGGTAGGCCGAACAGCGCGAGCTGGTAAGGGGGTTTCCTCTTCATTGCTTCAAATCCATTTGTCCTTTCAGACTGATTCGATCCCTTTCGAAGCAGCAGGAATCCTTAAGAGTTTTGTGCACTTTGCGACTTCAGGGCCCACTTTGATTGACATTTGAACTGACCTTTAGAAAGAGGCCTCCCTCTGTGATTCCCCACCTTCTAGGGCAATGGAGCATCCTTGCCCAGGGAGAGATGCTGTTTATTCCAGGGGTCTCCAACCTTGGCAACATTAAGCCTTGGTAGACTTCAATTCCCAGAATTCCCCAGCCAGCTTTGCTGGCTGGGGAATTCTGGGAGTTGAAGTCTGGCAGGCTTAAAGTTGCCATGGTTGGAGACCAGTGGTGCAATGTAAAATTTGTTACTACCGGTTCTGTGGGTGTGGCTTGGTGGCGGGGGTAATGGGTGGGCGTGGCCAACTTTTTTTTTTTTAACTTTAACTTTTTTACTTTTAAAAGCATTTTTTCTACCTCTTCGGCCAAAGAGATTGTAAAAAATGCTTTTAAACGCCTCTGATGATCAGGCAACTCAGCTGGGATCGCCACAGCCTTTTCAAAGCATTTTTTCTACAACTTCTTCGGCTGAAGAGGCTGTAAAAAAATGCTTTTAAAATCCCTGCCCTCGCCCCCAGCTGAGCCCTGTGATCATCAGAGGGTTATTGTTGTTTTACTTTTAAAAGTATTTTTTCGGCCGAAGAAAAAATGCTTTTAAAAGTAAAAAAAAAAGCTCTGATGCTCGCGCGGCTCAGCTGGCCATGGTGGGGGGGCAGTGATTTTTGCTGCTGGTTCTCCGAACCCCCCACTGCCATCGCTATCGGATCGGGTGACCCAGTCCAAACCAGGAGCATTTCACCCCTGTTGGAGATGCCTGGTTTGTTCTTTAGATTGTGCCGGAATTTTCTTCTCATTGGAATTTTTCAATGTGCCGGCGTGCTTTTTCTTTGCATGCGTCACTTCAAGGCTATTTATAGGTAGTCCTCACCTTACGGCTGTAATTGAACCTAGAACTATCATTGCAAGTCGAGGTTGTTAAGCGGGTGACCACCTGATCGCGCCCATAACCTTTTTGCATCAGTTGTTAAGCAAACACCGTGGTTGTTAAATGAATCTATTTTCAACAATGGGTATTTTTTTGCAGGAAACCGGGGAGGGTGGGGAGGAGTCAAAAATCGCAGTCATGTGATTTTAGGATGCTGCAAAAAGAGCCATAAATGTGAGCCGGTTGCCAAATTATGGTCCTGGATTGGATAGTTATTATTTCTTCCTCCTTCAGCTTTAAGCACCTCAGATATGTGGTTAAGGTTGTGGGCCACATTTGGGTCTGGTTAAGTATTGAGGAAGATGCATGCCACTTAGGGAAATCTACTACAACAGGGGTCTCCAACCTTGGCAACTTTAAGACTTGTGGACTTCAACTCCCAGAATTCCTCAGCCAGCAAACTGGCTGAGGAATTCTGGGAGTTGAAATCCACAAGTCTTAAAGTTGCCAAGGTTGGAGACCCCTGCACTACAGTAGTCCCCAACTTACAGCAGTTTGTTTAGTGACAAGGGAAAAAAAGATATATGACCGTTTCAGCATCCCAATAAGTCACCTGATCAAAATTTCAGACGCTTGGCCAAACTGGTTCATATTTATGATGATGGCGATGCTCCACCTTTTGCGACCTTATGACACGCAAAGACAAGGGGGAAGCCGGATTCATTTAACAACCATATTACTAGCAACTGCAGTGATTCACTTAACAACTGTGGCAAGAAAGCAGTGATGAAATCCATTTTTTTTTACTGCCGGTCCTGTGGGCATGGCAGGTGAAGGATATTGCAAAATCCCCATTCCCTCCCCACTCCTGGGGAAAGGATACTGCAAAATCCCCATTCCCTCCCCACTCCTGGGGGAAGGATATTGCAAAATCACCATTCCCACCCCACTCTGGGGCCAGCCAGAAGTCGTATTTGCCAGTTCTCCGAACTGCTCAAATTTTCTGCTACCGGTTCTCCAGAACCTGTCTGAACCTGCAAGAAAGGTGGTAAAATTGCATTCAATTTTGCATTCAACTGCATTCAATTTTGGTAGCCACGATGTAAAAAAGATGTGGAGACTCTAGAAAGAGTGCAGAGAAGAGCAACAAAGATGATTAGGGGACTGGAGGCTAAAACATATGAAGAACGGTTGCAGGAACTGGGTATGTGTAGTTTAATGAAAAGAAGGACTAGGGGAGACGTGATAGCAGTCTTTTAATATCTCAGGGGCTGCCACAAAGAAGAGGGAGTCAAACTATTCTCCAAAGCACCTGAGGGTAGAACAAGAAGCAATAGGTGGAAACTAATCAAGGAGAGAAGCAACTTAGAACTAAGGAGAAATTTCCTGACAGTTAGAACCATCAATAAGTGGAACAACTTGCCTCCAGAAGTTGTAAATGCTCCAACACTGGAAATTTTTAAGAAAATGTTGGATAGCCATTTGTCTGAAATGGTGTAGGGTTTCCTGCCTGGGCAGGGGGTTGGACTAGAAGGCCTCCAAGGTCCCTTCCAACTCTGTTATTCTGTTATGTTATGTTAAAATGGGGCAAAACTCAACTTGACTGCCTCACCTGGCAACAGAAATGTTGCGCTCAATTGTGCTCGTAAGTTGAGGACTAGCTGCCCTGTCCAGAACCGGCTTTCTTAAGGGTAAAAGGGGAAGAGCCATCTGTGCCCACCGCTTAGTTAGGTGTCTCTCTCATGGCCCCCCTTTTCAGGTCGGCACGGAATTGCCATCACGCTGGTGACTCAATACGACATCCATCTCGTCCATGCGATTGAAGAACAGATCAGTAAGTTGCAAAACTTTGGGAAATTTTGGGGTGGGCGGAAAAACAGCCTGGAAAAATATGTTAAAGATACTAGTTTCGCTTGGTCCCATAGTTGGGAAGCATGGCTGGCTGTGGAATTCTGGGAGTTGAAGTCCGGAGGCCTCTAAAATTACTGAGGTTGGACATCCCTGGGTTAGGTAATGCCAGCCTTCTCCGCTCCATTCAGCCAAAGATTTGTATGCAACAACAACAACTACAAAAAAGTACTGAAGCCAGAGAATTAGAGGAAGTTGTTTATTCTTATCACTGGGTTAAAACAATCCTTTTTATTTTATTCTTCTTTTTGACTGCCTTCAATTATAATAGCAATAGTGTGTAGGCTTATATACTGCTTCACAGTGCTTTTACAGCCCTCTCTAAGCGGTTTACAGAGTCAGCCTCTTGCCCCCAACAATCTGGCTCCTCATTTTACCCACCTCGGAAAGGATGGAAGGCTGAGTCAATATATATAGCTTTTATATTTTTTACCTCTACTTGTACACTGTCCAGAGTCGCTCTATGACAGAGGTGGGCAGTTTCTAATAATATAAATACAAATAACTACGTAAAGGCCAAATGCAACAAGTTAGGATCAGCTCCGGCGTAAACCCGACTGTTGTTTGCAAATCATGGTTTAGAATGGTTTTGTGAATCTGTGCACAGCTAAATAAGCCCCGCTGCAGCCCAGTATCTCTGCTCTCTACCTGTTCATGTTTTTGGTTGTCACATTGATGTATTTGTTCTCATTGTATTCTTTTTGTCATTGATTTATTTTATTGTTCTATTATTTTATTTCTGTTTGCACGCCTTTCCTTTTTCTTCCTTTTTATTGTTGTAAGCCACCTAGAGCAGGGGTCTCCAACCTTGGCAAGTTTAAGCCTGGTGGACTTCAACTCCCAGAATGCCCCAGCCAGCTTTGCATTCTGGGAGTTGAAGTCCACCAGGCTTAAACTTGGAGACCCCTGACCTAGAGCAGCCCTTTGGGGAGATAGGCGGCAAATCAATTTAACAAAGAAATGGATAAATGGAAGTCCCCAGCCATTGAAACCCAAGTGCTTCTCTCCACTGGAGACAGGCAATTGGGTTCTTTTCTCCAGGTAAGTCCTCAACCTTACGACCACAATGGAGCCCCAGCAATTCCTGCTGCTAAGTGAGACATAGCTCCAAAGTGAGTTTGGCTCCATTTGACAACCTTTCTTGGCACAGTTGTAATGTGAATCGTTGCAGCTGTTAAGATAGTAACACGGTTGTTAAATGAATCTGGCTTCCACACTGACTTTGCTTGTCGGAATGTCGCAAAAAGGGGATCACGTGACACACAAACACACACACACACACCCGGGAGTCTGCGACCATCATAAACAGGAGTCAGTTGCCAAGCGTCTGAATTTTGATCGCGTGACCGTGGGGATGCTGCAACAGTGGTGTGAAAAACAGTCCTTTTTCCAGTGATTTTGTTAACGTCGGTCATTAAACGAAGCGTTGTAAGTCGAGGACTACCTGCGTAGCATGAAATGGCAGAGATGCTCACGTACAAGTGGTGAAAAGATGGTGCTTTGCTGTTGGTTGTTTTAACCATCTCAATGTCTGGCTTACACCACCACCACCACCCCGTCTTTAGAAATGAAGCTTGAGGAGTTTTCCGTGAAGGAGCAAACCGTGCTAAAAATTCTCACCCAAGTGAACGTGGTCCGACGGGAATGTGAGATCGTAAGTGGAGGGAGAGGAGGGAGGGAGGGAGGGACAGAGGGAGAGGGTTGGTTCCCAGTGCCCCAAATGGTTTCCCTGGACAAGTGAAGGATGTGGAGCAGGGGTGAAATGTAAAATTTGGTTTACTACCGGTTCTGTGGGCGTGGCTTGGTGGGGGTGGGGGTAATGTGACGGGTGGGCGTGGCCAACTTTTTTTTTTTTAACTTTTAAAAGCATTTTTTCTACAACCTCTGGCTGAAGAGATTGTAGAAAAAAATGCTTTTAAAAGCCTCTGGGGATCAGGCAACTCAGCTGGGATCGCTTAAAAGCATTTTTTTTAAAAAGCCGAAGAGGTTGTAGAAAAAATGCTTTTAAAGGGTTCTGACGATCCCAGCTGAGTTGCCTGATCGCCAGAACCCTTTAAAAGCATTTTTTACAGCCTCTTCAGCCGAAGAGGTTGTAGAAAAAATGCTTTTAAAGGGTTCTGATGATCCCAGCTGAGCCTCCCCGATCATTGGAGGCTTTTTTTTTTTTTAACTTTTAAAAGCATTTTTTTGGCCGAAGAAAAAATGCTTTTAAAAGTAAAAAAACAAACAAACCACCCTCTGATGATCGCGCGGCTCAGCTGGACGGGGGCGGGGGGGGCAGGGATTTTTGTTACCGGTTCTCCAAACCCCCGGCCACCATCGTTACTGGATTGGGCGATCCGGTCCAAACCGGGAGCATTTTCACCCCTGATTTGGAGGCTGATAGTTTCAGTCCACTTCCTTTTCCTGATCCTCTATCAAAACGTAGCAATCAAGTAATCTCACAATGTTACATGTTGTTGTTGTTGCTGTTGTTTTAAACTCAGAGACTGGAGGCAACCGATTTTGATGAAAAGAAGGAAATCAATAAGCGGAAACAGCTGATCCTGGAAGGAAAGGTAAGGTGGAAGAATCCTCTTGCTGCCAGCAACCAATAGAAACAGGGGTCTCTAATCTGGGCAACTTTACGACTTAGGGACTTCCTCTGGGATTCCCCACCTTCTAGGGCACTGGAGCATCCTTCCCTAGGGAGAGATGCTGTTTATTCCAGGGGTCTCCAACCTTGGCAACATTAAGCCTTGGCGGACTACAACTCCCAGAGTTCCCCAGCCAGCTTTGCTCTGGAAATTTGCTTTGCTGGCTGGGGAATTCTGGGAGTTGAAGTCCACAAGTCGTAAAGTTGCCCAGGTTGGAGACCAGTAGGCTAGAACAGACTACCAAGAACTTATTAACAGGGCAGGCCACTGATATAGGCCAACCACCCATTCCCTTCTAGCACTGATGATGTTACCTAGTTGGGTAATGAAACGTTTGCAAGAAAAATACCAAGCTTAGAGAGCACCAAGGACCCCACGGTCTTCTTTCTTTCTTTCTTTCTTTCTTTCTTTCTTTCTTTCTTTCTTTCTTTCTTTCTTTCTTTCTTTCTTTCTTTCTTTCCCTCTCTCTCTCTTCTTTCCTTTCTTCCTTTCCTTTCCTTTCCTTTCTCTCTCCCTTCCTTCCTTCCTCTCTTCCTCCTCCCCCTTCCCACAAATCTCATCCTCTTCTAGCACTGATGATGTTGCCTACTTGGGTAATGAAACGTCTGCAAGAAAAATACCAAGTTTAGAGAGCACCAAAGACCCTACGCTTTTCCTTTCTTTTTTTTTTTGATTAGTATAAATTACTATTACAATTGATTACAATTACTATAAAGCAAGCAGGCAGGCAAGCTTGCAGGTTCCTATGGTTGTGCTGCGAGTTTCCATCTCTGGTTTTCTCCAGATACCACAATTACTTCATGGCTGGCTTGCTTCAATGTGCTAAACCATGGCTTCAGAATAAACACGCTGGTTAGCCAGGACACAGGCTGAGAGACCATTGTTTGCCAAGCGTAACATGTGGGTTTACACCAGAGGTGGATTTCACTTAGTTTTACAACCGGTTCGTCCCGCCCGCGTGCCTTCTGCGCATGCGCCCAGCCTTCTGCACATGTATTTTACTTGCGTATGTGCCTTCCATGCATGCCCCCAGCCCCTAAAACAGCGGTCACCAACTGGTGGTCCATGGACCACTGGTGGTCCGTGAGAAAATTTTGGTGGTCCACAGAAAAATTATTTGCATTTTTTATATAGCACTAAATCAGGGGTCCTCAAACTATGGCCCCTGGGATGGATACATGCAATGAATATTTGTGTTGCTGCAGAGAGTCTCCCTCTTCGGGGTCTTTTTGTGTGGATCGGAGGGGGGCAGAAATTCTGACTTGGGGTCTGCTTCAGCCTCTTGTTCAGGGCTTTGGGCGAAGGCTGGAGGGAAGCACCACTGGTGGCGAAGAGCCAGAGGGCCTTGTTCCAGTGGGACTTCATCATGGCCTGGAACTGACTGACCATCTCAGCCCACTGAGCCTCCAGCCGCTGTGACCTGGCCTTGCACTCCCACAGGTCTTCCCTCTGCTTGGAAAGCCTATGCTCCTAGTCCTCAGTGAGGTGCTTCTGCTGAGCCTCCTTCTCGGTCAGATCCAATTTGAACTGAGCTGCTTTGCCAACTCTTTCTGGTGGCTGCTTAGCTCCAACCACAGCTTCCTGTTGGGGGCCCTAAGGAACTCGGGCAGGGAGGTGAGGAGTGGCTGGGAGGGGAGGGGCGAGTAAAGGCTTGTGAGGCGCCCCTCGATGTGAGTGACATTGAGTTGGCCACGCCTACCCAGTCACATGACCACCTAGCCACGCCCACCCAGCCGGTCATTAGGCAGATCGTATTAGTGGTCCATGGGATTTAGAAGTATGAATTTAGTGGTCCCTGAGGTCCAAAAGGTTGGGGACCCCTGCTCTAAAACGTGGCTAAATAGGACGGCATAGTGCCGGGGTGGGTGGGCGTACCCACCCGTGATCTCCACCACCGGTTCACCCGAACTGGCTGAATACACACAATACATTAATGTGGAACCAGCCTACATTATAACTCTGAAGCCAGTTTTAACACAGTGGCGGCTGCGAAATCCACGTTTCCATGAAGTGGCGACGGTTGGGGAGCAAAACACTTTTGGGGAGAAGAAATGGCAAATGCTTACAATAAATCGCTGAGATTGGAGGGCTTGAGAAGGGAGAGCAGTTTGGGGGGGGGAGGGAGGCTCTTGCATACGAGATCTCCTTCTGGGCATCTTACAATCTCTTCTTTCCCTGATCCCCGGCAGGACCCCGATCTGGAGATGCAACGGAAAGCCGAGCTGGCCAAAATTAAGAAGAAGAAGCTCGAGTTCCAGAGCCAAGTCCAGCAGACGCTGCAGGAGAGACAGCAGAAGCAGCTTCAGCACAAGCTGAAAAAACAGGCACGGCGGCGGCAGAAACAGAAGCAGAAGCCGGCGAAGTGAGGGTGCTCGTCCTCCTGCCTTGGGCACCTGTGGGGGAACGATCCGCCCCTGAGCTGCCTCCTCCCCAAATTCGCCTTGGGCCAAAGGGAGGACGCCTCTCATACGCCTTTTCTGTGAATGGCCCCGAAGCATCGGGAGAAAAAGGCTTGGGAAAAGAACATTAGCCAAGGCGGGTTGGAGAAGTTGCTTGGCCGTCTAGAGCAGGGGTCTCCAACCTTGGCCACTTTAAGCCTGGCGGACTTTAACTCTGGGAGTTGAAGTCCTCCAGGCTTAAAGTGGCCAAGGTTGGAGACCCCTGCTCTAGAGACCAAGGATTGTCTCCTTTTTGCCAAAACCCGAGACTTTCATTTGGGCTGGGCCCTTGGAGGCAGCCACCCCACCCCTTTCCAAATGAGGGCTGCATCATAAGATCTTGTCTCACAGCCAACCGTTTTTCCAAGTCTCACCAGGCAGTTGTGCCGCCGACCAAAGGTTGGTGACTTGTGGGTGGATCCTTTTGATGGAAGCAGGCTCTGGTTTGGGGTGGGGTGTGTGGGTGTGACCCCAGAATCTCATGGCCATGCCGGGCACATGCTGGTTAGTAAACCATGTGCTTTCAATAAATCCCTCTCCAGACTGAAGGTTACGTGTTTTACTGTATATAAGCCTAGCTAAAGTCTTTGGGTTTGACTGTCGAAGACCCCAGCGCAGATTTGATTTGTGGATCTTACATCAGCTCCAACATTTCAGCGTCTCTCGCCCAATGGGATTAGCCCATCTCCCTTGTGCTGGCAGAAGGTCAAAGGATTTTGGCTGCTGGAGTCCAAGAGAAGAGCCTTTTCTGCCGTGACTCCCACCCTGTGGAATATCGTGTGTGGTTCCCCCCCCCCCCCGGTGAAATTCACACCCACCCTTTCGGCCTTCCAAAAGGCTTGAAGAGTTGACTCTGCCAGCTGGCCTGGGGGAGCGGCCTCTGGGAGGTGGTTAATGGATTAGACCAGGGGTCTCCAACCTTGGCGACTTGTGGACTTCAACTCCCAGAATTCCTCAGCCAAGTCTTAAAATTCCACAAGGTGCCAAGGTTGGAGACCCCTGGATTTGACAGATCCCACCTCCTCCCCCTGCTCACTTTTATTTTAAACGTGTTACGAGTTATATTATTGAATGACTGTAAGCCATATGGAGTGGCGTCGGAGAGATGGGCAGCAGAGAAGTTTAATAAATAAATAAATATTTGTACCTTGATGAACGTATCTTTTCTTTTATGTACACTGAGAGCATATGCACCAAAACAAATTCCTTGTGTGTCCAATCACACTTGGCCAATAAAAATTCTATTTTATTCTATTCTATTCTATTCTATTCTATTCTATTCTATTCTATTCTGTTCTATTCTAAATATTTATTAAATATTATAGTATTAAAATAATATAAATATTATTTATATTATTTTATTTTTTTATATTATTATAATATTATTTTTTATAATATTTTTTATATTATTTTATTTTAATATAAAAATTAAAATATTATTATTATTATTATTATTATTATTATTATTATTATTATTATTATTATTATTATTATTATTATTAAATAAACACCGCATTTTTTGGAGTATAAGACGCTCCAGATTAAGACGCACCTCCCTTTTTTGGTGAGGAAAACAAGAAAAAGAAGTCTGCCTCTGCCTCCCAGCAATTTTGCCTCCTTGCAGCAAACAACCTGCTTTACTGTCATTTTCGTTTTCAGCATAGCTTGATTAGCACAAGAAAAAAAAATATCTGCTCCCAGCAATTTACCTCCTTGCAGCAAGCAGCGGAGCCGGAGCAGCAATAAGGCCATGGCAATCCCTGCAGCCTGAAACAGCTGAGAGTGAGGACAATCAACTTGTGCTAATTAGGCTGTGCTGAAGCTGAAATGGGCTGTTTCTTCTTGCTGGAAGGAGGTCAATTACTGGGAGGCAGAGGCCAAAGGGAGTGGGGCCAGTGGGTGGGTGGGGCTACATTCAGTGTATAAGGTGCACGTAAATTTTCACCCCCTTTTAGGGGGGCGGGAAAGGTGCGTCTTATACTCCAAAAAATACGGTGCATATTCCCTGTGTTTGTGGCTAGCTTGGGAGTCGTCCTCTCCCCTCAGCTTTGTGCTGAAAGGACCAACATCGACATCTCTCAACTTTGGCTACTTTTTAAGATGTCTGAATTTCTACTGCCAGGATTCTTCAGCCAGCATGGCTGCCTGGGGGATTCTGGGAGTTGGAAGTCCACGTGTCTTACTGTCGTGTCCCACTCCTCCGCTGACGGCTGGGTCAGGGAAATCCGAATCAGGCTTACCTCTGCAGCTCTGCCCAAAGTCCTAGCAAAGTCCTCAGAGCAGGCAGGAGACCAGAAAGTGACTTCAGCAAGATAAGTTCGACTTTGCCTGACTCAGAGAATGCCAGAAAGCAGATCCTTTATATAGGCCATGGGGTGTGGCTCCATGACTCAGCACTCATTAAGGCCTGCCCCTCCCTTCCTTCTGTTGCCTCCGCCTATCCAGTCTTCTGATGCGAGGGTCACTCCAATCAGCAGCTGTTGGAAATAAACTTTCCTCAGGCTCACATGCTGTGGAGGAGGGGGAGGGGTCTAGCTGCTCCGTTTGCCTGGGCATGGAGCCAGGGCTGGGGCCGGGGGGTGCTCCCTCCTCTGCAGCCTGCTTGGGCATGGAGCCAGGGCTGGGACCGGGAGGTGCCCCCTCCTCTGCAGCTTGTCTGGGCATGGAGCCAGGACTGGGGCCGGGAGGCATACATTCCTCCGTGTTCGGGAGCAGATAAGAAGGCCCCGGCTGCTGTGAGAGCGGGCAAGACACAACACTTACAAAAGGGGCCACGGTTGAGAAAAACCGTGGCCTACATTCATTTCTTAATGGCTGGGGGCCGCTCTTCTGCAGTTTTAGCCCAGTTCTTGGGGAGTTGCCAAATTTCCCCTGGAAACTGAGGTGGGGGGGGCAAACCTTCCAAAAGAAGCCTCCGCAGATGGATTCGGCCCTCGTTTTATGAAAAGCCCAATTATTTTTCCCTTCCCTAAATGCCCACAGATGCCGCACCCTAATGTTGTTCTTAGATGTCTTTGCTGGGTGAAATGAAAGAGAACGGCCCTTTTTCATTCCGCCAAGCATCGAACATCATTTCCAATTCTTTTTCTTTTTTTTTTTTTTCAAAAGAGGCTGCTTTCTTCCTTGAGCGCGCAAAAGGGAGGGGAAGGTGGGGGAGAGCTTTCAGGGAGCAGGTCTGATGGAGGCTCTGCTTTTAGTCTTTCATTTCACCGTCGTCGGCTTTTGATCTGCCAGCCTCCGCTCTGTCCTCCTATTGATCTCCTGTGTGTTTTTTCCCACTATAGCAAATATGACAGGTCACATGAGGCGCGCACACACACACACATGCTGCTTGCCGTGTGCTATGGATGTGGGCTGGGTTTCAGTCATTACCGTTCCTCGGGTGCCCAGACGCGCAACCTCGTTGGCATGCCAGCTGCTTTCTGATCTCTCTTTTCTTCGGGGTTTCTTGCAGGGGTTCCCTGGATGGGTTGCCATGGACACCGTTCCCAGGGCAAAAGCATCTCTTTTTCTCCACGAGTAGCTTTGCAAAGGCCGGTCCTCCGGTCCTCCATTCCCGACGTGATCTTTCACATTACATCCAGGAGCATCTATTGCCCTGTAAACGTAGTGGTTCCCCCCCCCCCCCCGAGCCAATAACGCCTCTTCCACCCGCAGAGAAATCGTTAAAGGCATTTCAGAGACTTGGAGGAATTTTCCCCCTCCAAACTCCCACCCACCCACCCCCGACTTTCAAAACGGCTAGCGGAGAATAGAATCTCAATTTCTTTCAATCAGAAAGAAATAATTACTACTTTGTTGATTGTGCTGGGGGGGGGAGGGCGGGGGAAATGCATTCTTTTTTGCAACACCTTAGTTGCGTTCTCATTTTTGGTTTTGTGGGAGGCTTCACGGCAGGGTGAATGGCAGCAAGCTTTTTTTTTTCTTTTCTTCTCTGACTTTTTTAATTGTTTCCCGCAAGACAGCTGGATCTTTAACAAGGCCGCATGGGTTCTCAATTCTGGGGAAGCTAGAGGGGGGGAAAAGAGCCAGGAGTCTTGGAAAGCTATTTGCAATGTATTATTTTATTAAAAGCGTAAAGCCTTTTGGAAGCTGCATCTCACTGTCCTCGGATGCAGAGAGTGGAGCAAGACCGATGGAAGGTTTATTTTGGCCAAAATTGGCTGCATCTGCCATTAATTTTTTTATTTTTTTATTTACATTTATATCCCGCCCTTCTCCGAAGACTCAGGGCGGCTTACAGTGTATAAGGCAATAGTCTCATTCTATTTGTATATTTACAAAGTCAACTTATTGCCCTCCCCCCAACAATCTGGGTCCTCATTTTACCTACCTTATAAAGGATGGAAGGCTGAATCAACCTTGGGCCGGGCTTGAACCTGCAGTAATTGCAGGCTGCTGTGTTTTAATAACAGGCTTCTTACAGCCTGAGCTACCACAGCCCCGAGAAATTCAGTGTTTCTCAGCCTTAGCAACTTGAAAGTTTATTTTATTTTTATTTTATTTATTTATTTGTCACAACAGTATATATAAGCATAAGCATGAAATAGCTATACGATATATAAACATATATATAACCATAAGTATGTAATAACTATATGAAATTGGATACAATCAAAGGGAACATTAGGACAGGAACGATAGGCACGCTTGTGCTCTTGTGCACGCCCCTTATAGTCCCCTTAGGAATGGGGTGAAGTCAATTGTAGACAGTTTTTGGTTAAAGCTTTGGGGGTTTTGGGAAGAGACCACAGAGTCAGGTAGTGTATTCCAAGCATTAACAACTCTGTTACTAAAGTCATATTTTCTGCAATCAAGATTGGAGCTGTTCACTTTAAGTTTGAATCTATTGTGTGCTCGTGTACTGTTGCGATTGAAGCTGAAGTAGTCTTCAACAAGAAGGACATTGTAATAGATGATTCTACGAGTTAAACTCAGGTCATGTCGAAGGTGGCAGAGCTCTAAGTTTTCTAAACCCAGGATTTCAAGTCTGGTGGCCTAAGGTATTTTGTTGTATTCAGAGGAGTGAAGAACTCTTGTAAAATATTTCTGGACATGTTCAATTGTATTGATGTCTGAAATGAGGTATGGGTTCCAGACAGGCGAGCTGTATGCAAGAATTGGTCTAGCAAATGTTTTATATGCTCTGGTTAGTAGTGTAGTGTTTCTGGAGAAGAAGCTACGCAAGATTAGGTTTACAACTCTTAAAGCCTTTTTTGCGATGTAGTTGCAGTGGTTTTTTTTATTTTATTTATTTATTTATTAAATTTTTATACCGCCCTTCTCCCGAAGGACTCAGGGCGGTGTACAGCCAAAAGATAAAAAAACCAAAGCCAAAAGATAAAAAAAAAAATTTGGCACTTAGATCATTCGATGTGAAAATGGCTGGGGAATTCTGGGCGTTGAAGTCCAAACTGCCTTCAAGTTGCCAAGGTTGAGAAACACTGAGCTAGTCAATCTATATATCATATAGATCAGTGATGGCTAACCTTTCCCGGCCCAAGCACCCAATGCACATGTGTGCCCGAACCCCCAAAATGCGCACTGCCCCCATTCATGCACCCCGCACATGCACACAGGGCTCCCCCGTACATGCATCCCCACTCACGCACATGCTGCCCCCACATGCGCTCAGCCCCCACGCATGCACAGCAGAGACCCAATAACCAGCTGGCCAGCGGGAGGTGCGCGTGCATGCGCTGCAGAGATGAACTGGGGTGATGGCTCATGTGCCCACAGAGAGGGCGCTGCGTACCACCTGTGACACACATGCAACAGGTTCACCATCATGGATGTAGGTGATAAAACGAGCCATAGCTAATCCTTTTTAATAAAAATGTGCTAGCCAGAAAAGATGCCACTACACCATGCACTCGATTATTGGTTATCTCAGCTCTCTGATAAAAGTGGCCAACCTGTTCAAGAATTTCAGTGGACAAGCTGGGGCATTCTGGGAATTGAAGTCCACCCATCTTAAAAGTTATTAAGGTTGAGAAACATCAGTTTGCTTCCCCATCTGGACACTCTTGCGATAGGAGTCCTTTTGCTTTCTTTGCTTAGCTACAAAGAGCAGCAAGAAGGAAAGATCCTGATCAAAGCTGAAGCAGGATGGGGGATCTGGATGGTTAAATCCTAGCTAGATGGGAAGCAAGACCCAATGGTCGGGTTCACTAAAGGAAATGAGGAAAACCAGGTTGAGTAGTTTGCAATTCTAGATGTCGTGTCCCACTCCCACTCTGACGAACGAGTCAAGGAAGTCCGTAACAAACTTGGCAACGAAGCCTCTGCAGCTTGCCAAGTCCCTTCGAGGTTTATCAGGGCAGGCAGGAGTCCAAGTTGTGACTTCAGCGATAGAGTCCGATATCAGCAAACTCGATAAGACTTTGCTTGACTCAAGGTTGGAATGCCAAAAGCAGGTCCTTTATATAGGCTGTGGGGTGTGGCTCCATGACTCAGCATTTATCCAGGCCTGCCCCACCCTTCCTTCTGCTGGCGTCACCGCTGAGATCTCCGGAAGCGAGGGTCCACCTACTTTGAATTGTCTTCAGCTGGATCTGCTGTCAGCGTCTGGGAAAAGGAGGGGTCAGAGGGAGTAGGCCCGGGTAATTCCACCACCTGGCTGGCTTCCTGCTCTGAAGACTGAGCCAAAGGAACACACGCTGTATGAGTGAGGTTTATTGGGCTTCTCCTTTCACTCCTTGAATCTTCTCCGGGCATGGGGCCAGGGCCGGGGGCTGGAGTCATGACAGGCCTTTCATCTTCATTATCAGACTCGGAGTCTGATAAAAGGCCCAGTTGGAGATGGGAGGGGCCCGGCTGAGGAAAGGAGGGAGGATAAGTCACAACACTAAGTGTCATGGGAATGTATAGTTCCTGTAGAGTCTAAACTCGGTTTTTCTGTCCTTGTCGGCCTCTTGCCTGAGCTAGAGGAGGCCCAAAAGACTGTCCTTCTCAGTGTTAGCAGGAGCAGAAATATCAGATTCCTTTATCCTCCATAGTCAACACTGATGACGTTACCTAGTTTGGTTAATGAGATGTCTGCAAGAAAACAACCAAACTCCAAGAGCACCAAGGATCCCACATTTCAGATTCCTCTATCCTGCGCAATCCCTGGCAGGATTTTCTTTTGCTCCCAGGGTTTTGTGAAATTCACAGGCTGCGTAACCCAAGCTGGTTCCCTGAACAAGAGAATTGTAAGAGTGGCCAGTCGGCCTGGAAAAGGCTCGCAAAAAAACATGGCTTCTGAACTTCATTCGGGCCATCACGGCATTAAACTGCAGCTCTCCAGAAGAAAAGCTGCTCCTTCGCTCTCGTGCTGTTAAATAATTAAAAAGTAGAGCTGAATAAGTCAAAAGATCTCCACAAATAGCATCAGCTGGCTGAGACCCATCCTTATTGCAGAGGTCTCCCACTCGTTGTGGACCAGCTGCAAAGCCAGATTCTGGCACCACAAACTGCTATAAAACCGGGCAGAACGTGTAATTGCTATTAAATCAAGTTGCAATTTCACGCTCCAGGTTTTCCGTTTTATATTCCTACCCTTGGCAACGGCTTTCATAGGAAATTTCGCCTCTATAAAGATTTCCGGGAAAATGGCGGGAAGAGAGGGAGACACGCAGTCAAGCTGCCCTTGTGCGATGGCTGCTTGTTGCAGTGGGTGGACTGGAGGGTATTTTGGTGGCTGGTGGACTTTTTGATCTGTTTTGGGCTGGAGGAGCGAAGTAGAATAGAATAAACAGAGTTGGAAGGGACCTTGAAGGTCTTCTAGTCCAACCCCCTGCTTAGGCAGGAAGCCCTATACCAGTGACGGCTAACCTTTTTGCCATCGTGTGCTAGGAGGGGGAGCGGGGGGGTGTTGCACACGCCCACACCCACAATTCTATGTGCCCCGCCCCGGCACATGCACCCCCCCTCTCCCCACTCCTGGCACGTGATGGCCCGGTGGGCCCGTTTTTCTCTCTCACCTGGCTGCAGAGCCTTTCGGTAAAAAAACGGGCCTTCCGGTCCCACCAGAAGTTGGCAAACAGGCTGTTTTTGGCCTCCGGAGGGGGGGGGAAGGACGTTTTCTCCCTCCCCAGACTCCTAGAGAGGCTCTGGAGCCAGGTGAGAGAGAAAAATGGGCCTTCCCCACCACCCCCAAGGGCCTCTGGAGGTAGGAAACAGCCTGTTTCCCTACTACTGGTGGGCCCAGAAGGCCTGAAAATCAGCTGGCCGGCGCACGCATGCGTGCCGGAGCTGAGCTTGTGCCCTCTGATATGACCACAGGTGGCACACAGGTTCGCCATCATGGCCCTATACCATTTCAGACAAGTGGTTGTCCGATCTCTTCTTAAAAACTTTCAATGTTGGAGCATTCGCAACTTCTGGAGGCAAGTTGTTCCACTGGTTAATTGTTCTAACTGTCAGGAAATTTCTTCTTAATTCTAGATTGCTTCTCTCATTGATTAATTTCCACCCATTGCTTCTTGTCCTGCCCTCAGGTGCTTTGGAGAATAGCTTGACTCCCTCTTCTTTGGGGCAGCCCCTGAGATATTGGAACATTGCTATCATGTCATATCATGTCAAATGGAGCAGATCAGAATGGAACATGCTAGAGCCAGCAAAGCTGACTGAGGAACTCTGGGAGTTGAAGTCCACAAGCCTTAAAGTTACTAAGGTTGGAGACCCCTGTACTAGAGGATTGCCACGCTTGATGTTTTGTGGGCTGGGTTGGCTCTTCTGCCACGCTGACTCTACCAGGTGGCTGGATTCAACTGTGATGGAAGAGGGTCCCTTCCTGTACCTCCTATTTTCTGGGACTTTTGCTGCTGGATGCCTTTGCTCTTGACTGTTCCTAACTGCACCATCAGCGTGTCTTACTGCTGAATGCAGGGGGTTTTTTGGGGGGGGAGGGTGCAATGCCCAGATGGGTTGGGATTACAGTTGACTGACAGAGTTACTATGGACTTCCTTTCCCCCAGAGGCCCCTTTGCATTCCCTCTGGTAGCCCCAAGAAGGAAGAAAACAATACAGGTCTATCCGTTGGTTAAGTTTTCAGCTGCTGGGTGAGCTCATCCATCACCATGGACTAGATATCACCAGTACACAAGATCTCTGCCCCTGTTGAATTAAGCAAGGCCATGGCCCTCTTGTCCTGCTGCCTGGAGGCTGTGAGGATCTGGAAGGGAACCAACAAACCTTAGCTGAACACTGACAAGACCGAGTGGTTTCGGATTTGTGGGGGCCTGCCAGGTTCTATGCCATCCTTGCTGGTGGATGGGGTTGCACTGCCCCCCCTAACAGACCCAGCGCACAACTCGGGTCCTCCTGAACTCACAACTTCTGCTCAAGGAGCAGGTGGAAATTGTAGCTTTGCACGGCTTCATGTTGTGCACCAGTTGGGCCTGTTCTCAAATTGGAGGGCTCGACTCATAATCACTCATGTCCTAGCCAGCTCCGGATTAGACTACCGTAATGCACTGTCTGTGGGACTGCCCTTGAAGAGTATCTGGAAGCATCTATTGCTGAAGAATGCAATATCACGGATAGTTATGTGCGCTCCCAAAACAGCATGTTATATCTCTGCGAGCTGCATCGATTGCCAGTTCCCTTCCGGGTCCAATTCAAGGTGTTGGTTTTGACTTTTAAAGCTCTTCATGGCATGGGATTGGGTAATCTGGGGGGGGGGGGGTGCCTCTTCCCAATTACATCGATCCATCCCTTAGATCTGGCAGAGAAGGCATGCTGCGGATATCATCAGCCAAGGATTTACATTTGGTGGGTCCACGAGGTGGGCCTTCTCTGTTGTGGCCTCTGCCTTAGGGCCCCTTCCCAAAGTTAGTTAGTTACATCCTTGTTACTGTTCAGGAAGACCCCCAAAACCTGCCTATGGCATCAAGCCTGAGTGGTCCAAGGGATGGGTGAAATTCTAAGCTGGCTCCATCCCTTTGGCTGACATTAGCTCTGGTGGCCTAGTGGTTAGAATGCAGAATTGCAGGCTGACTCTGCTCACTGCCAGGAGTTCGATTCTAACCAGCTCAAGGTTGACTCAAGGCTTCCATCCTTCTGAGATCGGTAAAATCAGGACCCAGATTCGTGGGGAGTGGCTGGGGGCAATACGTTGATATTGTAAACTACTCAGAGTGTGCAGTAAAGCACTATGGACTATGTCTACGTGCTACTGTTATTACTATATTTAATTTCTTGGGGGCCTTGTGCTTTTCAAGGGCCTCTGGTGGCTCAGCAGACTAAGTCTGTCTGTCTGTCTGTTATTAACACAGCTGCTTGCAATTACTGCAAGTTCAAGTCCCACCAGGCCCAAGGTTGACTCAGCCTTCCATCCTTTATAAGGTAGGTAAAATGAGGACCCAGATTGTTGGGGGCAATAAAAGTTGACTTTGTATATAATATACAAATGGATGAAAACTATTGCTTGACACAGTGTAAGCCGCCCTGAGTCTTCGGAGAAGGGCGGGATATAAATGCAAATTTAAAAAAAAAAGAGTGTGCAGTAAAGCACTATGGATGGGTAGTATAAGTCTACGTGCTACTGTTATTACTATATTTAATTTCTTGGGGGCCTTGTGCTTTTTATATTTTAACAAGAGTTACTTAATAGTTTTAATTATGACTGTTTTTTATATATTTATTGTTTTTAATACATTGTTCTATGCTGCTCAGTGCCACTGAGATGGGCAACCTTATGATTTGACAGAGAGAGAGAGAAAGAGACGGGAGGTGGGGGAGAGAGGTAGGAGAGGTAGGTAGCGTAAATAGATGATAGGAAGACAGATGATAGATGTGAGAGAGAGAGAGAGAACGAGAGGGAGAGAGAGAGACGCTGGCAGACGTGTGCCAGGTACAAAACCCACCACTGGCATTCCAGGTGTGTTCTGTGGCCACTAGAGGGCAGCACAGGTGGCCCTTATGTCAGACTCCTCCTTTAGGGAAACTCCTGCACTGTGGGGATGCTGGAAGAGGCGTCAAGGAGTGGGCCCATCTCTCAACTGAAACCTCAGCTGTTCTCCAGGTGGGTCCTCTCTTTATTCTTGAGTAACATTAGTCTCTCTGTCTGTGTCCTCTAGCAAACAACTGCTGCTTGCTTTGCGTTTTACATTTAGATCTGTGTTAAGTTCACCCTGGAGCAGTATTTCTCAACCTCAGCAACTTTAAGATGGGTGGACTTCAACTCCCAGACTTCCCCAGCTGGCTGGGGAATTCTGGGAGTTGAAGTCCACCCATCTTAAAGTTGCTGAGGTTGCAGGCTTGGATGCCATTTGTCTCTTCGCACAGCTGGTTGAAGGCAATCTGGATAAGACAGATGCTGCCTTTTCCCAACTATACCACATCGGTCCCGTCTCCCTGACAAGCTGAAAACCTGGCGCTCGAGGGCAGAGAAGACAATGCTTGGAGTGAAGACTAAAGATCCAGTTCCTTCTAGGAAAAGCCAGCAACAGATGCTGGTGGAAAGAGCTTTTGTTCTGCCTGTGACTTGGGGGGAGTTTTGATTCAGCTGGGAGGGAATTCCTTCAGACTGCATGAAATAATTTCCAGAGTACAGCAATTGACAAGTGTCGACGTTTGGTGTGGATTGTGCTGAAAAACGCTTTTGTGTCACAGTATCAGAAGTCGAAAGTCGTCTGGTTTAAATCTCGCCTCTCCTTGGACTGCAAGGGAGATGAAATCAGTTGATCCTAAAGGAAATCAACCCTGACCGTTCTTTGGAAGGACAGATACTGAAGCTGAAGCTCCGATGCTCTGGCCACCACATGAGACAAGAGAACTCCAGTATTGGAGGGGTTGCCACGGAGAGGAGGGGGGTGTCAAGCTATTTTCCAAAGCACCTGAAGGCCAGACGAGGAATAATGGATGGAAACTAATCGAGAGAAATTCAACCTGGAAATGAGGAGAAATTTTCTGACAATGAGAGCAATCAACCCATGGAATAGAAGTTGCCTTCGAAAGTTGTGGAAGATTCATCACTGCAAGATTTCAAGAAGAGACTGGACTGCCATTTAGAATAGACTAGAATAACAGAGTTGGAAGGGACCTTGGAGGTCTTCTAGTCCAACCCCCTGCTTAGGCAGGAAACCCTACACCACTTCAGATAAATGGTTGTCCAATCTCTTCTTAAAAACTTCCAGTGTTGGAGCATTTACAGCCTTTGGAGGCAAGTTGTTCCACTGATTAATTGTTCTAACTGTCAGGAAATTTCTCCTTAGTTCTAAGTTGCTTCTCTCCTTGATTAATTTCCACCCACTGCTTCTTGTTCTACCCTCAGGTGCTTTGGAGAATAGCTTGACTCCCTCTTCTTTGTGGCAGCCCCTGAGATATTGGAACACTGCTATCATGTCTCCCCAAGTCCTTTTCATTAAACTAGACATACCCAGTTCCTGCAACCATTCTTCATATATTTTAGCCTCCAGTCCCCTAATCATCTTTCTTGCTCTTCTCTGCACTCTTTCTACAGTCTCAACATCTTTTTTACATTATGGCAACCAAAACTGAATGCACTATTCCAAGTGTGGCCTTACCAAGGCATTGTAAAGTGATATTAACACTGGAAATGAATTCAGCCAACAAACATGGGTCGATGAAAACAAAGAGACTTTATTAAAATCTATTTTGCAAAATAGGGTGGTATCCCAGCAGATCTTGACAAGGAGTTTGAGCCAGGAAGCCACACCTGAAATTTCAAAAGTATCACATTTTATAGTTCCCTATCATGACGCCCCCGCCCCGCCCCTCCTACATCGGATCCAGTGACCGATCACGGCTAATCCGGGGCGCCTTCAGAGACAACCTCATCTCTTTCTCTAATTTCATGTTCTTCAACACCTCCCTATTACTACCAATACCTCCCTTTTTCTATCCATAAAATATTTTGCAAGCATGGCTCTTCCTTATCTCTACTGCCTTGGCATTAAGGAATGTCCCCATAGCTGGGCCTCTTTCTAACTGGCCTCAAACAAAGAAGATTTATTCTAACACAGCATTGTTATATTTTCAGCATGTCTCTTCACTATCTTAAAGCAGAACAATGTCTAACAAATTTAGCAAAATAGTAGAGCTCGAAGGGACCTTGCAGGTCATCCAGTCCAACCCCCCTACTTAAGCAAAATTGAATCTCCACTTATATCGTTTCTAACCTATATACCTACATACTATTTTATTTTTGAATTTTCTCATATCCTACACCGTTCAACAATGTTTTTGTTATGTATTCATGTTTGTACCTTTAAATATTTGAGCGGGAAATCAGCAAGTTGCTGATTGGTCGAAGCCTCCAGCAGAACTGTATAAAAGGAGAGGTTTTTCCCCCAGCCTGTTGCTGGGTTCACCCTATATTAAAGAGCTGTTGTCACTACCCTGGTCTCCAGCCTCGTTACTTCCAGAACATAACATTGGCGACGAAGGTGGGATATCGAGGCTGAGGAGAACCAGAACCGAGCTGAAGCACGATAGACCCGAACCCAGCAAACCCAGGGCAGAAAAGCGGAGATGGCCAGTTACACTCCGCCCGCACCGTTTGACCCGGCTAAAGAGAAATGGGGAACGTATATGACCCGTTTCGAAAGCTTTCTAGAAGCCAACGAACTGCACGGAATTCCAGATAACCGAAAGAGGGCTTATTTCCTAAGCCACTGCGGTCCGGAGGTCATCGACATCGCGGAAGCCCTGGCAGAGCCAACACCGTTGCAGTCGGTGTCGTGGCCAACTTTACAGACTTTACTAAGAAACCACTTCGCACCAACGCCGTCCAAATACGTGCGGCGGTTTGAATTCGGAGAGCGAAGGCAGATGGAGGCGAATCCATGGCGACTACATGGCGCCCTAAGAAGAGCGTCAAGGACTGCGGATACCGTGACCTAGACGAGGTGCTCCTCGAGCAACTCATCCGAGGTCAAAGACATCCGATTGCGGCGACTGCTGGCAAAGAGCAACCTCACGCTAGCCAACGCTCTGGACGAAGCCAGAGCACATGAAATGTCATCCCAAGCGGCAGAGACACTGCAGAAGCCGGTCCCACAAAAGGCGAGCGCGAAGGCAACTCCGGTGCACCAGGAGGAAGTTCAGACCGAATGCGACGGTGAAGACGAGGAAGGGTCTGCCGCACCGAGAAACGCGACAAAGGGACCGAGACGAATGCGGAAGCTGCGGGGCCAACACCAGCGCCAACGCTGCAAGTTTAAAGACGCGACATGTCGGCGGTGTGGGAAGAAAGGGCACCTAGCTCAAGTTTGTCGAGCGGCCCAACCTTCCCGCCGAAAATTCAAATCGGCCAATCAGAGCGCGGAATCGGCAAGGCGGCCCGCGATTGGCTCAAACAAAAAAGGCGCGGATTCCAACCAAACAACTGTGGTCATAGGCCGCGCCTCGACCAAAGTGGAGAAGAAGATCTTCACCAAGCCAAAATAGAGGGAGTACGGTGCGGCTTGAAGTAGACACGGGATCAGCGATCACCATCATGTCCTGGGACACTTTGGCGGTCGCTGCCGTCCGTCGCGGCGCCACCTGCAAGCACAACGGCTACGAGTGCACGACTACCAGGGAATCGCATCCCTGTTCGAGGACCACCTCCGTCCGAGTCGAGTACGGTCCACATAAAAAGACCCTGCCCATCACGATCGTCGAAGGAACTCTGCCCAGTCTGTTGGGACTAGACTGGTTTCGTGCCCTGGGCATGGGAGTGACTGGCATCTACCGAAGTGACTGTAACCTGAAAGACATTCTCTTTAACGAGTTCGAAGATGTCTTCAAGGACTGCCTGGGCAAGTACAAGGGGACCCCTATTTCCTTCAACTTAGACCCTCAGGTAGCCCCCATTAGGCTTAAGGCGAGAAGAGTCCCTTTTGCCCTAAAACCAAAAATCGATAAGGAGCTGGATAAGCTCATTAATCAGGGGATTTTGGTGCCAGTCGACCACGCAAAGTGGGAGACGCCAATCGTCACCCCCATAAAACCGGACGGGTCAATTAGAATTTGCGCTGACTACAAGGCGACGCTTAACAAAGCCTTACAGAAAAGCGCTTACCCGGTTCCAGTGGTGCAGCACTTATTGCACTCTTTGGGGCAAGGGCAAGTCTTTGCAAAGTTAGACTTGGCCCAAGCCTACCAACAACTGCCAGTAGACGCCCGCACAGCCGAAGCCCAAACGATTGTGACGCACAGGGGGGCCTTCAAGTGCACCCGATTGCAATTTGGGGTCAGTGTGGCACCAGGGCTGTTCCAAAACCTGATGGAACGACTACTGCAGGGGCTCCCAGGGGTAGTTCCTTACTTCGATGATGTCCTAATTTCAGGGGAAAACATGGAGGAATTGGGGGAGCGGTTAAGAAAGGTCTTGAGCATTTTCCGGACAGCGGATTAAAAGTCAAGACAAACAAATGCCAGATCGGGTCGAATCCGTCGATTTCTTGGGCTACGGATAGACAAGAAAGGAATTCACCCTACTGAAAGCAAGGCTAAGGCAATTAGGAAGGCTCCAGCGCCCAAAAACAAAGCAGAGCTGCAGGCATTCCTGGATTGGTTAATTTTACGCGGTCTTTTAAAGAACAAAGCAACCGTCGCGGAACCGCTGCATAGGCTCTTAGGAAAAAATACTGTTTGGTCTTGGGGAAAGTCAGAAAATAGGGCTTTTGAAGCAGTAAAGAACCTGCTCTCAAGTGATAGCCTGCTCATCCAATATCACGACTCATTACCCCTAGTGCTGGTTTGCGATGCCTCCCTTATGGGGTGGGGGCTGTACTCAGCCATAGACTTCCAAACGGCACAGAAGCCCCCATAGCGTTCTACTCTAGAACGATGTCCTCCCCAGAGAGGAACTACAGCCAATTAGACAAAGAAGCACTAGCCATTGTGTCAGGGGTCAAAAAATTCCACGAGTATGTCTTTGGGCGGAATTTTGAAATCGTGACTGACCACAGACCGCTACTAGGGATACTGGCTGGCGACCGCCCAACGCCTGTGGCACTTTCGCCACGCTTGACCCGTTGGACTATATTCTTAGCCGCTTACTCCTACAAGCTGCAGCACCGACCAGGAAAAGAAGTGGGGCATGCAGACGCGTTAAGCCGATGCCCACTACCAGGGGCGACCGAAGACCCCACTCCGGGGACGCCCATCCTACTTATTGACTCGTTGGACTCTGGCCCAGTCACATCTAAGGAAGTGGCTCGGCATCATACCGACATTGTGTTAAGGACTGTACTCGGTTGGGTACAGAGAGGGTGGCCGCTGCGCCGGGCTTAACGGTTCAAAGAATTTGTTAAAAAACGAGATGAGCTCTCGGCTCAAGGGGGGTGCCTGTTATGGGGTGATCGTGTAATAATTCCTGAGAAGCTAAGGGGAAAGGTATTGGACCTCCTCCACGAGGGTCACCCAGGGATCGTAAGGATGAAGGGTTAGCTAGAAGCTATGTATGGTGGCCACTCATGGACGCAGAGATTGCTGAGAGGGTAGGAAATGCCAAGCTTGCCAAGAGTCCAGACCCCTACCCCCAACGGCCCCAGTCAGAGAATGGGAAAAGCCCCAAGGGCCCTGGTCAAGAATCCACATTGACTTTGCTGGCCCTTTCCACGGCCAAACATTCCTAGTGGTTGTGGATGCATTTTCTAAATGGTTGGAGATCATAATCATGAAATCCACTACGGCCAAGCAGTAATCGCAACTCTGCGCCACCTATTCGCAACTCACGGGTTGCCGGACACTCTGGTGTCCGACAATGAGCCCCAATTCACGGCAGCCCAGTTTGAAGAATACCTGGCAGAGGAAGGCATCCGACATGCCCTCTCTGCGCCTTTCCACCCTGCGTCGAATGGCCTTGCAGGCGTTCCGTCCGGGCGCTAAGGAGGCATTGTCCAGGCTCAAGCCAGGTGACTGGCAAACAAAATAGACTTTTTCCTGGCCGTCAGCACAGAACCCCAAGCACGGCCACCGGGAAAAGCCCAGCCGAATTGCTAATGGGACGGAAACTCCGGTGCCCACTTGACCGCTTGAACCCCCATTACACACCCGAGGGTTACAAGGGGGAACTAGAAAAGACAAGGGAAATGAGCATAGGCGACCGGGTGTGGGCCCGAAACTATGGGGACGGCCCTAGTTGGTTCGCAGGACAAATAATAAAGATAACCGGCCCAAAATCGTACGTGGTAGAGCTACCCGACAACCGAGTGTGGAGGCGCCACATAGATCAGTTAAGAAAACGAATAACTGACCAAACCGAACCAAATGAAACAGATCATGACCAATACCAATTTGAATCCACAGCTGACAATGACCCGGGGGAGGCGCAAGACTTAGCTGAGGTCCCAGAGTTCCAGCGACGCCATCAGGTCCCCGAGGGAAGCAGCAGGGAAAGTTCCAAAATTAATCCAAGGCCGGATGGCCAAGAAAAAGAGTCGGCCAATAATCCGGAGCCCGTTGGCCCAGAGAAAGAGCTGGGAGGAGAAAACAGCCCCTCCGACCAGCTCAAAACACCACCCAGAACTGAACCGCGCAGGTCAGAAAGAACTAGGAGACGCCCAGGTTATTTGCGTGACTACATCGAAAAATAACATGTAAATAGAGGCAAAGTGTTTTCTGGGAGGGGAGGAGTGTTATGTATTCATGTTTGTACCTTTAAATATTTGAGCGGGAAATCAGCACGTTGCTGATTGGTCGAAGCCTCCAGCAGAACTGTATAAAAGGAGAGGTTTTTCCCCCAGCCTGTTGCTGGGTTCACCCTATATTAAAGAGCTGTTGTCACTACCCTGGTCTCCAGCCTCGTTACTTCCAGAACATAACAGTTTTCACTTTAGCCAAATTCAGAGTTGTTTCTTATATCGGATAGAGAAATGTCTGAAGGTTTCAACATACAGTATATTGCAAAGATAACCATTCCTTAGGCGAGAACAGTCATCTAGCATCCAGTGGGATTTTCCAGGACTTGTTTTTAAATGAGGTCACAGTCTTACAGAAAGCACCCCTGGAGGAACTAGGGCAGAATTTCCAACCAGAGCCACATGAAATTGGAGCGAAGCCTTGGGAGGTGGCAGCGTTGTTGGTTGTTGATAATCTGGAAAGACTTCTCCAATCTTTGCAGGCACTCTCTCCATAACAATTCTTTAATAAGGTGAAAGTCTCCACGGATTCTAAGGTCTGTCTGTCCAAGAACAAATCCTGTACAAGACCAAATCCTGCTTGCTATTTTTGCACGATGTGTAAAAATAGCAAGGCCCATCAGGCTAGGAAAGGGACACCTGCCCTTGAGGAGGAGAACAGCCTTTCCTCTCTCCATCAAGGGCTGATGGAAGGTCAACCAGGTCCTCTGGTGCAACCTTGAGTGTTCAGGTTTCAGTGGGAAGTTCTTGGCTTCTGTGTCCACATTTGCCCTGGGAAGGCTTGCGCTGAGTTAGCAGGAGGCATGCCAAGCATGCGGTTTCCTCATCCGCAGCCTTTGCTACAAGACACTGTAGTTGTGAATGGCCTTCCTTGAAGAGATACCAGTAGTCCTCGATTTACAGCCACAATCGAGCCCAGCGTTTCTGTTACTAAGCGAGGCAGTTGTTAAGTGAGGTTTGTCCCATTTCACGATCTTTCTTGCCATCTTTCTTGTTGAGCGAATCCCCGGAGTTGTTAAGCTAGGAACATGCTTGCTAAGGGAATCTGGCTTCCCCGCTGACTTGGTTTGTCAGAAGGTCGCAAAAGGAGATCACGTGAGCCCGGGAAACTGCAACCGTCATAAATACGAATCAATTGACAAGTGTTTAAATTTTGATCATGTGACCACAGGAATGCTTGGCAACAGTCGTTAAGCTTGAAAAATGATTGCAAGTCCCTTTTTGTCAGTGATGTTGTAACTGCGAACGGTCCCTAAACAGATGGTTGTAAGTCGAGGACTACCTATACCTGATGTTGCTTCTTCCTTTTTCCAGCAGGATTCCCTTTGGGTCAAAGCTCTTTGCCTCAGTAGGAAAGAGAGAGAATGCTGGCTGCTGACTGCTGACTGCTGGCTGCCTGCAATTTGGCAGTTCGAATCCTATCAGGCTCAAGGTTGACTCAGCCTTCCATCCCTTCCAAGGTGGGTAAAACGAGGACCCAGATTGTTGGGGGCAAGAGGCTGACTCTGTAAACCCCTTAGAGAGGGCTGTAATGCACTGTAAAGGAGTATATAAGTCTAAGGGCTATTGCTATTGCTATGTTGATTGCTTTCTATGAAACCACAAGCTTCGCATCTCCTCTTGGGAGCCTCAGACAATCTGTGCCAGGCTCTCATGTTCTCCCCTCCCCTGGCAGAAACGGCCCAGATGGGATCTTAATTAACCACAAGGGAATTCCGGAGGGAATTGCAGCTCTTTCCTCCTGTTTTAACTTTCGTAGTACGCAAAGAAACCACGCTGGACATAAATAAGCCTCTTATGGATGGCATAGACAATGAGAGAATATTGTTTGGATTCATGCATCGAATAAACTGCAGTTGGATCCAGTCAGATTTGACTTAGTACTTGGTGTGAGCGCAGGCATTGAGGCTTAAACCCTGGCTAAATCCACCACGTAGACCCAGTCAATCAAAGAATGCTTCTTCGTGCAAATGTAGAATTTCTTGCCATAGGAGGTAAAAAAAGTAGGAATGACTGTAAAGTCAAGGGATATCTATAGTGGCCCACATTCCTTTTCCAGTTTTGAAGGAGAATATGGTAAAAAAAAAAAGCAATTGGAATTTTTTCTTTTACAAGATTTGGGACGGGTGGTGATAAAACAGCTGCCTGCCCAGTTCACCTCTTTAAAACTAGGTGGGAGGGCAGATTAAAAAAAAATATGAGGCAAAAATATGTGCTTGATGGGTCTGATTCCTTCAAATGCTATGGAAAAGCCAGCTGGGTGAGTTTGGCCCAATCCAGGGGTGAAATCCAGCAGGTTCTGGAGAACCGGTAGTGGAAATTTTGAGCAGTTCAGAGAACCAGCAAATACCACCTTTGCCTGGCCCCAGAGTGGGGTGAGAATGGAGATTTTGCAGTATCCTTCCCCTGCCACGCCCACCAAGCCACACCACGCCCACCAAGGACCGGTAGTAAAAAAAAATTCGATTTCACCGCTGGGCCAGTCCCTTTTCTCTCAGCCCAACCTCACAGGGTGGTGGGGAAAATAAAGAGGTGGAAGAATTAGGTAGGTTGGTCACATTTATAAAAAAAATAATCAAGGCAGGATAAAAATAAATTAAAAACTGTCAGTCACACCAGCAGAGGGGACTATGATGCTATTGGATGAGACCCCTTCAGAAAGGAGAATTTGTTTGTCTAACAAAGTTCAAAATCATCAAGGGCTGAAATTGATTCTGAACGTCCATGTCTAGCTGTTGTGTGAACGCACATGGCTTCAAATAACTCCGATCTCCCTGTTGGACTGGAGAATAATCCCCATCGAGGTGAGCATTCCACTTTGACAAGCCTACAAACGGCTCACAAAAAAATGCCAGCCTTTCCCATTTGCTTAGAGCGGATGCTCTAAGGCAGGGGTCTCCAACCTTGGCAACTTTAAGACTTGTGGACTTCAACTCCCAGAATTCCTCAGCCAGCTTCCCAAGAACTCTGGGAGTTGAAGTCCACAGGTCTTAAAGTTGCCAAGATTGGAGATCCCTGCTCTAAGGCATAGGTGGGGAAACTATGACCCCTTTATGGACTTCAACTCCCACAATTTCAGGAATTCTGAGAGTTGAAGTCCTCAAGTCATAAAAGAGCCCTACAGATAGTCCTTGACTTTTGACAATTGAACCCAAAATTTATGTTGCTAAACAAGACATTTGTTAAGTTAGATTATAAGAGTTGGAAGGGACCTTGTAGGTCATCTAGTCCAACCCTCTGCCCAAGCAGGAGACCCTACACCATTTCTGACAGATGGCAGCCCAGTCTCTTCTTGAAATCTTGCAGTGATGAAGCTCCCACAACTTCCGAAGGCAACTTCTGTTCCATGGGTTGATTGCTGTCAGTGTCAGAAAATTTCTCCTCATTTCTAGGTTGAATTTCTCTCCTTGATCAGTTTCCATTCGTTATTCCTCGTCTGGCCTTTCAGGGGCTTTGGAAAACAAGGTGAGCCCCTCCTCTCTGCGGCAGCCCTTCAAATATTAGAGCTGTTAGAGCCTGTTATTAGAACACAGTAGCCTGCAATTACTGCAGGTTCAAGCCCGGCCCAAGGTTGACTCAGCCTTCCATCCTTTATAAGGTAGGTAAAATGAGGACCCAGATTGTTGGGGGGGCAATAAGTTGACTTTGTAAAAATATACAAATAGAATGAGACTATTGCCTTATACACTGTAAGCCGCCCTGAGTCTTCGGAGAAGGGCGGGATATAAATGTAAACAAAAAAACCAAAAAAAAAATATTGAAGGACTGCTATCATATCTCCCCTGGTCCTTCTGGCTCTTTTGTTTAAGAGCCTCAGTGCCTCACACCTTCACATTCAATGCTGAAGGAAGAGGAGTCAGGAGAACTTCTTCCTCTCAAGATTCTCACGCTCCATTTCAGTTGTCTCAACCTGACAGCTAAGTCTAACTGGGTTGGAAGGGAGGCTGCCCACGGGGGGGGGGGGGAAAGTACTGACTCCCGTGTGTGTGTGTGTGTGTGCGTTTGTGTGTCTGTGTGTGTGTGTGCCAAGGGCAACATGCTTTGTGTTTTAAAATTGAGGGCTCCAGGAGGAGGGATTCTTGTCTTGCAGTGAAAGGGGAAGGAGCTAAGGGGGGGGAAAAAAGTCCAACGAAGTCAGCAGCAACAACCGCTCGACAAACAGTCTCGATTTACAATCCCAGTTGTGCTCCAAATTTCTGTTGCTAGCGAGACAGCGGTTGGGTCTTGCCCCGTTTTACGACCGTTCTTGGCCACAGTGGTCAAGGGAATCACGGCAGTTAAGTTAGGAACAGGGTTGTTAAGTGAGTCAGTGGGTCGCAAAAGGGGAATCACATGACCCAGGGACCTGTCTACCGTCATAAATCTGAACCCAGTTGCCGAGCGTCTGAATTTCGATCATAGCAAATAGCACTTAAGATGTATATAGCGCTGCATAATTCTTTGCAGCATTCTCTGGGCCAGGGGTCTCCAACCTTGGCAACTTTAAGCCTGGAGGACTTCAACTCCCAGAATCCCCCCAGCCAGCAAAGCTGGCTGGGGAATTCTGGGAGTTGAAGTCTTCCAGGCTTAAAGTTGCCAAGGTTGGAGACCCCTGCTCTGGACGGTTTACAATGTCAGTATTATTTGCATATTCCCCCTAATAATCTGGCTCCTCATTTTATCAACCTTGAGCCGCTCAGGATTGAACTACTGGCTGTGGGCAGAGTTAGCTTGGAATGCTGCATTCTAAGAACGGATGCCAACGAAAGCCCCTGTTGAGAACTTGCTACCACTCATTCAACCAATCTGTGGCCTATCTGTGACCTGACTGGATCAGACTGAAAGCTCTTCGCTGGAAGACCCTCCTCTAACGCCTGATCCTCAGAGGTGGTTACTCTCTTCCAGTAAAGCCTAATAATGTGCCTCATAGGATGAGGATCCAAAAAGTGGTTCAGTAGCAGCAGCAGCCTAGAGGTGGAGCTCTCGCCTCACAATCAGGAAGCTGTGAGTTCGATCCTAGAGACAGATATTTCTCGCTCTGGGCACGATAAGAATATATTTGCTGAATATAACTCCGCATTGGCGACAGGAAGGGCATCCGGCCACTAAACACTCAACTCCATTCAATTGCCCAGATTCTACCCCGCAAGAGATTATGGGGTCATTAAAAGATGATGATGATAGGATGAGGATCAAAAATACTAGGTTCTCACTTTCTTTAATGCCCTTCTGCTGTTGTAAATCTAGGGCAGGGGTTCCCAATCTTGGCAACTTTAAGACATGTGGACTTCAACTCCCAGAATTCTCCAGCCAGCATGCCAAGATTGGGAGTCCCTAGTCTAGGATAACACTTGGAGACATGTTGATTAAAGCCCAGAAATGATCTGTCTGGGGTGTTCTTCGATTTCCCAGTGCAGCCTCCACTTCCAAGATCCCCTTGTGGTCTCCTCTCCAACCCTTCTTAGCTTCAGTGCCTTGGAAAAGGAAAAGGAACTGAGAAATTCTTAACAGGAATCTGCCCCACCACCATCCAAGCAGTCCTTGTCTTTATCTACTGCACAGTTGGGATAATAATAATAATAATAATAATAATAATAATAATAATAATAATAATAATAATAATAATAATAATAATAATAATAATAATAATAATAATATTTATATTAGACCTGCCGCATAATTTGCTGTAAAATAATCTATGCAAAGTGCTTGGAATAGATTTAGAAATTCTTAGGGGATGATTAATGTAAGAGTAGCAAGTTCTTTGAATACATTTGTGTTAATAATGAGTTATTGGGAGGATTCCCCCCCACCCAGCTCAAAGGACTGATATAGTAAAGAATTAACCACCATCATTTTAAACATGGCTTATAAATGAAGGTCCAGCTCGCCTCTCTGGAAGGTCAGTTCGAGGCTCAGAGCTCCCAGGAATCTTTAAGAGGATGGATGATTTTTTTAAAAAGATCTGCTCATATTTGAACTCTCTAGTGTTGACTTTTTCCTCTGTGGATCACAAGGATCACACTGCTTTGGGATTTATCCTACAACTCTATTATTCATGAAAGGACTTGTGCAAGAGCATCACTTAAGAGAATTGATGCTGTCAAAGTGTGGCGCTGGATAAGTCTCTTGAGAAGCCTTTGGACTGCAAGGAGATCAAATCGGTCGATCCTAAAGGAAACCAACCCTGACCCGTCCTTTGGAAGGACAGATGCTGAAGCTGAAGCTCAGATACTTTGGCCACCAGATGAGAAGAGAGGGACTCCTTGGAAAAGGCCTTGATGCCGGGAAAGATGGAAGGCAAAAGAAGGGGACGGCAGAGAAAGAGATGGCTAAATAGTGTCATTGATTCATGAGTTTGGGAAGACTCAGGGGTGAAATGCTCCTGGTTCAGACCGGATTGGCCGATCTGGTGGTTCGGAGAACCGGTAGCAAAAATCCCTGCCCCCCCCCCACATGCCCAGCTCAGCTGCGCAATCTTCAGAATATTTTTTTTAACTTTTAAAAGCATTTTTAAAAACAACCTCTTTGGCTGAAGAGGTTGTAAAAAAATGCTTTTAAAGGGTTAAAACAAGACTCTGACGATCCCGGCTGAGGTACCTGATTGTCAGAGGCTTTTTTTTTTAACTTTTAAAAGCATTTTTTAAAAGGTAAAAAAGATGAAGCCTGCTAAGGAAAAAATGGGGGGGTGAGGGGTTTGAGAGAGAGAGAGAGAGAGAGAGAGAGAGAAAGAAAGAAAGAAAGAAAGAAAGAAAGAAAGAAAGAAAGAAAGAAAGAAAGAAAGAAAGGAGGGAGGAAAAAGGAGAGGAAGGAAGGACTATAAACCTGGCACTAGACGCAGCTTCAGAGGATAATCCAGGACTGGAAGGGACCTGGAGGTCATCTAGTCCAACCCTGCTCCAGCAGGACATTGTTAGTGAGTTTCTGTCTTTTGATCCCCTAGTCATATAGCCATGCCCACCCAGTCACATGACCTGCCCACCAAGCCACACCCACCAAGCCACGCCCACAGAACCGGTAGGAAAGTATTTTAGATTTTACCACTGGGAAGACCTAATGGAGGATGGGGTTGGGGGGCTGGTATGCTGTGGTCCATAGGGTTGTGAAGAGCCAGACATAATGTAGCAAATGAAAAATAACAAATCGCTTAGAGGAAGGGACCCTCCCCAAATCCTCATGTCACCCCAGAGAGATCTTGGAAGAATCTTTACCGTTTCCCTCTTCCATACAGTGGAAGGAACCTGGGTAGGAATCCAAATATTTATTTTTAGCTTCATCCCAAGCAACAGAACTGGTATGGGAGGTTATGGGAAATCATCTGTACTGCAATTCATGTTCTTAAGGAAAACTCCCCAAAAATAAATGAGAGGAAAGAAAAATCCAAGAAACTAGACTGTTGCCAGCAGTTATAAAGGATAAAAAAAAGATAAGAGCTTCATGGATAAAGGAAAATAAAATAAAATAAAACTCAAGACAATAGAGATGCTCTTAATAAACTTGGATCTATGAACTGGGATTAAACCTTTAGGGTTCCTGGCCCCAAAAAAGGATGTTTGCTATTTGGGGTGTTCCATGATCCAGTTTGTATTCCGATAGCAACTGTGGTCAACAGCTGGAATGCCTAACAGGCCAAATGATTAGACTGGCAATAGTTGCCCATAGCTTGGTTGCATCCAACTTGACCAATGCAATGTGTTTTAGGCAGGGCTTCTGTTAAAAGGGTCCAGAAATTATAAAGTCACAGAAACCTAGGCTGTGACTTGAGATCAAATTAGAAAGATCTGAACAGTTGCCAGTTGCTTACTAAGCACAATTTAAATTGTTGGTATTGACCTTTAAAGCCGTAAATGGGAATTCTGGCTGTGGATATAACTCATCCTAATTTTATGGAGATCCTGCGATATTTAAACGAGCATATTGGAAATTATAGACCGTTATAGACTACAAAGAACACCATCCACAAGAAATGCAGTTGGTCTGAAAACCGCTGAGAGCTCTATTGGTGTGACAGGTTTAAATGGGTCAGGAGCAGGTAACATGTGAACAGCTAAAGTCAGCTAGCATGAAGTCCTAGAACAGCCCCACAAAAATGAAGTAGCTCTGGGAATTTCACCTTGCTGCTCATTTTAAGTTTTCATCCTCATCTCCTCATCCATATGCAGTGTGAACTGAGGGAGTAAAGAATGGAAACTATGGGACCTGCCAAGTTATCTAAAATGTTGTCCACTTCTTGATTGTGGAGGAAATAAACCCCCATCACCCTCAATCCATTCCTAGTTGCTGTGAAGGCAACTTCTATTTTTTTCTTGCTGTGTCAAAAGTAGTGTTTTTCATCTCCTGCCAGCACAACAAGTGATGTTATGGGCTGTCTGCTGTATTTAAATTTGTTGTAGGAGAAGCCTACTTTTCAATCAGCCAATGGGTGCTCTCGTGGGCATTTTCCCTTCCTTCGAGATTTAGGGATGTCCAACCTTGGTAACTTTAAGACCTGTGGATTTCAATTCCCAGCAAGCTGGCTGGGGAATTCTGGGAGTTGAAATCCACAGTTCTACAGGTGAAACTCAAAAAATTACAATATCGTGCAAAAGTTCATTTATTTATTGAGTCTGTCATTTGCACCTCTATAACTGTCTGGTTCGGTTCTGCAACCCAACAAGAAAAACACAGACTTCAGAGGATAATTAGAACTGCAGAAAAAATAATTGCTACCAACTTGCCTTCCATTGAGGACCTGTATACTGCACGAATCAAGAAGAGGGCCGTGAAAATATTTGCAGATCCCTCGCATCCTGGACATAAACTGTTTCAACTCCTACCCTCAAAACGACGCTATAGAGCACTGCACACCAGAACAACTAGACACAAGAACAGTTTTTTCCCAAAGGCCATCACTCTGCTAAACAAATAATTCCCTCAACACTGTCAGACTATTTACTGAATCTGCACTATTATTAATCGTTTCATAGTTCCCATCACCAATCTCTTTCCACTTATGACTGTATGACTATAACTTGTTGCTGGCAATCCTTATGATTTATATTGATATATTGATCATCAATTGTGTTGTAAATGTTGTACCTTGATGAACGTATCTTTTCTTTTATATACACTGAGAGCATATGCACCAAGACAAATTGTCTTTTTTGAGTTTCACCCGTAGTTACTGACCATTGTCCTCCATGACCATTTTGTTCTGGGTTGCTGGACTACTGAAATAACTAACATCTGAGTGGTGGGGGGAGTGCTCAATCAGCCCACCAGTGAACTGGGAGAAATTTTTGTGTTTTTTTTTTAACCAATCTGCTGATGCAGCAATGAAATGGCAGATATTTCCTTTCCTTTTTTTTTGAAATTGATCCAATGAAAAGAAGCTTGACCCAAAGGCACTTTTACAAGAGGCAAGTGAATTTTCTGGTTTTTCTTTGAAGACATTTCCCTTCTCACCCAAGAAGCTTCTTCCATTCTAACTACTGTATTTTTCGGAGTATATTTTCCTCCCCAAAAACCTTAGTTTTGGGGGAGGAAAATGAGAAAACTGCTGATCGGCGAGTTGATCAGCCTCCTGGAATACCCCCAGTCAGCTGTTCCCAGAGGTGAATTTTAGCAACAGGTTCATTGGTTGGGAGCTCTGTGCCTTGCTTTTTCTTCAGCCTCTGAAACCTCTGTTTCAGAGGCTTTTTTTCTGAAGCTCCATTTCCGAGGCTTTTTTTCCCGAAGCTCCATTTCAGAGGCTTTTTTTCCTGAAGCTCCATTTCGGAGGCTTTTTTTCTGAAGTTTCATTTTGGAGGCTTTTTTTCTGAAGCTTCATTCAGAGGCTGGACAGGGCTGCATTCAGAGTATAACGCACCCAGATTTTCACCTCTTTTTTGGGTGAAAAAGGTGTGTTTTATACTCCGAAAAGTACAGTAACTGGTGGGAAATAGAAGGATTTATATTCTTCCAGTCAGGTGGTCATTAGTACTCAGGGTCATTGAGGCCACTTGAGGGGTTATCTATACCCTCAGAGTCACCTGAATTAGAGTGCAAATGGGTGTGGAACCTTCTTGGAACCGCTGAAAGCGTCTAGTGCTTGCTTTTCAGGCATAGATGTTGTAGGTCAGGTCTCCAACTTTGACAACTTTACGACATGTGGACTTCAACTCCCAGAATTCCTCAGCCAGTCCACAAGTCGTAAAGTTGTCAAAGTTGGAGACCAAGGGTGGGTTCTACTTACCTCTGCTACCAGTTCACAACGGGAGCACGGCTTGCGTGCGCACTTCTACATTTGCACAGAAGCTTCCGCATCTGCGCAGATTGTTCATGATGATGTCCGGGCAGGTGGATGGAGCCTCCCGCCGCTGTTACTACCGGTTCGCAAGAACCTGACCGAACCAGGAACAACTCACACTGTTGGAGACCAATGTTGTAGGTGAAGCAAGAGCAGAATCCAACAATCGGGGAACCAGCATCTGGACGGAACAGCATTATTGTCAAAGCTTGACATCTGGACAGCCATTTCTCAAGCTCCCTTCCTTTCCAGCCAGTAGCAGGAGAGAGACAAGGGGCTTAAGAGAGATGTTTGGAATTGTCCCCGGTCATTCATGTTACAAAAATAGTCAATTAACTGCCTTTCCCTGGACAAGAACAAAGCTTTGAATGAGGAGCCAAGAGACTCTAAGCTGGATCCAAAATTTGGCAACTTGCTGAGAAAACAATGTCAGATGAACACACGGAGGGGATCCTTATCACTCTAAGATAAGAGACAAACAGGGCTGGGTTTGACCAAAAGGAACAAGAAAATAATCCCAAGGAAGGAAGATTGAAAGGACTGAAAGACTAACCAAGGTCTCCAAGTTACAGGCTTTATATGACTGCAGGGCCTGTTAAGGACTGATTTAGAGAAAGGCCCAGTGGGGGTTCTGCCATCCTTTCTAGTGGGGGGGGGGCAAATGGGGTCGATGATCCCTCATTGGTTTGCAGTGGTTGAGTGCCTTCTTCAGCTGCTAGATTCTTTCATGAATAATTGAACAATTCAGATTCTCAGCAGATTCATCCTTTCCCCTCCCCTCCCCTCCCTAGCTCCATCTCTGCTGCCTCGACCATCAGAACGAGGGACAGGCAGAGGGAGACAGGATGGCTCTCCTGAGAAAGGGCTCCTTTGTCAAGCTGCGATTTTCGTCCCAGTAATGCAGAGAGTCCCCCCTTTCAGTTAAAAACCTCCTTTGCACTGAAAGATCCTTTCCATTCACGACTGGCTGTGACAAGGAAAGGAGAGCCCCACCCTGCTACATGTTTTGACCCCCATGCCCCTAATCTAGCAGAGCTCAGCCTTTCTGCAGCCAGGACAGTTAAAATAACCATTCTGCAAGGGGTTACTTTGGTTTTGTTCTTTTGGCAAGTGAGCATTTTTCCCCCCCCTCATGATGTTAAGAGCATCCCTCATCCCTTTTCTGACGAAAATCAGGATATCTCCATGGACTGCCCACCCTGCAGAGAGCCTACGGAACCGTCTGTGGCCCATGACTCTTGTTCCTGTCCTGATCCATCTTGGTGTCTCCAAGGACAGTAGAAGGAGCTGCGCTGACCCTAACAGTGCAGGACGATGAGCCCAAGCAGGGGCATTAGGGAATCATCCTAACTTGATGATTTGAGAAGCAAAACCGCTTGTCGTGTCCCACTCCTCCGCTGACAGCCGGGTCAGGGAAATCCGAATCAGGCTTGCCTCTGCAGCTCTGCCCAAAGTCCTAGCAAAGTCCTCAGAGCAGGCAGGAGACCAGTAAGTGACTTCAGCAAGGTAAGTTCGACTTTGCCTGACTCAGAGACTGCCAGAAAGCAGATCCTTTATATAGGCCATGGGGTGTGGCTCCATGACTCAGCACTCATTAAGGCCTGCCCCTCCCTTCCTTCTGTTGCCTCCGCCTATCCAATCTTCTGATGCGAGGCTCACTCCAATCAGCTGTTGGAAATAAACTTTCCTCAGGCTCACATGCTGTGGAGGAGGGGGAGGGGTCTAGCTGCTCCGTTTGCCTGGGCATTGAGCCAGGGCTGGGATCGGGAGGTGCCCCCTCCTCTGCAGCTTGTCTGGGCATGGAGCCAGGACTGGGGCCGGGAGGTACCCCCTCCTCTGCAACTTGCCTGGGCATTGAGCCAGGGCTGGGACCGGGAGGTACCCCCTACTCTGCAGCTTGCCTGGGCATTGAGCCAGGGCTGGGACCAGGAGGTACCCCCTCCTCTGCAGCTTGTCTGGGCATTGAGCCAGGGCTGGGACCGGGAGGTGCCCCCTCCTCTGCAGCTTGTCTGGGCATGGAGCCAGGACTGGGGCCGGGAGGCATACATTCCTCCGTGTTCGGGAGCAGATAAGCAGACCCCGGCTGCGGTGAGAGCGGACAAGACACAACACCGCTGTTAAGCTTAGTTTTGATCTTAAAACCAGAGTTAACGTACAGGGAAGGACAAGAACGTCTCTGGAAAGAGAAGGCCTATCTTTTTGCCATCTCAGGTCTTGCTAAGATGCTCCGACTCCATCCAAGTGGAAGGAAACTGTTAAAAGAAGTTGGAAAAGAAAAGACCTGCAAAGTTACCTGTTCCTTTCCTTCATCACCGAGCTATAAGCTTGCTATGAGTGGGGTTTCAATTTACCTGGGTATGTACAGGTTCACGTAGGAGGTTATTCCAAAATCTATCACAATCTGCCCTTTAGTGTTAAGCAAGAGCGGCTGAGATCAAACCAACATTTCAGTTAAATTTCTGCCATGAAAAGAAAAAAAAAGAAAAAAGGCAAAGAAGGAAATGTGAGGCTTGGACTGTCTTATTAACACTCCAGCAAATATGAATCAGGATCCTTAAGGATCATCCGCAGGTTCAAATGTATTCTTAAACTTTGAATTCTGGATCCAGCTGTTTAGATGTAATTATGACGGTATCTACTTTTTCTACTAATAATAGGAAGGCAAAACATCAGGTATTCTACTTCCAGCCTTTGATGATATTCAACCTGCCAACTTTTGCGGATTTCACTGGGAATCGCTTAATTTCTCTCTCTCTCAATATATAATCAGATTCCAAATGAAAAGTCTTAGTTGACTTAGTTGACTTTGAAAGATTACAAACAAATGTATGTACAGTACATTAGATGTTAACTAAAATCTCCAGTCTTAGAAGTAATGTACCTTATTACGCCGACACGTTGGTTCCGTCCCAGGCGCCTGATGGACCCGGAGGGGTTCCGGACGGAGCTTGGGCCATTTCCTGAGGGTCTGGCACACGGCTCGGCTGAGGAACTTGTTGCGGCCTGGGAACGGGCCGCGGCGGGGGCCTTAGACCGGGTCGTGCCTTTGCGGCCTCTGACCCAGCGCAGGTCCCAACCAGCTCCTTGGTTCTCCGAGGAGCTGAGGGGGATGAAGCGCCGGAGAAGACGCCTAGAGAGTTCCTGGAGGTCTAGCCGTTCAGAAGCTGATCGGACACTAGTGAAGTCCTATACTAGGGCTTACCTAGTGGCAATGAGGGAAGCGAGGCGTACCTACGCCTCCTCCCTCATTGCATCGGCAGATAACCGCCCAGCCGCCCTGTTTCGGGTGACCCGCTCCCTCCTACACCAGGGGGAGCGGGATGACCCGTTGCAGGGACGTGCTGAGGAGTTTAACGGTTATCTATACGATAAAATCGTTCAGCTTCGGGATGGTTTGGACCAAGATTGCGGTGATACGGGTGAGACGTCTGAGGGTGGTCTTGGTGACATTGTATGGGATGAGTTTGACCCTGTCGCTCCCGAGGACATGGACAGGTTGTTGGGGAGGCTGAATGCCACCACATGTTTACTGGACCCGTGCCCCTCCTGGTTGGTGCTGGCCACGCAGGAGGTGACACGAGGCTGGCTCCAGGCGATTACGAGCGCTTCTTTGATGGAGGGTGTCTTTCCGGCCGCCTTGAAAGAGGCGGTGGTGAGGCCCCTCCTCAAGAAGCCTTCCCTGGACCCGGCTGTTTTAGGTAATTATCGTCCGGTCTCCAACCTTCGCTTCACGGCGAAGGTTGTAGAGAGTATGGTGGCATATCAGTTTCCTTTGCACCTGGATGAAACTGTCTATCTAGACCCGTTCCAGTCCGGTTTCCGACCCGGTTACAGCACGGAGACGGCTTTGGTCGCGTTGGTGGATGATCTCTGGAGGGCCAGGGATAGGGGTTGTTCCTCTGCCCTGGTCCTATTAGACCTCTCAGCGGCTTTCGATACCATCGACCATGGTATCCTGCTGCGCGCGTTGGGGGTTTGGGAGTGGGAGGCACCGTTTATCGGTGGTTCTCCTCCTATCTCTCCGACCGTCGCAGTCGGTGTTGACAGGGGCAGAGGTCGGCCCCGAGGCGCCTCACTTGTGGGGTGCCGCAGGGGTCGATTCTCTCGCCCCTTCTGTTTAACATCTACATGAAGCCGCTGGGTGAGATCATCAGTGGTTTCGGTGTGAAGTACCAGCTGTATGCGGATGACACCCAGCTGTACTTTTCTACACCGGACCACCCCAACGGTTATCAAATGCTGTCCCGGTGTCTGGAGGCCGACGGGTCTGGATGGGGAGAAACAGGCCCACGCTCAACCCCACCAAGACAGAGTGGCTGTGGATGCCGGCATCCCGGTACAGTCAGCTAAATCCGTGGCTGACCATCGGTGGCGAGTCACTGGCCCCGATGGAGAGGGTGCGCAACTTAGGCGTCCTCCTGGATGAACGGCTGTCTCTAGAAGATCATTTGACGGCCGTCTCCAGGAGAGCGTTCTACCAGGTTCGCCTGGTGCGCCAGTTACGCCCCTTTCTGGACCGGGAGGCCCTATGCACGGTCACTCACGCCCTCGTGACGTCTCGCCTGGATTACTGCAACGCTCTCTACATGGGGCTCCCCTTGAAGGGCATCCGGAGGCTACAGTTAGTCCAGAATGCGGCTGCGCTGGTGATAGATGGAGCCTCGTGGCTCCGCATAACACCCATCCTGCGCAGGCTGCACTGGCTACCTGTGGCCTTCGGGTGCGCTTCAAGGTTTTGGTGACCACCTTTAAAGCGCCCATGGCATAGGGCGGGTTATCTGGGACCGCCTACTGCGACCAGATACCTCTCACCGACCCGTGCGCTCTCACAGGAGGGACTCCTCAGGGTGCCGTCAGCTAGGCAGTGTCGTCTGGCGACGCCCAGGAAGGGCCTTCTCTGTGGGGCTCCCGCCTCTGGAACGAGCTCCCCAGGACTCCGTCAACTTCCGGACCTTCGAACCTTCCGTCGCGAGCTCAAGACACATTTATTCATCTGTGCAGGACTGGCTTAGATTTTAAATTTTATAGGGGTTTTAAATTGATTTTAATATTTATATTTATATTTTTAATTATAGGGCACTGGAATAAGTTTTTTAAAGATTATTTTAATTTTGTACACTGATGTTTTATATGCCTGTGAACCGCCCTGAGTCCTTCGGGAGATAGGGCGGTATATAAATTTAAATAATAAATAAATAAATAAATAAATTACTGATTGCATTGGAACAACTGACTGCAAAACCTCATCTCATCCTTATAAGCTGTTCAGCCAACGCTGGAAACAACCATGCTGGGTGCAACGGGCAGGACAGATCCAACGAGATTCTTCTTACATTTTCACTCTTACGTTAAAAATCAAAAGTGTTAGAATCTTACAATGGAAAGTTAAATTTAGAACAAAGCTTGTCAGCCTTCCCTGCGGGATTTCACTTTGCCCGTTGAAACTCTGAAGAAATTCAAGAGAAATTCACACACAAGGTTTTGTCCATACAAATCACTTCTTGGGTTATTGTTCCAACCATATAGCACTAAACCGAAGTGAGAGAAAATATCAATAAAAAACTTTCACTAACACCATTATTAATCATGTTATCAAACTGCAAACAGTACCCAAATGAGCAGAAGAACCATATCGTAACAAAGCCCAGAGATTTGGGTTCTTGAAGTGGGGAGAGAGAGAGCAGGGGGGGATTTGCATTTGCTCCCTTTTCAAGATCACATCTCTGGAAGCCGCGCTCTGCCAGCCCGTTCCAAGGGATCTTTTAACAAGCTGCTGCAGCTGCTGCTATCTTTTCAGAGCATGCTGGATTCTCAAAGGCCCTTTATGTCTCATGCTCAGATGTAGACCGTTTGCCATGGCTAACCCAGTCATCTCCTTCCCTGGCCAGCTGCCTGACTTTTATGTGCCACTAGGACACAATCTGGGATAGATACTGTACATCAAGGTCAATAGCCGTTCTTAGGTCTGGCTCAGCGGCTGCCAAAGAAGCTGGAAGCAGCTGCTTCCCATCATTCTCTTGATTTTGGGAGTGAAAAAGAAAAACAAGGACTAAGTCATGGGTGCCACAAAGTTGGTGACAACAGAGCAAAGATCACCACGCCCCAGAGGGTTTGCAAGGCCTGAAAATACAAACTTATGGCAGACATGGGAGTGCTATAGAGCAGGGATCTCCAACCATGGCAACTTTAATACTTGTGGACTTCAACTCCCAGAATTGAACTCTGACTTCAACTCTGGAAGTCCACAAGTCTTAAAGTTGCCAAGGTTGGAGACCCCTGCTATAGAGTGCACCTTCCGGTGCGGAATTTCTATAGAGTTCTAATTCAGAACAGGGAAAGATCAGTCGATTCCTAAAGAAGCTATACTGGCTCACTGGAGAGAATGACTTTAGCTCCAAACAAATCCAGGGTTGATCTCCTAAGACAGAGATCTGCAAACTTGGCTCTTTTAAGACTTGTGGACTTCAACTCCCAGAGTTCCTCAGCCAGTCCACAAGTCTTAAAAGAGCCAAGTTTGCAGACCCCTGTCCTAAAATAATCCTCTGAGTGACCTGACATGTTAGCCTCCTATTTCAAGCCTTGCGCTTGGGGTAACAAAGATAGTTCCCATCACCAATCTCTTTCCACTTATGACTGTATGACTATAACTTGTTGCTGGCAATCCTTATGATTTATATTGATATATTGATCATCAATTGTGTTGTAAATGTTGTACCTTGATGAACGTATCTTTTCTTTTATGTACACTGAGAGCATATGCACCAAGACAAATTCCTTGTGTGTCCAATCACACTTGGCCAATAAAATTCTATTCTATTCTATTCTATTCTATTCTATTCTATTCTATTCTATTCTATTCTATTCTATTCTATTCTATTCTATTCGGAAAGGGGAATTAAATCAAGAAACACCTTTCCAAACCCAGGTACTCTCTAACTATGTTGGAATTCACCTCCCATCTTTCCTGGCCACCATGGTGCCAGGTTGAAGGAAGATAAGTAACCATGGTGCATGCTAGAACTTGTGTTCCTACAAACTCCCCCCCTTCCTCCCCCCCTCCCACTTCTGGATCGATTGCTTGGTGCTGTGTGTGAATTGCATTGCTTTTGTCAGACCAAAAAAAAAAGAAATAAAGAAGGTACCTTTAAGTCTATATCCTAATTCATCAGCGTTTGGCAGCTGTCAAACTAAGAAATGATCCGGCTTGTACCTCCCTGCTCCTAGGGATCGCCTTATTCTTTTCGCACCCTCCCACTTTTGCCTTCCCCCCCCCCCCCCAGTTTTTTGAGCAGAATATCATCGTTTGCAGATTTGCTAAAAAAAAAAATATTCAGTGCTTATTTTGAGATTAAAAACAAACAGCCCTCCCCACGATACATATAATCAAAGAAGAAGAGAAAAGAAGAATCGTCCTTTCTCAAGATTTCTTCCCAAAATGGATTCTCTTAGGAGTGCTTGACTGCGCACGGAAGGAAGGGAGTCATCTATAAAAAGCAGTCTTGCTAAAAACACAACACCAGGGTTACAGGGAACAATAGGGGGATTTTGACTCGGCCATCGGTTCCTTAGGATGGCTGAGGGGAAGAGTCGAAGAGTTCTCTATCAAAAGCTACTGGGGTGGAAAAACCCATCGTACTGCCTCAGGATAGGCAAAAAAAACACATCACGGTTTATAGAAATGGAAGCATCTGAAAGGAAAATAAGGCTGGAGAAATTGGCTTGGAGGTCCTCTCCAGCCGCTACCTCCTCTAGACTCGCTTCTCCCAAGATGTCCACACAGGAGAAAGGATGCAACCACTGGACAAGTCAAGAAAGTCTTCACTTCATCTCCATGCCGATTGCCCAAGCTCACCAAGCCGGGGTTAAAGGAGGGTTGGCTCTTCCTTTAGTTTCCTGGTTTAGTTGGTCTCCACAAGTTTAGCCAACTCTTGTCTGAGCTCACTCAGCTCAAAGATTTTCATGTCCATGATCTCTGCCAATTTGGCTACCTCCTGGTACATCTTCTCCCGTTCAGAAAGGGTCCCTGAGAGAGACTGCTCGGACAAATGCAAGCGCCGTTCCAGCTCTGCGTTCTGTCTCTCTAGGTCCTAAGGAAAGAAAAAGGAAGAGTCCTAAACCATCTGGAAATCAAATATCCATAAGCTTGGAAAAGCCTGGCTTGGGCACCCTTTTTTTTTTTGTTTGAATTTTTATTTTTATTTTTTGATATAAACAAACATAAAAACATCTTCAAGCCAGATACAGTGTGTCGGTAGGTTGATTACAAGTCTTTTGTGCAATTTCAACATGTGTGCCATTAGTTTGTCTTATCTTACATTTTGTTGATCTAATATGTATCCATATGTTTTGGTAACTATCTTTAAAGCGCTCCATGGCATAGGGCCGGGCTACTTACGGGACCGCCTGCTGCTACCGAATACCTCCCACCGACCCGTGCGCTCTCACAGAGAGGGACTCCTCAGGGTGCCGTCTGCTAGACAGTGTCGTTTGGTGACACCCAGGGGAAGGGCCTTCTCTGTGGGGGCTCCCACCCTCTGGAACGAACTCCCCCCAGGACTTCGTCAACTTCCGGATCTCCGAACCTTCCGCCGCAAGCTTAAAACATATTTATTCATCTGCGCAGGACTGGACTAGATTTTAAATTTATATTGGTTTTAATGGGTTTTATTATTTATATTGTTCTTTTTTAATTATTTGGCTGTGCAGAATAAGTTTTTTAATTGATATTTTATTCTGTATTTATATGTACTTTTTTATTTGCCTGTGAACCGCCCTGAGTCCCTAGGGAGATAGGCAGTATACAAATACGATAAATAAATAAATAAATAAATAAATAAATAAATGTTTCAATCAATTAATCCTTTAATTAACTATAGTATTTTATTCTGTCATTTCATGTAAATTATTCTAAATTAATATTTTATCTTATTACATCATTCATTCCATCATCTTAAATCAATTATATTATTCAACAATTCTTTCCCTATAGAAACCTCTCTCAAATCTTTTTTAACATATTTTTCCTTCTAGCCATTGGTAAAATAAGTCCTATATTTTATAATATTGCTCGTCTTCCTGTTCTCTAATTTCAAATGTTAATTTACTCATTTTTGCACATTCCATTATTTTCTTAATAATTTCATCTTGCAATGGTAATTTCTATGGCTTGGGCACTCTTTGAAAAGGAACCTGAGCTTCTTAGGCAGACTTCCCCCCAGGCATCTCCTATATAAAAGGATAGTAGAAGTGGGAACAGTTTTTCCTGTGGAAACCCATCAAAGTTGCGGGTACTGGTCATTCTGGGCTAGAGGTATCTGATCTGGCATAAGGCAGCTTCCAATATTCATAAGCTATGATTCAGACAAATAACGTAAACCAGAAGGTCAAGAGCAAAGTCTGTGGATTCTCAGCCATCCAGGTCATGGTTGTTCCAAAGGTGCTTTTTTTCAAGCGGCAACTGGACTTTCTGGTTTTTCTTTTGAAAACGTTTCACTTCTCATCCAAGAAGCTTCTTCAGCTCTGACTGGATGGTGGGGAATGGAAGGATTTATACTCCTTGCAGACAGCTGGTTATTTGCATTTTGTTAGAGAATCGTTGAGGCCACCTGGAGGTTTATCTGTGTCGCAAATGGGTGTGGAGCCTTCTTGGAACTGCTGAAAGGACCATGGTGTAGACTGGAGATAGATGATGTCATATTCCTCCCCCTCTGTTGAGAGAGGGCTGTTCAGTTCTGACATAGATGGCTTCTCTGACCCCTCTTTCAAACCAGCAGTCCCCCAAAATGTGGACGTTTCTGTCTTCAAAAGAGTAGCCTTTGTCTTTTAAATGCAGATGGACTGCTGAATCTAGTCCTGATGGCTTTGTTCTCCTACGTTGTGCCATGCGTTTACGAAGTGGTTGTTTTGTTTCCCCACTGTACAGATCTGCACATGGCTTACTGCATTGTACTGCATATATCACGTTGCTCAGTTTGTGTCTGGGTGTTTTATCCTTGGGGTGGTCAAGCTAATGCAGAAGCTTGTCCACCCGAAGGATAAAACACCCAGACACAAACTGAGCAACTTGTGGTATATTCACGGTATCTACAACACAGTAGATCTCGATGACACAGATAAACCTCCAATAAGAGAGCCTTAACGACTCTCTAAAGGGATGCAAATGACCATCTGTCTGCAAGGAGTATAAATCTTTCCATTCCCTACCATCCAGTCAGAGCTGAAGAAGCTTCTTGAATGAGAAGTGAAACTTCTTCAAAGAAAAACCAGAAAAGTCCAGTTGCCTCTTGAAAAAGCACCTTTGGGTGGAGAGGAAAGAAAACCAGGAAGAAACAAAGAAATGAATCACATCACAACTGTTCACAACCCAAGCTGCTTGGTGGCAAAGAAACCACCCCATACAGGTATTTTGTCACGTCCTCCCTTGGGCTTTTTCCATAACCATTTCTCACCCTCCATTGTCTTTGTTACCTGCACCTTTTGGCGGGTTTCCTCATATTCATCATCTGGTTGCTCCTGCAGCCCCTTTTGGTTCCTCAGTTGTTGAAGCTCCTGAATCATAAGTAGGCAGGGAGAAGGTCATGAAAGAAAACGGAGAAGCGACGTTAAAACAAAACTGAGCATGAAAAAAAATGTAATTCGTACTTCCACAATTTATTTTGGGAAACAGGGCAGATTAAACTTTGAGATGAAATGGAACATTTGGGGACTATCATCCTTCTCTAGTTTTCTGCTTCTAAAGCAGGGAAGCAAGCTGCTAAAACTTGCCACCAATCTCAACTAGCTGTCTTTAATTAACCCAAGTCTTAAAATGTACACTGATCTTGGCACTGATGATCAGGTACAGGTACAGAGTCTGCAAACGGAGAGGGAGGGAGGGAAAAAAAATCCTGCTCAATAGAAGATTCACATAATACAGATAATGGGATCTTTTCATGGTCCAGATGTTGTGTGAACCTTGTAATCCATTCAAGTTGTGAGGTGTAGTTTTAACCTTAAAGTATTTTGTTCAAAGGAAACAGATGCCATAAACTGGGAAGACGAGCTACATTTACAAATATCTGTTATCTTCTCAAAAAGCCTAACAAATTAACCTGGCAATCATGAGAGCATTAAGGGAAGATTCCCTGGGTGTGGAATGCAAACTGCATCAGTCAGATGACCTGTGGCAGGACTTGGATGGAGTGATATGTTCTTTTGCAATAGTGGCCAATATCTATCATTCGGGTGTAGGATGAGGGTGAAGGTTTGTTCTCCGAGCTTGTGGGTTGGTTTCCGAACGTTTTGTTACCAGGCTAGGTAACATCTTCAGTGGAGTTTAGGGTTGTCAGGGTTGGTGTTCTGTTTATAAGGGCTTCAGGGGTGGGTGTGTCAAGGGAAAGTCTTGGGATGGGTCAGATGTGAATCATCAGTGAGAGTCTTGAGATAGGGAGGTTAAATCAGGTCAGGGGAAGGGCCTTCTCTGTAGGGGCTCCTACCCTATGGAACGAACTTCCCCCTGGACTCCGACAGCTTCCCAACCTTCGGACCATTCGCCGCGAGCTTAAAACCTATCTATTTTTCCACGCAGGACTGGCATAGGATTTTTAGATGTTTTTATGGGTTTTAACTTTTAATTTGTTTTTAGGGTTTTAAATATGTTTTAAATTTTGGGCCAAATTTTGAATAAGTTTTTTAGTTTCTGTTTTATTTATATTGTATGTACTTTGTCTGTTGTTTTTATTTTGGCTGTTAACCGCCCTGAGTCCTTCGGGAGAAGGGCGGTATACAAATTAAAATATTATTATTATTATTATTATTATTATTATTATTATTATTATTATTATTATTATTATTATTATTACTATTAGGGTCACTGGGAGATGAACTGCTGGTGCGGGGAAGTTACATGGGTTAGTTGAGGGTCGGTGCCATCTCTGGTTGGCTGTGTGGTTGATTTGGATTCTGAGGGGTTCGTAGGTGGGTTGTAGGTCCATGTGTCTGTTGATGGAATTGAAGAATCCAAATGTCCAATGTCTGTCAGCAACACTAAGTAAACCAGACCAGGAAATCAAGTCCAGAAAAAGACCAGAACTACCGGTATACTTTTTTTCAGATTTGCTATAATAACAGAATCTTGCAAATCTGATTGTGCTATACATCTGATGGAAACTGATTGTGCTATACATGGATGGAAACTGATCAAGGAAAGAAGCAACTTAGAACTAAGGAGAAATTTCCTGACAGTTAGAACAATTAATAAGTGGAACAACTTGCCTGCAGAAGTTGTGAATGCTCCAACACTGGAAATTTTTAAGAAAATGTTGGATAACCATCTGATTGAGATGGTGTAGGGTTTCCTGCCTGGGCAGCGGGTTGGACTAGAAGGCCTCCAAGGTCCCTTCCAACTCTGTTGTTATATTATATCTCTGCCTTCTTATAATACAGTGGCACAGGGAAGTCTCTGCCTGAATATTCTGAAGATGAACTTGTTTAGTATGACTTAAATATTTTAGCCATCCTTGCCTATGCAAAGGTTCTTGCACACTTCTGTCAAGGTCACCTCCCTTACCCTCTACAGGCTCAACTTCTCTCCCCAACAGTTTAGCCTTTACATGAAACTGCTGGCTGGGGAATTCTGGGAGTTGAAGTCCACAAGTCTTAAAGTTGTTAAGGTTGGAGACCCCTGCAGCAGAGGACCCAGCAGTCAAGAAACACACTGTGAGCAGCTTACAATATTAAAATATGAAACTATATAACTATATAAATAAAACACTACAAAAATATAAAAATACAAATCGGTAAAAGATGGGGAGGGAGGGTGTTGGATGAGTGGGGAGGGGAGGGGGAGCAGGGAATCTGATATTAATCTATCAGCCACTTCCAGCATGAAGCCCAACATGAAGCCCTTGGTGTCCCAAGGCAACTGGCAGAACCAGGTCTTTAGGCTCTTATGGGAGATCAGGAGGGTTGGAGCTGACTTTGCTCGGGGGGCGGGGGGGCGGGGAGATGTTCCAGAAGGCAGGCATTAATGGCAGAGAAGGCCCTTCTTCTGGCCCTGCCAGCTGGAATTCTCTGGCCGATGGGGTGTGCAACATGCCTCCTCTTCTGCCATGGGTGGGACAGGTCAATCCAGTGGTGAAATCCAAATTTTTTTATTATTGGTTCTGTGGGCGTAGCTTGGTGAGCGTGGCTTGGTGATTTGGCAGGGGAAGGATATTGCAAAATCTCTCCATTCCCACCCCACTCTGGGGCCAGCCAGAGGTGGTGTTTGCGGGTTTTCCGAACTGCTCAAAATTTCCGTTACCGGTTCTCCAGAACCTATCAGAACCTGCTGGATTTAACCCTTGGGTCAATCCTATACAAAATCAGAATTGTGCAGACAATGATTTTCAGCTACAGAAGTTAAAAAGCTGGATTTTGAAGACGTGGGATAGAAAGAGAACTGATGCTTTTGAACTTTGATTCGGAGAAGACTCCTAAGAATAATACGGATAGCCATGAAAGCTAACAAATAGATCATAGAACAAATCAATCCACAGTTTTCACTCCAGGCACAAATGACCACACATTATCATATTTTGTGAAGACATAACTCTATAGAAAAGTCCACAATGCTGGGAAAAGTGGGGGAGGGGAAGGGGGGGAGAGAATAGCAGCAAGATGGATGGGCTTGATTACAACAGTGGAGTACATTCTGCCGGAAAACCTGATGGAACAATTAGAAAACAGATTATCCTACAGAAAAAAAAAATCTCAGCTGTTCACTAGCAGTTGACACTGATGTAATGGAACATAATCATAATCAAACTGCTTAGGGTAATTTGATTGCAGCTAGGTAGAAACGTTCCCCGAAATAATTGTTGACTCAATTAGCATGATTAAGTGATGCGAGATCTAATGGTGAACCAGGTTAAGAATTTTGGGTAACTTATATAAGCTATAAGGGAGATATTCTTTGAATTGGATTGGATTTTTATGCTTTAACTGGTTTTAAATACTTTAGGATTAATTTGTTCTATTGATTTATATATTTTATTACTGTTAATTGTTAATTTTTTTTTTCTGAAGGATTTTGGTTTTGTTAGAAGGAAGGCAGAGCTAGAGAGGAAAATTGGTATAATAGTTTTGGGGAAAATTTTTCTTAGCATATGTTTGTTTTATTTTTAACTATACCTTGTGCTTCTTCCGGGAAATCAGGGGGGAGGGGGGAGGGATCAGTGAAGGGAGGGGGGTTGCGGGGGAAAATTTTTTTGTAAAACTTTTTGAATTAAAAAAAAAAAAATTTGGGTGAATACTGCCGCTTTATCTAATTCTACATGCCGGTGAATTGTGGAGGTAAGCAATGTGGATTTAGGTTTTCAAAAGCTGTGTTTCTGCTGTTGTTTTTTTCCTTTGCAAATAGCAAGCTGGATCCTATTCTCATCTCTTCCTGCTTTTTTTAAGCTTTGTGTCTCCCTTAGAGGCAACTGCAGTCATTGTGCATGAATGGAGCGCTCCTTATTCTTGTGTGGACCCCCTGAGCGTTTGTGTCCCTGGCTGAGTCTCTTCTCCATTTGGGCTCATTGAAGGCCCGGTAAGCAGGGGAAGTCGCTAGAGGCAAGGGGTTGTCGGGCTCTGTTTCTGAATAGCGAAAGAGGATTCGCATGCTTCAAAATCAGTCATGCTACAGCAATGCATCAATAATGCATCAGTAATGCCATTACTAGCCAGGCCGCTTGTTTTGCTCGCTGTGTGCGAGGAGAAGGCGCACCTCTGTCACACTGGCTCCCGTTTGTAACTGCGGGTGTACAAGGTGCAGCATTTGGCAATAGGATCCTAAGAGACACAACTGTCATTTCTCTTTACATTTTGGGGGAATTTCCCCTTCTCCTTTCAAGATGGGCACTCGTGGAATTCTATGGTTGTGTCTTCTTCATTGTAGTGTCAGTTCTCTGGCATTAGTGCAATTTGGGCACAAAATCGTTCAATTCAGCTTTAACTCAACGAGGGCAGGCAGCTCAGGTAGTTATTATCCATCCTCTGGTCCTTTTTTTTTTGCAGTCATTAAAGTCATGAAATTCGTCAAGTTTATAAGAGCAAGATTGGGGGAGTTGTTTTTTTTTTAAAGGAATATTGTATCAACAGATACAGGCAGAGGTTGCCACATGTTCTCAGACACCTCAGGCATCCTTCAGGCGACTCATCATCTCTCCTGCACAATTCCAGGAAAAGGAAGGTTGGCAATGCGCCCCCAGCACAATCACCTTGGATATTAGATCCATGCAAACTCTAATTACTGTAGTAAAGGACAGAAAAGCAAGCCAGCATCGGTGACCCCTGTAGTTCTGTTTCCTCTACACGTTTAATTGGATCACCTGCTAGCCAAGTCAACTCTCCTTGCCAGGAGTTCTGGCAGCACCGTCACATAAATCAAACTGACAATTAGGATAGTGCAGATAATGCTCTGTCCATTTTTCTCCAGGAAATACCTCGGGTTCTGTGAGCCCTTTGCAATCGAAGAGTAAGTAGCTTCACTCTAATTGACTCCATTAACCCAAAATTGTGGATTCAAAGGCTCTGATCAATGAACACGTTGTGTGACCTGGGTTTGTGCACTTCTAGGCTGGTTCATTGTAGCTATTTATTTAATGTTATTTGTACAACTGCCCATCTCACATTTGTGACTCTTTTAACTCACATAGTTAAAAAGAACCAAATAACAATAAACAAAATGCCGGAAGAGAGTAAAAACGCAATACAGGTAGTCCTCGACCTACGACCACAATGGAGCCCAAATTTTATATTGTTAAGTGAATTTTACGACTTTTCCTGCCTTAGTTGTTAAGTGAATCAGTACAGTTGATAAGTTAGCAGCCCGGTTATGAAGTGAATCTGGTTTCTTCATTGACTGCTAGTCAGAAGGTCACAAAAGGAGATCACGGAGGAGGAACTCTGGCTGAGGAACTCTGGGAGTTGAAGTCCACAAGTCTTAAAGTTGCCAAGGTTGGAGACCCCTGTTCTAAAGGGCAGGTGCTGTGGCAGAAAAGCCTCTCCCTCCTGCATGATGACCCTGCTTAATCGATGAGACCCATAGCACACCCTTTCTGGTGGACCTGATGGGATGGGTACAGAGGCAGACCCACAAATTACCCACCTCCATGCCCTGTAGAGCTTTATAGGTCTTTTCCAGTGGCGTCCTCTGCTCCGCGGTTCCATCGGCGGTGGGCGTGGTGAGGCCGCGGTGGGAGATGAGGCCTGAGGCGAGGCCTGAGGCGTGGCTGCGGTTTGTTCCCCTCTACTGGCACTTTACATCGTGTTTTCCATCTGGTCCTCTATTGAATGGCCTGCCTTCCCCCCCCCATCGGAAATGAAATCCCATGTAACACCCCTCCTGCGCAGACTGCACTGGCTACCTGTGGCCTTCCGGGTGCGCTTCAAGGTTTTGGTAATGATCTTCAAAGCGCTCCATGGCATAGGGCCGGGTTACTTACGGGACCGTCTGCTGCCACCGAATGCCTCCCACCGACCCGTGCACTCTCACAGGGAGGGACTCCTCAGGGTGCCGTCGGCCAGGCAGTGCCGACTGGCGACGCCCAGGGGAAGGGCCTTTTCTGTGGGGGCTCCCACCCTCTGGAACGAGCTTCCCCCAGGACTTCGTCAACTTCCTGACCTTTGGACCTTCCGCCGCGAGCTTAAGACACATCTATTTATTTGCGCAGGACTGGACTAGGGTTTTAAATTTTTAAATGTCTAAATTTTAGATTTGGTTTTAAATTGAGTTTTATTATTTATATGTTTATTTTAAATATTTGGCCTTTATAATAAGTTTTTTAGATGAATGTTTTACTTTGTATATTCATGTGTTTTTTATATGGCTGTACACCGCCCTGAGTCCCTAGGGAGATAGGGCGGTATAAAAGTACGAATAAATAAAATAAATAAATAAATAAATATTGGCAGCACTTTTGAATTTAACCCTGAAACAGACTTGGCAAACACATCACAGCCCGAGTCATTTTTTATTTCACTCTGCAAACAGAGCGCTATTATTAATCTAATCTTGCAGAATGAGATACGGAGAATTGAGGGGTCTCTTGGTGCTCTCTGAGCTGGCTTGTTTTCTTGCAGACCCTTCATTACCCTAACCAGGTAACATCATCAGTGTTAGTGATGATAGCACAGATGATGTTATCTAACCGGGTAATGAAAGGTTTGCAAGAAAACAAGCAAGGCCAGAGAGAAGCAAGGACCCCTCATGACAACCCTGAGCTACAACTATTTTCCTTTATCAGAGAATTAGTCAGGGGTGAAATCCAGCAGGTTCTGGAGAACCGGTAGTGGAAATTTTGAGTACTTCAGAGAACTGGCAAATGCCACCTCTGGCTGGCCCCAGGAGTGGGATGGGAATGGAGATTTTGCAGTATCCTTCCCCCAGGAGTGGGGAGGGAATGGGGATTTTGCAGACTCCTTCCCCTGCCACGCCCACCAAGCCACACTATACCCACCAAGTCACGCCCACAGAACCGGTAGTAAAAAAAAAATGGATTTCACCACTGGAATTACTTACCATATTTTCCAGCGTATAAGACGCACCTGAGTATAAGATACACCTTCGTTTTTGGGGAGGAAAATAAGAAAAAAGCTGATTGGCAGGTGGATCAGCCTCCCAGAATACCCCCAGTCAGAGGTGAATTTTAGCAATAGGTTCCTTGGTTGTGAGCTCTGTGCCTTGCTTTTTTTTTTCTGCTTCTGAAACTTCTGAAACTCTTTTTTCAGAAAAAACTTTTTTTATGCCTGTGAAAGCCTCCGAAACAGCTTCAGAAAAAAAGCCTCTGAAGCTGTGCTTGGCGGCTTCTTTCCTGAAGCTCTGTTTGGGGGCTTTTTTTCTGAAGCTTGCTTTCTGATGCTTTTTTCAGCCTCTGAAACCTCCCTGTTTGAGAAGCTGGGCGGGGCTACATTTGTAGTATAAGACGCATCCAGATTTTCACCCACTTTTTTAGGGGGAAAAGTTGCATCTTATACTCCAAAAAATATGGTATATAATAAAAACCTCCCACAGAATCTCTCATGTTTTTAATTGTAGACTTCTGAATGTATAAACTCTGCTCTAGATTGTCAGCTCAGAGACCTGGGATGCAACCACTCACCTCATCTTTGGCCTTCACCAACTGTTCCAGCTCTTCTAAAGCTGGGCAGGTCTCTTTCCTAACATCGATTGAGGAATTGTGGCCTCTCTGGGCTTCCAGCTCTGCCACCTATGGGAAAGCGGAGAGAAGGAAAATGGAGGCGATTAGACTGAACAGCATCGGCGGAATTGTTGAAAAGTGATGGGCTACAAAATAATCATACCATCAACTTAAGTCTGAATAATATATGGATTTGAGATGAACGGGGAACAATCGTTATGAAAAAAAGAGCAGAAAAATGAATTGTCTTCTATCCACAAACCACCCTGAAATTTTTTATTTATTTTTTTTATTTGCATTTATATCCCGCCCTTCTCCGAAGACTCAGGGCATCTTACACTATGTCAAGCAATACCCTCACCTATGCCCAGTGCTCTGTTTAAGGGAGATAAGTGGAGGAAAGGGCCTCAATTTCCATAATCTTTTATTTGCTTATTTTGTTCTACTGTGACAATCCATCCACTTTTTTTTTGTTTTGTTTTTTTTTGTTTACATTTATATCCCGCCCTTCTCCGAAGACTCAGGGCGGCTTACAGTGTATAAGGCAATAGTCTCATTCTATTTGTATATTTTTACAAAGTCAACTTATTGCCCCCACAACAATCTGGGTCCTCATTTTACCTACCTTATAAAGGATGGAAGGCTGAATCAACCTTGGGCCGGGCTTGAACCTGCAGTAATTGCAGGCTACTGTGTTCTAATAACAGGCTCTAACAGCCTGAGCTATTCCGGCCCCTATCCCTTTCCATATTTGAGTTACTATATTAGAATGTTTGTTTTGAGCAGGAGGACTGTAAAATTTCTGGAGTTTTCTATCTCTGAAAAGACAGTTAGCAAAGTGGCTGATAAGATTATTTCTCAAACTACTGATTACTCAGTCCTTTTCCCTGAATGCTAATTAAGCATTAATTAAGCCCAAACAAACCCATGCAGCACCTTTTCTAACGTAATATAATGCATGATGGAAAATTGGATAAGGCCCTTTAGTTTGCACCCAGAGCCCTCCAAGTCAATCCCTATAGCCAGACCAGAGTAAGCATCCGTGCGGCACAGCTAGCAAAAATATGATGCTTGATGCTTATTTATTAAAATCAGCTAACATCCAAAAGGCAAAAAAAAAAAAAAGAGGAAGAGAGGAAAGCATGAAATGCAAAACTAATGCACATAATATATAATTCATGTATCTCTACATGCCGTATGTGTACCTATCAAAAGGCAGGGACTTTCCGGAACTACTGGTACAATAGTCTGTGTAATGAGCATGGACAGTCCCAAAGAGAATAGCCCTGAGTTATTCGGCCTCTATGTACCTAACAGCAGCAGAAAACAGAAGGAAAATAGCAGACCAGACGATTCCTCCCATATTCCGCACCATTGAAGAAACAATTTGGTGAGCAGGAATGAAGCATCCAACAATTCAGATAGGAAGCTTACTGGGAAATATACAATTATTTCTGCCTGAAATTTAGCCTATTCTCCTGATGTGTGCTTCGCCCTTTCTGTACCCTTTCATTTCTTTCAAGTGCAATCACTGCTATTTCTTCTCAGTCTCTCTGATACACACACACACACAAACGCAAACATATGCTTTATCAGCTTTCTTAAAGCCAGAAACCTCTCTATTCATTCACAGACTTGCTCTAATATATCAAACCCGGCACTTCGTAGCCGCTAAAAGAAGGGCATTCACTGAAGGTAAGGCATCCGTTTTGCATACTAAAATTCAATGCTCTCAGCATTTCCAGCTTCTAGGACAAAAAAGGTTTGTTTTAGGACATGGAAATACCTATCGTGTCGATAGAAAGCCACTGATTGCTACTTGTGGATGGGGATGTTACTGGAAGAATGAAGCAGTTCGTAAGATAGAAGGCAGTCCACCCATCTTAAAACATGCTGGCTGGGGAATTCTGGGAGTTGAAGTGTGCCTTTCTTAACATTGCTAATGTCGAGAAACATTAGCAGGCTTGTCCTATACCCCAAATTTGTATTTTTCTATACATAAAATAAAAATCAGTATTGCAATTTTCTATACGCAATTCCTGATAGCTTCTAAGGCCGTCGATCCTCCTGGTTCCTAGAAAGAATCAAGGAGAGATCCAACTTAGAACTAAGGAGAAATTTCCTGACAGTTAGAACCGTGGTAGTCAACCTGGTCCCTACCGCCCACTAGTGGGCGTTCCATCTTTCATGGTGGGTGGTAGGGGTTTCATCTGATACTGAAGCACTTTCCTTTTTTTTAATTTAATTGACTTTTAAAAAAAATTTCGTAGCATTATTTAAAAACATTTTCATTAGGTTTTCATAAAATTCCCCGTGACAATTTAAATTTTTGAAAATATACTATTTGTATCGCCTGCGCGTAAGTTTAATTCACGTTATGTAAGTGAAACTAAATGGCGCTATAGTGCAACCGCAAACAAAAGAGCCTTGTCCCAGAATAGCTCGCGCATCTCCCTCCACACCACCCAGCTGTAACAGACAAGCAGAGCTGGTAGCCGATGCCCCCCTCAACCCAATCCACGATGCGCGAGAGGCATGCGCAGACGACGATACACGGCGCATTACTGTGGACCCGGTGGGCGGTTAGAAAATTTTACTACTAACAGAGATACAAAAGTGGGCGGTAGGTATAAAAAGGTTGACTACCCCTGCGTTAGAACAATTAACCAGTGGAACTGCTTGCCTCCAAAAGTTTTGGGTGATCCAACACTGGAAGTTTTCAAGGAGAGATTGGACAACCATTTGTATAGGTCTCCTGCTTGAGCAGGAGGTTGGATTAGCTGATCTTCAAGATCCCTTACAACTCTATTCTTCTATCCCATATCTAGATCCATTATTCACAAAATCTTAAAATAAGAAAGCAAATGCTAGTCTGATGCTTTTTATTTAAGTAAAGTAAGTGACCTTATATAACTCTTTCTCCCTTTTCACCCAATTCTTTCACTCCATTCTTTCACCCAAAAAGCCTACATACTATGCCTGAAGGAGCTCAACAAAATCAGAGGCCCAGCTGTTGTATTCTGCTGACTCAAATCTGCAAGACCCAAGGAAGGGTGATTGTTTACACTCTTGCAAAATTATCAAAGGTAGCTGGGCTTCCTCCTGTTCCAGACACTGCTATGCAAACAGCAGCGAAAACAGAAGACGCATAGAAGGAACAGTTGTTTTGGAAATGGGCTCAGTGAGTTGGGCTGCAGAACTTGATACAGATATAAAACATGCACCAGTAAAAAATAATGGAGAAAAGAAGAATCCCTGATGTTTTTCTGATATAAATGTAGAATTACAAATTTAGAAAAAGACAAGAGGACACTTGAAATATTCCCATTCTGATGGATGTATGTCAAGGTTCCAGAAAAACCTCTTCTGCATAAAAAAACTCAGAAGCCATTGTTTTTCAGAGTTCTTTACTAGCATGAGGAAACTGGCACACGATGAGTGAAATTCCAAAACAGAACTTCCGGATTCTTTTCCCAGTTATACAAACCCCAAGAGTCCCACCCCCCTGACCCCTTTGATGGTCACATGGTCCCACGTTCTCCCAGTTCATTCGAATATCTTCTCGCCACTCTTCCTGCAGATGTGAACACCATCCGACCTTGACCGCTTGAAGAATGTTACCATACTCCTCAGCCCCCCTTCTTCCCCTCAGGGGAAAAATGTGGCAGCGTCTGGAACCCTAAAGTCTAGTATGGTTTCCAGGCCTGACAATGTAAATATAAGCTTCAGGCAATAAGAACTATCTTACTAAATCAGATCTTGAAAGATGGAGTTCAGTATTCCATACCTTGACAATCTTGCTTTTAATAATGTATGTTGGCTAGAATTTCTCTGAGCGGTAGGATGCAACGCATTTGTGGAACACCAAGTTGGAGAAAGCCATGGCTAGGTCGGGTTTGAGAACTATGCCTTCTTTTGGGAAATTGTTGCGTAATGGAGTAATCTTTCCCACTCTTGAGGCTCAGCTCCCATGATAGTTTTAACTTGGTTAGTGAAGGAATAGGGATAGAGTGTTGTGAGAACAACAAAAAGTCAAATGAATCCAACAATCTCTCAGAAGATTAAATTTGGCCCAAAGGGGGCTTAGCTAACTGACCTTTGTCAGTCATGTTTTGAAAACATGTAAATATTCTAGACCAGGGGTCTCCAACCTTGGCAACTTTAAGCCTGGCAGACTTCGACTCCCAGCTTTGCTGGCTGGGGAATTCTGGGAGTTGAAGTCCACCAGGGAAGTGCAGGGAAGGTGGGACTATCTTTGTGGCGACTGTTGATCCGTTAAGCGTTATTTTTTCCTAGGCTCATCTTATAGAAGGAGGCCAGTTTGGTGTAGTGTTTAAAGTACCAGGTTAGAAAGCAGGAGAGCATGATTTCTAATCCTGCCTTAGCAACAAAGCCAGTTGGGTAGTTTTGGGACACTCCCTCCCTCTGAGATCAAAGGAGGAGAAGGGGAAGGGGAAGCTATTTCTGAAAATGTTGCCAAGAAAATTGTAGGGACTTAGCAACTGCAGGAGTCAATGCTGACTTTAAGACACAAAAGCAAGCAAACCCTCACATTTGTAAACTCAAACTTTACAGAAATCTTCACTGATCTTTTCCCCAAAAAGAAAAACCTTTGTCCCAAGACAACATAAACATTGTCTGTGCAACTTGCTTCCTTTGGGGAAAGTGGGCACATATAATACGACTGCATCTACAATTTAATCCAGGTGATATTTTATTCATGCATAAATGCACCAGTAAAATGCCCACAGAAATATTACAAATGAGATTTTAAAACAACTTACGGGACCGCCTGCTGTTACCGAATGCCTCCCACCGACCTGTACGCTTGCACAGAGAGGGACTCCTTAGGGTACCGTCCGCCAAGCAATGTCGGCTGGCGGCCCCCAGGGGGAGGGCCTTCTCTGTGGGGGCTCCCACCCTTTGGAACGAACTTCCCCCTGGACTTCGGCAACTGCCGGACCTTCGGACTTTCCGTCGAGAACTGAAGACCTATTTGTTTGTTCGCGCAGGACTGGCATAGGATTTTAATTAGTCTCAATGTTTTAACATTTTAAAATTTGGGTTTTATTCTAAATGTTTTAATTCGGCCATTTGTATAATAAGTTTTTTAAATTATGGTTTTATGTGTATCCTGTTGTTGTTTTTTATCATGGCTGTAAACCGCCCTGAGTCCTTCGGGAGAAGGGCGGTATAAAAATTTAATAAATAATAATAATAAATAATAATAATAAAAATAATAATAACTGTTTTCTTCTCTCGCTGAAGGCAAAGACACTGGGGTTTTTTTGGTTTTTTTTTTGTTTTACATTTATATCCCGCCCTTCTCCGGAGACTCAGGGCGGCTTACAGTGTGTAAGGCAATAGTCTCATTCTATTTGTATATTTACAAAGTCAACTTATTGCCCCCCCAACAATCTGGGTCCTCATTTTACCTACCTTATAAAGGATGGAAGGCTGAGTCAACCTTGGACCTGGTGGGACTAGAACCTGCAGTAATTGCAGGCAGCTGTGTTTAATAACAGGCTTCTTACAGCCTGAGCCACACCGCGGCCCATATTGTTGGGGGCAATATGCTGACTCTGTAAACTGCTTAGAGAGGGATGTGAAGCAGCATAGACTTCTAAGTGCTATTGCTATTAGTAAAGCAAAGGAAGATGAAAAATGAAAATGAATGGGAAGGTCTGAAAGAAATAATGAATGATACAGTGTAGCACTCTATTCAAGAATTCAGACAGTTTAAAAAAACAGAAACAGTGAAGTCTTATCAGTTCCGTTTTCGAATTAGTGGAATGTTCATGTAATTTGGAATCCCAAATTTTAGGAAGGCGTGTTTGGAGGAGGAGGAGGAGTTGGAAACAGCACACGTTGCAAATGATGGCTTCATTCATTGCCAAATCACCCTGAGTGGCAAAATACATTAAGCGAGGCCGGATTGATCTACAGATAAAATCTATTTCGTCACACACAAGATTCTCAAGTGTAGCAAAGCTGCTGCAGTAGATAAAAATTGTGAATGAAGGTTAGAAGGAGGTCAGCGTGGGCTCCGAGCCGCCTTTCTTAAAACTAGCTTGTCACAGACTTTAGCTGCAATGTTTACTCGATAAGTAGAAAAAAGTCTCAGTTTGCCACTGCTCAGCACTAGCCGGCTGCAATTAAGCGGAACGAAGCAGTGATTTGGGGGAAATAACATGTACAACCTCAGAAGGGCTTCCCCGTGGTACCCTTTCTTCACCAAGCCTTACAGGAAACCAATGCGCCATCAGCATTTGGTGTGCAATCCCTAATCCAGACAGCAACATACATACTGCACAGAAAAGCTAAACTGATTGTATTTATTAGAGCAGGGGTCTCCAACCTTGGCCACCGGGAGGTTACACGAGGCTGGCTCCAGGAAGTTACCAACGCTTCTTTGTTGGAGGGTGTCTTCCCCGCTGCTTTGAAAGAGGCGGTGGTGAGGCCCCTCCTTAAGAAGCCCTCCCTGGACCCGGCTGTTTTAGCTAACTATCGTCCAGTCTCCAACCTTCGCTTTTTAGCGAAGGTTGTTGAGAGTGTGGTGGCAAATCAGCTTCCTCAGCACCTGGAGGAAACTGTCTATCTGGACCCGTTCCAGTCCGGCTTCAGACCCGGTTACAGCACTGAGACGGCTTTGGTCGCGTTGGTGGATGACCTCTGGAGAGCCCGGGACAGGGGTTGTTCCTCTGTCCTGGTTCTATTAGATCTCTCGGCGGCTTTTGATACCATCGACCATGGTATCCTGCTGCGACGGTTGGGGGGATTGGGAGTGGGAGGCACCGTGTATCGGTGGTTCTCCTCCTATCTCTCTGACCGTTCGCAGACGGTGTTGGCAGGGGGGCAGAGGTCGACCCCAAGGCGCCTCACTTGTGGGGTGCCTCAGGGGTCTGTCCTCTCGCCTCTCCTGTTCAACATCTATATGAAGCCGCTGGGTGAGGTTATCCGTGGTTTCGGGGTGGATTACCACCTGTACGCTGATGACACCCAGCTGTACATTTCCACCCCGAACCACCCCAATGAAGCCGTTGAGGTGATGGGCCGGTGTCTTGAGGCCGTACGGGTCTGGATGGGGAGGCTTCGACTCAACCCATCCAAGACAGAGTGGCTGTGGGTGCCGGCTTCCCGGTACAGTCAGCTTACACCATCGCTGACTGTGGGGGAGGAAGTACTGACCCCAGGAGGAGTGCGCAACTTAGGCGTTCTCCTGGACGACCGGCTGTCCTTAGAGGATCATTTGACAGCCGTCGCCAGGGAGCTTTATCAGGTCCATCTGATTCGCCAGTTGCGCCTTCCTTGACCGGGGCGCCTTACGCACGGTCACTCACGCCTCGTCACTTCCGCCTGGACTATTGCAATGCTCTCTACATGGGGCTCCCCTTGAAGAGCACCGGAGGCTCCAGTTAGTCAGAATGCGGCCGCGGGTGATAGAGGAGCACCGCGTTGCTCCCATATAACACCTATCCTCGCGGCCTGCACTGGCTACCGTAGTCTTCCGGTGCAATTCAAGGTTTTGGTTACCATCTTTAAAGCGCTCCATGGCTTAGGACCGGGATACCTTGAGACCGCCTTCTGCCACCGATTGCCTCCCAACGACCTGTGCGCTCCCACAGAGTGGCCCTCCTCAGGGTGCCGTCGACCAAACAATGCAGGTTGGCGACCCCCAGGGGGAGGGCCTTCTCTGTGGCGGCACCAGCCCTGTGGAATGAGCTTCCTCCTGGATTACGACAACTCCCTGACCTCCGGACCTTCAGGCGTGAACTGAAGACTCTATTATTTCAGCGGGACTAGCCTAAGAACAAAAATGTTTTAAACAAATTTTAATGGGGGTTTTATTGGTTCTTATTGTTTTAGTGATCAGGCCTTGATAATATTTAGTTTTAATCTGGGTTTTAAAAGTCTATTTATTATATTGTTTTATATTGTTTTAATATGCCTGTGAACCGCCCTGAGTCCTATGGGAGATGGTGCGGTATATAAGTTTAATAAATAAATAAATAAATAAATAAACTTGCTTCCTTTGGGGAAAGTGGGCACATATAATACGACTGCATCTACAATTTAATCCAGGTGATATTTTATTCATGCATAAATGCACCAGTAAAATGCCCACAGAAATATTACAAATGAGACTTTAAAACAACTTACGGGACCGCCTGCTGTTACCGAATGCCTCCCACCGACCTGTACGCTCGCACAGAGAGGGACTCCTTAGGGTGCCGTCCGCCAAGCAATGTCGGCTGGCGGCCCCCAGGGGGAGGGCCTTCTCTGTGGGGGCTCCCACCCTTTGGAACGAACTTCCCCCTGGACTTCGGCAACTGCCGGACCTTCGGACTTTCCGTCGAGAACTGAAGACCTATTTGTTTGTTCGCGCAGGACTGGCATAGGATTTTAATAGGATTTTAATTAGTTTTAATGTTTTAACATTTTAAAATTTGGGGTTTTATTCTAAATGTTTTAATTCGGCCATTTGTAGAATAAGTTTTTTAAATTATGGTTTTATGTGTATCCTGTTGTTGTGTTTTATCATGGCTGTAAACCGCCCTGAGTCCTTCGGGAGAAGGGCGGTATAAAAATTTAATAAATAATAATAATAAATAATAATAATAAATATAATAATAACTGTTTTCTTCTCTCGCTGAAGGCAAAGACACTGTTGGGGGCAATATGCTGACTCTGTAAACTGCTTAGAGAGGGATGTGAAGCGGCATAGACTTCTAAGTGCTATTGCTATTAGTAAAGCAAAGGAAGATGAAAAATGAACATGAATGGGAAGGTCTGAAAGAAATAATGAATGATACAGTGTAGCACTCTATTCAAGAATTCAGACAGTTTAAAAAAACAGAAACAGTGAAGTCTTATCAGTTCCGTTTTCGAATTAGTGAATGTTCATGTAATTTGGAATCCCAAATTTTAGGAAGGCGTGTTTGGAGGAGGAGGAGGAGTTGGAAACGGCACACGTTGCAAATGATGGCTTCATTCATTGCCAAATCACCCTGAGTGGCAAAATACATTAAGCGAGGCCGGATTGATCTACAGATAAAATCTATTTCGTCACACACAAGATTCTCAAGTGTAGCAAAGCTGCTGCAGTAGATAAAAATTGTGAATGAAGGTTAGAAGGAGGTCAGCGTGGGCTCCGAGCCGCCTTTCTTAAATCTAGCTTGTCACAGACTTTAGCTGCAATGTTTACTCGATAAGTAGAAAAAAGTCTCAGTTTGCCACTGCTCAGCACTAGCCGGCTGCAATTAAGCGGAACGAAGCAGTGATTTGGGGGAAATAACATGTACAACCTCAGAAGGGCTTCCCCGTGGTACCCTTTCTTCACCAAGCCTTACAGGAAACCAATGCGCCATCAGCATTTGGTGTGCAATCCCTAATCCAGACAGCAACATACATACTGCACAGAAAAGCTAAACTGATTGTATTTATTAGAGCAGGGGTCTCCAACCTTGGCAAGTTTAAGACTTGTGGACTTCAACTCCCAGAGTTCCTCAGCCAGCTTTGCTGGCTGAGGAATTCTGGGAGTTGAAGTCCACAAGTCTTAAACTTGCCAAGGTTGGAGACCCCTGTATTAGAGAACGATTTCCCTCCCAACATTTCAACACAGGTAGTCCTCAACTTACAACAGTTCATTCAGTGACCATTCAATGTTACAATGGCACTGAAAAAAGTGACTTACGACTGCTTTTCACACTTATGACTGATTCAGCATCCCCATGGTCACATGATCAAAATTCAGACACTTGGCAAGTGACTCATATTTATGTCAGTTGCAATGTCCTAGGGCAGTGGTTCTCAACCTTTATAGTGCTGCGACCCCTTTAATACAATTCCCTACAACGTGGCAACCCCAACCGTAAAATTATTTTCATTTTGAATTTATCGCACCTGAAGCCGTATTGGCTAGCGATCTGAACTGCTTGCGATTGCCTTGAGGACAGAGGCATTAAAGCGGAGACTCCTCCCCTATTAAGTTTATCGCGCCTGAAGCCAGATTAGGCTAGAGATTGGGAGTGATTGCAGCTGGCTTGAGAGGGAGACATCAGAGCAAAGATTTCTCTCTTTTTTAATTCATCGCGCCTGAAGCCGAATTCGTGATTCTTCGACTCGCAAGTATACTTCCCATATTTCTGATGGTCTTAGGCGACCCCTGGCAAATTGTCATTCGACCCCAACGGGTCGCGACCCACAGGTTGAGAACCACTGTCCTAGGGTCATGTGATCCCTTTTTGCAACCTTTTAACAAGCAAAGTTGAATGGGGTAGTCAGATTCACTTAATAACCGTGTTACTAAGCTAACAATTGCAGTGATTCACTTAACAAATGGGATAAACATGGTCGTAAAATGGGGCAAAACTCACTTAACAAATGTCTCACTTAGCAAGACATTTTTTTGGGTTCCATTGAGGTCGTAAGTCAAGAACTACCTGCATTAAATCTAACTTATTTTCACCATGGAAAATGTACAACAGATGGAAAATTCTGTTTTTTACACACAATAATTAGTGAGAGCTGAAATTCTAAGAACTCAAATATGCACCTCATTCAATGTTTTGTTAAAAAAAATCTTTCAGCAAAAAGGTTTTCTAGCTATTTTATACCACCAATAAAAACAAAAACGTGGGAAAAAGAAAATAATGCAATTTTGTTACAAGTATCCTAATTTAAAAAAAAAATCTTGTAAGAAACAAAACAGTTTCAGCAGTTTAATCTATTTTATTTAGTTATTTCAAATGTCAATACTTCCCTTTTTATAATCAAAAATAAAGTTTGAGAGTTTTGACGTTTTATTTTGTACATGTGAATGTTAAGATAAAGGCCAGTTGTTACGTTAGTCACACGGTTGTTCAGTGAATCTGGCTCCCCATTGATTTTGCTTGTCATAAGGTTGCAACAGGCAATCACATGACGCCAGGACACTGCAACTGTCATAAATATGAGTCAGTTACCAAAGTGTCTGAATTTTGAGCATGCAATCACGGGGATGCTGCAATGGTTGTAAACGGGTGAAATGCTCCCGGTTCAGACAGGATCGCCTAATATGGTAGTGATGGCAGCAGGTGGTTCAAAGAACCAGTAGCAAAAAATCCCTGCCCCCCCCCTTGTCCCCCTACATGCCCAGCTGAGCCAAGCGATCATCAGAGGTTTTTTTTTATTTTTAAAAGCATTTTTTCTTTGGCCAAAAAAATGCTTTTAAAAGTAAGAAAAAAAAGCCTCTGATGATCAGGCAGTTCAGCTGGGATCGTCAGAACCCTTTCAAAGCATTTTTTTCTACAAGCTCTTTGGCCGAAGAGGTTGTAGAAAAAATGCTTTTAAAAGTTAAAAAAAAAAAAAAAGTTGGCTACGCCCACCCAGTCACATTACCCCCACCACCAAGCCACGCCCACAGAACCGGTAATTTGTAAAAATGTAAATGTAATTTTACATTTCACCCCTGGTTGTAAATGTGAAAAATGGTCATAAGTCACCTTTTTTCGGTGCTGCTGTAACTCCGACTGGTCACTAAATGAACTGTTGCAAGTCAAGGACTACCTGTATAGGCCTCAAAGGAATATGGTGGGGGAGAGAGGGCTTCCACCAGGCAGGGTGAGAGGCCCTGTGGGATGAGGATGCCTTACTTCCCTATCCCTCCTCCAATGGAGAACCTTGAGTGAATCTCTTGGGCCGCCACTCACTCGTTGGCGCAGGGCTTCCGTCTCCTCCTGATATGCTGCCAGCTGCTGCTTCCATTGTTCCACATTGGCATTAGCTTCATGCAAGGCAGCCACCAGTTTGTTGTTATTGTCTTGCAGAGTGAAAAATTCGGCTTCCCACTGAACTTCACAAACAGACCTAGGAAACACAGGGATAGGAAAGATGCAAAGCATTCTAAGTATTTCTGTTATGCTGTACCTTTCTGTCTTTCTTACAGCAGCTGGCATACTTTCCGTTAATCTATTGTTAATAAAAATGAAGGACAACAAAGTGGGAGAAGGATTTCTAACAAGGGCTTCAAGGGCAGGTACATTTGGAGATAGTTATCCTGAATTTCAAAGTAAAGCACTTCAAAGGCAGCACGATAAACAGACTCTAAAAATACCCAGACCCAATGAGCAATTAAGCAATTGTATTTGAATTAACTGCTGTTTCTCATATTGCTTTCAAGTTTCACTGAATCAATATGGTTGTCACCAACATGTCTAGGAGCCAAATAAAAACAATATTAAAAACACAGTAGTATCAATTTAACACAGCATAAAATCTTGCCTTCTTCCAAGAAAAAACTCTGGGGAACTGCAGTAGAGCAACTCTGAAGACATACGGTTTCCCAGAGGGAAGCTAATTTTTTTTTAAAAATTAATATTTACCTTTAGTGTTTAAAGGCATCAGCTGCCACCATACATCAAAAATTAACCGTGTGGCCAAGATTCATGGAAACAAGTTCACCATAGCCAGCTTTCAAATTATTGGTGTTGGGCCAGGGGTGAAATGCAAAATTTGTTAGTACCAGTTCTGTGGGCGTGGCTTGGTGGTGGTGGGCGTAATGTGACCAGGTGGACGTGGCCAACTTTTTTACTTTTAAAAGCATTTTTTCATAACCACTTCGGCCGAAGAGTTTGTAAAAAAATGCTTTTAAAAGGTTCTGATGATCCCAGCTGAGCTGCACGATCATCAGAGGTTTTTTTTTTTACTTTTAAAAGCATTTTTTTTGCTGAAGAAAAAATGCTTTTCAAAGTTAAAAAAAAAACAAAACTCTGATGATCGCGTGGCTCAGCAGGGCATGTGGGGGGGGGGGCAGGGATTTTTGCTACCGGTTCCCCAAACCACCCACCACCATCGCTACCAGATTGGACAATCCGGTCTGAACCGGGAGCATTTCACCCTTGCAATAGGCCCTCCCTTGTTAAGCACACTATGTTCTGTGTTAAAAGGAAAAAGATCCGGGTATTTCCCTTGTTGTGACATATCGGGATAGAGAAAAAAGAGGGTGGGAACCTATACCTGGGCTCTGAGTAAGGAAATGAATAAATTGCATCACAAGTCCTAATTCAGTCGGGGGCGGGGGGTGGACATGTTTTTGGAAAAACCTGATGAACAAATAAACCCAGTCCAACACCCTATTTTCCTTCCCAGGATTTTGATAACAGAGTGGAACTACAGAGCCTATGGGGAGAATATAACTGCAAAAAAAGAAAAGAAAAGAAAAGAAAAGAAACGGGAGGAGAACACCCTGATACTATAGCTAATTTGTCTGAATTGCCACAACTCTAGAGGTCCCACCAGTTATGTCACATGTAGAACACAGAAGCAGCTTAGCAGCTCACTGACTGCTACGATACTTTCTTCTGCATTCCAAGCTGCATTAAAATTTCCTCAAAGTGAACTTGTTCCTCGATTTGGAGGATTTTAAAAGGATTGGCTCGTATTTTCAAAGCAGAAGCAATGAATCTAGAGCAGGGCTGTCAAACTCAATTTCATTGAGAGCTGTATCAGGGCTGTGGTTGACCTAGGTCAGAGGTCTGCAAACTTGGCTCTTTTAAGACTTGTGGACTTCAACTCCCAGAATTCCTCAGCCAGCTTCCCAAGAACTCTGGAAGTTGAAGTCCCCAAGTCTTAAAAGACCCAAGTTTGCAGACCCCTGACCTTGGGTGTGTGTGTATGTGTGTGTCTCCGATTGGGTGGGCGCGGCCAACTGGGTGGGCGTGGCCAACTTGACACCACTCCCCAAACTGCTGGGACGTTTCCTCTTCTCATTGGGTAGACTGGACCGAAGCCACACTGGCCTGATCTTTCCTCTTTGCGCTGGGTAGACCAGGATGGCCCTGTGGGCTGGATCCGACCACATCGTGGGCCATATCCAGCTCGCGGGCCTTGAGTTTGACACCCCTGATCTAGAGTAATTTTTGTTTCCTTTGGTCCGTTTTTATGGGAGCTTTTCAACATAAGCAAAGGTTATGAAAGCAATTTCATTGGGACTAACGATTGCCTCTGATCCTGGAGTTGGTGTAACTATAGCAACTGTTGAAAAAGTAGTGCAGGAGTCCCGAACAAAAGTTAAATTTGACTTAAGTGAACGCACACGCAATTCATCTTCATAGTTTCGTCTATGCTGCAGGAACTTATTTCAAAACATTCTTGCTCACATGAAAAATTACAGCTTGATAACAAAAGTTAGAGATCTCTGGAGGCTGCATTCAAGGTTTCTCAGACTGCATTAGTGAATTAAAAGTTCCTAGAAAGGCTTGTAACAAAGTAAAAATAATAGCCACAATGAAATTAGTAAGAAACTCAAAGTTTTGTGAGGAAGCTATGCTTTCTCTGGGTTAGCAATGTTCATTTCACAAACACTGCAAAAGACAATATTGTTGTGGCTATGTATAAAGTTGTATCTGCATATGCAAAATGCATAATATTGATGAAAACTACAAAAAAGCTATTTCTTTGCAAATACATTCGCGGGTTGTTGGTTTTTTTGCAGGTATTTATTAATGCACACATGTACACTGATAATAGGGAGAATTATGCCAATGAATGGAAGGAAATGAGTGGTACAGTAATCAGCACATACTCCAACTTAGCATTTAATTTTAGACATTTTCTTAGGGATCTGAATTTAGCAGGAGCAAAATGCAAGCAGAGCGAATACTAAAGGAGCAAAGCAGGAAATCTCTTCATCACGAGCTGAACGGGGCACTCTATAAAAAGAGCATTTCATCCATTAGTAAAGAACGAAGTTTTGTGTGCGCGTGTGAGAGGGAGAGAGAGAGAAATAGTATACTTAAGGGAAGGAAGTGCTCTGGTGTGCATTGCTTTAAAAGCTGTTCAATCTGTTCCTGGGATCACACAGCTGTCCTTTGAAGCTGCCATGTGTGCCACAGGAAAAAATGTGGCTGTTTTAAGACTTGCAGATACACGCTATTTTCTCACTCTGTGTATTCTAAAGCACCCTTTGTAGACGTGGGGAGACAGCCGTGAAGAAGATATGTGACGGCCATTAGCAAAACATAAGCTTGGCTTGAAAAGACAGGAAAGAAATTCCAGATTGCCCCGTGTATCAATTCCCTTTAGTGTACAAGGAAGGGAAAGAGAAACACGGTTAGGTTTTCTATACTTTATGTCCGTGATGGTGAACCTATGGCACGCGTGCCGTAGGTGGCACGCGGAGCCATCGCTGCAGGCATGTGAGCCATTGTCCTAGGTCAGCATGCACGCGCCCCTCTTGCCGGCCAGCTGATTTTCTAGTCTCTGCCGTGCGTGTGGAAGATGTGCGTGCATGTGGTGCGCCCCCCCCACAGCCCATTTTTGGTTCCAGGAGGCTTCAGAGAGGCCTGCTAGGCCCAAAATGGGGTGGGGAGGGTCACACGCACATGCGCAGGTGGGATTGTATTATGGGTGCGGGCACGCGCACGTAGTCACACGCACGTACACACTTTTGGCACCTAAGGAAAAAAAGGTTTAGCCATCACTGCTCTATGTTATAGCCTATTACAGGGGGTCTGCAAACTTGGCTCTTCTAAGCCTTGTGGACTTCAACTCCCAGCTTTGCTGGCTGAGGAACTCTGGGAGTTGAAGTCCACAAGTCTTAAAAGAGCCAAGTTTGCAGACCCCTGACCTATTATATCAATAAAGCAGAATTCCTGCATTTTTTTTGTGGTATCTGTTTTCTGGCCTGGTTTAAGTTAAAGGAGTGACATTTTGGGGGGTTGAATCCCAAAGCAACAGATAATCCTGAAAAGTAACAAATCCACCGGCATTTAAAAAAAATAAAACAGGAAATAGTATCTCAGCATCTTCTTGATAATTCCATGTGCTTTTGTTACAACCGCTTGGTGTAAAATGAAAGGCAGAATATGTGAATCACTCTCTAAACTGGTTGCTCACCCTTCAGAGAGCATTTTTTTAATGCGTTCTCTTTCTGTTGTCATCTCCATGTCTGCACTCTGGCTCCGAAACAGCTTGTCATCTCCAGGACCATTGGAACTAATGATGGGGCTGGCCAGAATCTGTCAAGCAAAGGAACGTGACAGTCAAACACGTGAAGGGTCGGGTTGCCTTTGCTATCTTCAAGGCAGCTTGCTAACAAATTATTCTAGCCTCTCCACCCCCACCCCCACATACATATACAAAAAAAAGCACCTCGACTCACCCCAATGGGATTGGCCCACCCCATCCATGCTGGCAGAGAAGGCACGCAGTAGGCTAGCAGCCCCCCCAACCTTTAGGGCGGCAGGGACCGGTTCCATTGAGAGAGGTTTTTTCCGTGGACTGGAGGAGGCATGGTTTTGCATGCTGCCTGCATCCTTTGGATGGGGCTTCACTTATTTGTGCGGCCTGGGGGCTGGCATGCCGTGGACCAGAGGTGGGTTTCAGCAGGTTCTGACCAGTTCTGGAGAACTGGTAGCAGAAATTTTGAGTATTTTGGAGAACCGGTAGTAAAAATTCTGACTGGCCCCGCCCCTATCTATTGTCTGCCTCCCAAGTCCCAGCTGATCGGGAGGAAATGGGGATTTTGCAGGAACCTTTCCCTGCCACCCACCAAGCCACGCCCACCAAGCCATGCCACGCCCACCAAGCCACGCCCATAGAAGCGGTAGTAAAAAAAATTTGAAATCCACCATTTCCACCACTTCCACGGACCGGTGCCAGTCCATGGACTGGGGGTTGGGGATCCCTGCTCTAGGCCATCAGGGATTTCCGGCTGGCCAGTTCCAAGAGAAGAGCCTTCTCTGTCAAGGCTCCTGTTCTTTGGAACGTCTTTGGAACCCACCCCACCCCACCCCAAGTGAGATCAGTTCCCACCCTCCTGACCTTCTACAGCAAAGCTGGCTGAGGAATTCTGGGAGTTGGAGTCCACAAGTCTTAAAGTTGCCAAGGTTGGAGACCCCTGTTCTACAAGAGCCTGAAGACCTGGCTCTGCCAGCTGGTTTGGGACCCCAATGGAAGAGTATCACACTTGGGGGTTGTTTGATGGATCAATCGCAGATCCCCTCCTTTCACTATTCCTACTCCCCCTCCCTCCCTCCCCATCTTTCAGTCATAATTTGTAATCTGTATTTTTATAGCGGTTAGATAAATGGTTCTATGGTTTTATTGCTTTTACTGTGGTAAACCGCTCAGAGTCGCCTTGACGGAAGACGGCAGGCAAACAAATTTAATCAATAAATCTCCAAATGGTTAATCTCAGTGCTGCACTAGAACTTCTGCACTTGTTCACAATCCAGGGGATCTAAAACATTCAATCTTAGAATGCCACTCCTCTCTTTCTTATATCCAAACCTAGAATAGCATTCTTGATGTTCTCTTAATTTTTAAGAGAATGCTATTCCTCTGACATTCTTTGCTGCTGGATACTCAAGCTTGTACTAAAATTAGTTTGTTAAAATGGTCAAATAACACTTATATATAGCCAAAAAGTATAATTTCAGAAATCCTATGTAATCGTGACAACGATTCTATTAACTTCCTCTCTCTGCTCTCTTCCAGGGTTAGTTAAGTTTCCTCTCATTCTTCTCTCCTCCTGGCCAAGTTCAGACACCCTCCTCCTCCTCCTCATGTACTCCTAATCCATCTGTGTCTAGCCTAGGGAACACATGTCTTTCATCCTCCAGATCCATCTACCCCTGTTGCCCAGGAGATCAGAGGAAAACAGCCATCCCTTGGTGGTGTTGTGAAGGAGACTGTCCTGCAAGCAAAAATCCCTGGTGTTTACTTTCTTCTCTTCTGAGCAACAAGGAGGCAGGGGAGACCAAAGGCATAATTTGTGGACATGTGTAAAATCACTCAAATCATATCCTAAATAGGCAGTCCAAGCTGTAGACGCTCTCTACTGATACACTCAACCAAGTCAATTAAAGCTGGTGGTTGCATTCACGCAACATACTGAGCAAATCTGATTCATTTCTTTTGTGGGTTGGCATGCCGTGAAAGCCTGTTTGTTTACGATACAGTGCATTGTATGGATCCAAAACTAAGCTAGCACAGTAACCAAGTTTATGGAATCTGCAGAGTGAAAGAGAAAAAAACAATTTTCGGATTTTCACTCCGTATTTTTCGGAGCATAAGATGTACTTTTCTACCACCCCCTAAAAGAGGCTGAAGATTTGGGTGTGTCTTATACTCCGAATGTAGCCTTTTCGAAGCTTTTTTTCAGCCCTAACGAAGCGCTGGCGAGTGAAGCGATCTTCTGCACTTTGCCTGCTTTTCTCATTGCTCCTCTCTCTGACGAAGAGCTGTGTTTTAGAAGCTCGTTTTTATCCCCCACCATGCGCCTGTGAGCGTAGCGTGAGCGCGTGCACGCTCAAAACCAGCGAACTAATGTGCTCAAGCTGACTAAGGACACTAGCCAGATGAATACCTGGTAGGCAGATTTTTTTTTTCCTATTTTCCTCCCCAAAAACTAAGGGGCGTCTTATACACCGAAAAATACGGTAATCCCCTCTAGTTCTACCATTATCCACTTAAAAGTAGTGGGATCCCTGGAATAAAAACAGCAATAAGCTAAAGTTGAAATCAAATTCAGAAAGCCCATTTCTTGTCTAGCAGCGCAAAACATTATATCGCTGGCCCTCAGAGCCACCTATAGTTCCTTAGCTGCCTTACTGTCGCAAAGCCTGACTCTGTTACCTTGTTTCTTGACTTTTTTGTTGTTGCATCCTCACAATTAGCTTTACATCTGCTATTGCTAGGATCAAAGGAGTTATCTCAGTGGTAAAGGACCTTTCTTGTCAACAGAAGTTCCCAGTTCAGTCCCCAGTATCTCCAATTAAAAGGCTCTCTGGCAGTCAGTGAGAGGATCAGTTTTGGATCCTGGAGAGCCATTCCCAGTTAAAATGGATGGGCAAACGCTGGCTGAATGCAATTCCCCTGGTTTTTGGGGTTTTTTTGGGTGTTTTTTTTTTGCAGCCTCTCAGAGCCCTTTGAAATCATACCACGTTCAGCTTTAAGAGGCTAATTTTGCACTGTGCAATTTCTTTACAAAAATAACAATGAAAACAAATTATGAGCCTCAGGGCTTTTTTATTTCATTTCACTTTTTTTTAAAAAAAAAAATCCATTAGCCCTGACTACACCAAAAAAAAAAAAAAAAGATTTGCTGTCCTTGACAGAGAGGTTGACCTGAATCATGTTTAATTTACAGTGAATTCAGCCATCCCACTAAGTCCCACTTCGTCCCTCCAGACTTACTTGGTGGGAAGTCAAACTGAGAGCGGGGCTGGTTAGTTCAGTCTTATCCTGTGATTTCTCTCTGGCCAAGCGAGCAGCTTCTTTTACTTCTTGGAATTTCGCTGCAAACTTTTTTTAGCGTGTACAGAACAGAAGACAAACAAAATACAAAAAAAGAAGTCATCTACTGCTCTGGAACTTCCAAACCAAGCTGTGATACTACAACCTTTGTTTTATCAGCTTCTCACCCTCCTCTGCCATTTTTCCTCTCTTTTGCTGAGGGCTGTTGATTTCCACATTCTAAATGATAGGAAATCAATGTTTTCTGGACAGGAGGAAGGATTTGGCTGCAGGAGTTAAGAGCTATAAGCACTGTTCCCAGGACTGAGTTTCAAATTAACTGTTACCTAAGCAAGCCCCCTTGTTGCAATAATGGGAAATGCTGGGAAGCAGCCATTTACAATGAATCTGTAGAGTTGGGGGGAAAAATGGTCACCTCATCCCTCTTATTTCTCCTTTTGGTTTAGGAACCTTGCAATTAAGGCATCCCTGTTTAAGTATTTCCAGTCAAGATAACTCACCACTACTGAATACAGTCTGGCAGTTCCACCATTAGTCAGCAACTGCCAGTAGAAGGAATTTTTCCTATGTTTATTCAAAACCTCTTTCCTGCAATTTGCACTATGAAGCAACTTGAAGACAGAAGGGTCTTCAAATAACTGAAGATCTACTCAGATGATTTTCATAGTTTTACGTCTCGCTCTTCAGCCTGAATTCTTTGAGTAAGTTACAGAATCATTAAAGGTACACATGGTTGTTTAGACAAGACAAATTGGTTAGGAGTTTCAGACTAAGGAAACCCAGCTTCAAATCCCTACTTAGCCATGGAGCTCACTCGATGAGACAATATCAAGTAATGTGTACTTTCTCTTACATTCACCTTATCTCACAGGATGATTGTGAGGAAAGAAAAACAAGGCAAAACCCTTAATACGTTAAAAGTGAGCATTATCAATAATAAAGAGATAATTCAAAGAAAACAGTAGTCAAAATATCAGTTTATAATGATGAAAATACTTTCAAAATGTAAATCTTAACCATCTGACTGAGATGGTGTAGGGTTTCCTGCCTGGACAGGGGGTTGGACTAGAAGGCCTCCAAGGTCCCTTCCAACTCTGTTGTTATATTATATTATATAATTCCATCAACACTGTCAAACTATTTACTGAATCTGCACTACTATTAATCTTCTCATAGTTCCCATCACCAATCTCTTTCCATTTATGACTGTATGACTATAACTTGTTGCTGGCAATCCTTATGAGTTATATTGATATATTGACCATCAATTGTGTTGTAAATGTTGTACCTTGATGAACGTATCTTTTCTTTTATGTACACTGAGAGCATATGCACCAAGACAAATTCCTTGTGTGTCCAATCACACTTGCCAATAAAAATTCTATTCTATTCTATTCTATATTATAAATCTCATCTAGTGCCAAAAATATATTAAATCATAGATCAAGCAAGCGGGGGGAGGGAGGGGGGGAGGGGGGGTGTTTCTCCCCTCTTGTCCAAAAGAAGGGCTGTTAATGAAGATGAGTCATGCTTATAGATCAACCTTCACTAATCTGTTGGCCTTCAGATCTGCGGAAGTAGAATTCCTATTCTTTCCCTGCCATACGGCTTTGCAGGTTGGGATTGATGGTTGGTGACATAGTCCAATACACCATGAAAGGTGGGGAAATTGATCTAGTTTGGTTGCCAGTAACTGGTCTTGTTACTTGGTCAAGCTGTAAAACCTTTCCTGAGATTGAAACGGTGGTCTCTGTCGCTTTAAAACAATGAAAGAAATGAAAACACCCGCTAAGCTCTGCCCAGATTTTCTTGGAAAAGCGAGTGGAATCCAAACAACCTTTGAGAAACTTCTTTAGTAAAATGGTCCTTTTCCCCCCCATCCAATTCCTATAATTCATCACCTGAGAGAGATGTTGTTCAGAAGGAAAGCCCAGCCCATACACTGTGTTGGCCCTGCTGTCTGCCCACTGGCCAAACTTCTGTGAGGTCTTTGTGAAGGTCATGTTGGGGGTGATGGTGCTATTGATGATGGCCTGTAAGGAAGACAAACACCAAGACTTTTAGAGTTAGATTAGAAAAGGAATAATTTCCACAACTGGCCATTGCATGAATAGTTTTTGAAAACTGACAGGAAGCATGGGTGCAGGACAGGGGTGAAATCCAGCAGGTTCTGTGTCGTGTCCCACTCCTCTGCTGACGGCCGGGTCAGGGAAATCCGAGTCAGGCTTGCCTCTGCAGCTCTGCCCAAAGTCCTAGTAAAGCCCTCAGAGCAGGCAGGAGACCAGAAAGTGACTTCAGCAAGATAAGTTCGACTTTGCCTGACTCAGAGACTGCCAGAAAGCAGATCCTTTATATAGGCCATAGGGTGTGGCTCCATGACTCAGCACTCATTAAGGCCTGCCCCTCCCTTCCTTCTGTTGCCTCCGCCTATCCAATCTTCTGATGCGAGGGTCACTCCAATCAGCTGTTGGTAATAAACCCTCCTCAGGCTCACATGCTGTGGAGGAGGGGGAGGGGTCTAGCTGCTCCGTTTGCCTGGGCATGGAATCAGGGCTGGGGCCGGGAGGTGCTCCTTCTTCTGCAGTTTGTCTGGGCATGGAGCCAGGACTGGGGCCGGGAGGCATACATTCCTCCGTGTTCGGGAGCAGATAAGAAGGCCCCGGCTGCTCTGAGGGCGGGCAAGACACAACATTCTGACAGGTTCTGGAGAACCAGCAGCGGAAATTTTGAGCTGTTCGGAGAACCGGCAAATACCACCTCTGGCTGGCCCCAGGGTGGGGAGGGAATGGAGATTTTGCAGTATCCTTCCCCTACCACACCCACCAAGCCACACCATGCCCACCAAGCCACGCCCACAGAATCGGTAGTAAAAAAAATTGGATTTCACCAGTGGTGCAGGATGCACTGACACCCAGGCAGGCGACAACAAATTAAATGTATGTTCCCCCACCAGCTTGCTGGTTATCCAGTCTGGGCAGCTCACACAGCATCCTTACAATTTAGTTTTTGAAGAGATGTTTGCACAGTTACAAACATTGTGCAAATGTTTTTAAATGTTCTTCCTTGGCTCTAAATCAAGACCGTTGGAAAATCTGAATCAGCATACTTTGGAATTTTGCATGATCAAATCAAACTGTTTCATTAATTTAAAAAAAAAATCTTTCTGGTACAGCCAGCGCAGTATGATCACAAGGTCATGGGAGACATGGGTAGAAATTCCCATTCGGCAATGAAGGTTACTGGGTTGACATGAGCCTGTTTCTCATATTTCAACCTAATTCACCCCACAGAATCTGCTATGAAGAATTATTCAATAGTATATGCCTTACGTTCCTTAAAGAAAGACAGAATATAATTGCAAATGAAGACAAATATATTTTTGTCCCAGGATAATGCTGCAGGATCCAATCTGGGTCGGTCACCAGGACCAGAGGTTTTGTCTTCCGAGCTTTTGGACTCATACTGGAGTCCATCTTCAGGGAACCTCTCTCTACCACAGTGTGAATTGTTTTGTGTGTGGCATTTATTGTAAGTGGCTTCCGAAAGCTTGGAAGACAAAACCTCTGCTCCCGCTGACCGACCCAAATTGGATCCTGCTGAATATAATTATCACAAATGATTTTTCAGTACTAGTATCATTTTAAAACAAGAAACTGGACACGGGAGAAGCTGCTTGACCGTTAGGTCTCACCTTGGTGCCTCCCACACTGATGATCCGATAGACATTGCGAGTAGCGTCATAGAAATAGGACACTGTCAAGGCATGTTTGCTGGCAGGGATCCAGTTCCTCTTGGTGGCAGGATCGATCTGAAAGATGTGGGCCCTGGTGCTAAAAATTGGTTGCTCCCTGCAGAAGTGAAGAAAATAAGAGCATGAGGACCTCAACTGTAGCAGGGAAGAATTAGGCAAGTCCTATCACCGAAGGGTGTGCTTCTCTAAGTTCATACACACACAGACACACATAAACACATTCTAGGTCAAGGGGTTATGTGAAGTCCCTAGGGTAGGGACAAGATTAGAATTTAAGAGGCTGATCTCGGACAACAATTAACAAACTATGCCTTAAACTGTTATTATAACCGGGACCCCTGTGGTAGCTAGTTTAGATATTCACTGTGATCAGAAAAGAGACATTCTGATATATTTAAGGATGTTGGGGTGTGTGTGTGTACTACCTAGAAATATAGAAATATGCTCTCTCACATACACATATATTAGTAATGAAAATCAAGTTTTTCTCATTTTTAAGACTAAAAACAACATTCTCTCTACTCCGACCCAGATTAAAGTACAGATGAATTCAGCTTTCTCACTGCTTTTTGCCTCAAAGCTCTAATCAAAAAGGGAATTAATTATACAACATCTTTAAACTGTTAATTTGAATGTTCAAGTGTAAATTCTGTCTCACTCTTCCTCACACACGCTCCAGCACACAAGCAGAGATTATGGGAAGATTAAGATAAAATGTTACCTAATTGTTGACATTGGTTAAGACTGATTAAGGCAGCTGGTTTGGCAATAGAGGTAGTTAAAAGATCAGGTCATCTACCATTAGGTTAGTACAGTTGCTGGGCTAATATCCCACTTGAGTTAAGGTCTGGAACCAATTCATTTCCTACCAATGGAAATGTACACTGTTAATTGACACCATACAATGCAGGAAAGGAGAAATAAAATGGAGGCAGGACACACATAATATTAGTTCTAAATTAGGACCTGCTAAAGCTTTTTAAAAAATGTTAATCTGAAATTATTGGCTTCTAAAGGAAAGGCGAGGGAGAAATCCATGCAGCTTCCAAATGTTAGGGTATGACAGCTTATTCACAATTCCAAAATTTATGTCAGAAAGGTAACTAAGAAACTGGGCATTTTCTCATACTTAGATAAAATTGGCAACATTTGAAATCTATGGGGAGCTGTTAGAATTTTTAAAAATCCACAGACCATTAAATTACATGTTTCCATATCAGCATGGTTTACAAAAACAAAGGTAAATGTCAGTTTGGTCGCAACGAGTGAGCTATAGCAATAGCTATAAAGCTTTTCATTGACTGTGGGCTTACTGTAGGCAGCCAATGAGTTTTACTGAGCTTAGAAAAGGGTGACAGGGCAAAAATTATTGGAATTGATCTTTTCTTCAACACTGTAGCCATGCTGAACAGGAGTGATCTCTAAGACCCATGAAGTCTGAATTTCAGTAACAGCATTTAGAAAACATCTGCATTTGCAACACAGCCATCCTCGGATGCAATGGCTTTGGTTTTCTGATGGGACATCAATTGATAACCTGACTTGGCGCCCAAATGCTTCTCTGAGAGGTTCTTTTCTTTGTGAGGATAAATAGCTAAGTATTTGAAAGACATAATATACATGAGAGCTGTAGAATTTTGTAAGCAATAATGTAGGATAGTATATTTTTTTAACTATAGTGGTGTAACTTCCATTTTACAATCTATGCTACAGGGCATATTTCAGTCACATCATGGCTTATGTTTTCACTAAGATTCCTTTTGAATCTTCCATGCCTCAATGCACTGCAGCATGCAGATTTTCCAGTCAAACTCTGCATGCAGATAATTTGGAAATCTGTCTATTGATTGCTTTGATTTCTGCAGTACTTTATGTGCATACGTACATTAGTGCTACCTGACTAAAAGCTGCTGCCCAAGTTATATTATTTCAATCAATCAGAATAGAGCTGGAAGGTACCTTAGAGGTCTTCTAGTCCAACCAGGGGTGAAATCCAGCAGGTTCTGGAGAACTGATAGTGAAAATTTTGAGTAGTTCAGAGAACCAGCAAATACCACCTTTGCCTGGCCCCAGAATGGGGTGGGAATGGAGATTTTGCAATATCCTTCCCCTGCCATGCCCACCAAGCCACGCCCACAGAACCGGTAGCAAAAAGAAATTGGATTTCACCACTGAATCCAGCCCCCTGCTCAAGAGAGGAGACCCTATACCAGGGGTGTCCAACTCGTGTCACCACGTGACATATCGTTAATTTTTCCCCCTTTGCTAAACCCGGCGTGGGCGTTGCCAGAGTGTGACGCATCCGGCCTGAGGGCTATGAGTTTGACACTTCTGCCCTATACCGTTTCAGATAGGTGGCTGTCCAGTCTCTTCTTAAAAGCCTCCAGCAATGAAGCACCCACAACTTCTGAAGGCCAGCTGTTTCACTGGTTAATTGTCCTCACTGTTAGGATGTTTCTCCTTAATTCAAATTGCTTCTCTCCTTGATTAGTTTCCATCCGTTGTCTTCTGTCTTGAATTCTGATGCTTTGGAAAATAAGTTGACCCCCCTCTACTTTGTGGCAGCCCCTCAAATACTGGAATACTGCTATCATGTCACCCCCTGGTCTTTCTTTTTTCTCTTTCAGCAATGCAAACATTAGAAACTTTTAGAAACATTAGAAAATTTCAGACCATTTATTTTTATTTAATAATTATGTAGAAGTAAACATTTCTAACCATTAGTAAATTAGAAACATTTAGCAAATTTCAGCAATCAAAACATTAGAAACTCTTCTGTTTAATAGTTAATGAAGAAGAAAATGCTCGGGTGATTCAGGGTTTCAAAAGAATAAAAAGAACAGAATGGATAGGGGGATACTTTTCGGTCTTTGGAAGAAAACTGGAGCTTAGTTTAGTTTCCCCAAAGCCTGCACTCTACAGCCAAGCTCACACATGTGGACATTTCAAAGCAGCTGCCGAGACGGCTATTTCTAATCTTGGACAATTTTTACACCCAGTACTGTAGCTTACATGCCAGCTGTACATGGTTGCCCAGAGCAGGGGTCTCCAACCTTGGCAACTTTAAGACTTGCGGACTTCAACTCCCAGAGTTTTGCTGGCTGAGGAATTCTGGGAGCTGAAGTCCACAAGTTGCCAAGGTTGGAGACCCCTGGCCCAGAGGACAAAGAGGAGAACTTCATCCACAGCTTGAGAAGATTTCAGAGTTGTAAAATGCTTCACACCACCACAGCCTCATCCAGAGAAAAAGAAGTTATTTATAATGAGATGGAAACCATCCTCTACAAGCCAGCGGGGGGCACGGATCACCCCCTTCCTGAGTATTTTGAACATCAGCTTATTATATCGCGCTCACCTGCTCGCTGAATAAGGAAAAAAAGCGGGATGTGAAGAACACAATAAAGCAGAAAAAAAGAAATGGAAGGAAACCAATTTCTAAGGAAGGAAATGACCCAAGAAAAGGGAAGCGACAATGGAAACACATGTTGATGAAAACCAAAACTAGCAAAGTAGGCAAAGCCCCGATGTTTGTTGAGAGAAGAAAAACGGATGTAAGGATGAAAGGATCTGCCTTTCTGGAGATCTGTCTAGTTAATTCTTCTTGTCTCCACCAAGAGTGAATCAGAGGGCAAGGGCATAAATATAGCAAGAAAAGGAGAACTGGAGGTTGCTTCGCAACATGGAAGGGAAGTCAAATGAAGAGGCAGGCAAAGCGGGAAGCTGAATGCTGATCCAGCATCTTCTTACATTTTTTTAAAGGGCCTGAAAATGCATTTTGACAAGAAGATCATAAGTCTATGTGAAATATCCAAATACTGGGGCAGTCTAGGCCTTAGTACTAAATACCAAGAAAGGGAAACATGGACAAAACTGTTAAGTTTTTTTGCTTTCTTTGGGGGCTTTCTAAACTTGGCCAATAAAAAAATAAATTCTATTCTATTCTATTCTATTCTATTCTAAAGGCATCTGCCTGACAGGTTTTGGAAAGGGAGGAAATGCAAGTAGTCCTCCACTTACGACCATAATTGAACCGAAAATTTCTGTTGCTAAGCGAGACGGTAATTACTGCATGTGAATTTCCCGTTTTACAACTTTTCTTGCCACAGTTATTAAGTGAATCACTGCAGTTGTTAACCTAATAACACGGCCATTAAATGAATCTGAATTTCCCATGGACTTTGCTTGTCAGAAAGTCCCAAAAGCTGATCACATGACCCTGGGACATTGCAACCGTCATAGATAAGAGTCAGCTGCCAAGCGTCTGAATTTTGGTCACATGACCATGGGGATGCTGCAACAGTTTTAAATATGAAAAACGGTCATGCATTGCTTTTTTCAGCGTCTTTGAATGGTCACTAAGTGAACTGTTGTAAGTCAAGGACTACCCGTACAATTTAATCTCATCCAACAAAGCTCTTTTTCTGAACAACAAATATCTGCCTTAAGAGTATGCTAGGCGCACATCTGTTTTCTCTGAATCTTATATGGATTCGCTTGTATTTTAGTTACATGTAGGATTTCTCCAATGTTTCAGAATCTCTGCAAAATAAAAGCAGCACTTGCATAAAGACAAAAGGAAAAAATTGCCGGGAATTGTGATTGACGCCAAATATCTAACAAGTAAACTTAAAACTTTTTTTTTTTAAAAAAAGAAGAAATCTTTCCCTGACAACAGACACCAGGCGAGTCATCCCAAGAAGGCATTCCACAAGCTAAATGGAATCAATTCATTCAGCACTGAGCCATGGCATCTCACACTAACCAGATATTATAGAAGATAGCTGACTCCATCAAGCCCCAAGCTGGCTGCTATCCAGAGGTCATCCTATTTGGCCAGTGTATTGGAAAACAGGATGCAGGACTAGACACGTCTGGTTTGAATTTAAAGGCAATTGTCATTCTTTGCTGCCTCTGATGGTTGCAATGCCTGTGGTGACAGTCCTCTCTCTTCATACAAAGCGCTTTTAAAATCTCACAAATATATTTTTTGTGAAACCTTTTGGAAGGACTTTTGGCTGTTCACAGAGCTACTTTCTTCCTGCATTTCTCTCAAATGTAGATTGTTTAAGTCATGACAATAGCTTCGGGGAAAGGAGCTGAACCAATTGTCTAAGGATAGGGGTAGGGGTAGAATAGAAAATAGGATAGGATAGGATAGGATAGGATAGGATAGGATAGGATAGGATAGGATAGAATAGGATAGAATAGAATAGAATAGAATAGAATAGAATAGAATAGAATAGAATAGAATAGAATAGAGCAGGGGTCTCCAGCTGCAGCTGACTGTTGGGGGCGAGTCATTGGCCCTGATGGAGAGGGTGCGCAACTTGGGCGTTCTCCTGGATGGGCGGTTGTCTTTTGAAGATCACTTGACCACCATCTCCAGGAGAGCTTTTTATCAGGTCCGCCTGATTCGCCAGTTGCGCCCCTTCCTTGACCGGGATGCCCTATGCACGGTCACTCATGCTCTTGTTACCTCTCGCTTGGATTACTGCAATGTTCTCTACATGGGGCTCTCCTTGAAGAGCACCCGGAGGCTCCAGTTGGTTCAGAATGCAGCTGCACGGGTGATAGAGGGAGCCGTTATAACACCACTCCTGCGCAGGCTGCACTGGCTACCTGTGGTCTTTCGGGTGCACTTCAAGGTGTTGGTTACTACCTTTAAAGCGCTCCATGGCTTAGGGCCAGGGTACTTACGGGACCGCCTACTGCTACCGACTGCCTCTCACCGACCCGTGCGCTCTCACAGAGAGGGACTCCTCAGGGTGCCATCCGCCAAGCAATGTCAGCTGGCGGCCCCCAGGGGAAGGGCCTTCTCTGTGGGGGCTCCCACCCTCTGGAACGAACTTCCCCCAGGACTTCGTCAATTGCCTGACCTTCGGACCTTCCACCGCGAGTTGAAGACATACCTATTTATTCACGCAGGACTGGCATAGAAATTTTTAGTAGTTTTTAATATTTGGATGTAAATTTTATGGGGTTTTTATGGTTTTAATATGGACTTTAATTTTGGCCTTATATTTAATAAGTTTTTTAATTATTGTTTTATTATGCACATATTATTGTTTTATTCTGGCTGTGAACCGCCCTGAGTCCTTCGGGAGAAGGGTGGTATAAAAATCTAATAAAATCAAAATCAAATCCAACCTTCGCAACTTTAAGCCTGGTGGACTTCGACTCCCAGAATTCCTCAGCCAGCAAAGCTGGCTGGGGAATTCTGGGAGTCGAAGTCTACCAGGCTTAAAATTGCCAAGGTTGGAGACCCCTGGAATAGAGGATAGGATAGGATAGAATAACAGAGTTGGAAGGGACCTTGGAGGTCTTCTAGTTCAACCCCCTGCTCAGGCAGGAAACCCTACACCACTTCAGACAAATGGTTATCCAACATCTTCTTTAAAACATACGTGTGTGTGTGTGTGTGTGTGTGTGTGTGTGTGTGTGTGCATGCGCACTTTGTGGTCAAGTCAGGCACCCTTCCTTTTCCCTGTTTTCAGTACAAAATCTAGAATGTCACATACACATCAGTAGATGCAGACAATACCAGATTTCACTGAAACACTTGTACCCCCAGAAAGATTAGGCAAGGGACCACATGGAAAGAAAATAATTTCTATAGAGAAAATAACCTATTCCATAGGGCAGGGATCCCCAACCCCTGGTCTGTGGATCAGCACCAAGCTGCGGCATACCAGAAACTGGGCCACGCAAACAAGTGAAACCCCATCCGTGGGATGCAGGCAGAACACAAAACCATGCTCCCTCCGGTCCATGGAAAAACCTCTCTTCACGGAAGTGGTCCATGGTGCCCAAAATGTTGGGGGCAGCTGCCATAGGAAATATCCCTTACTTCTTGCTGTCCTGCCCACATTTGACCTGCTATTTTAAAATAGAGTTCAGTAATGAACAAAAAAAAAAGATATTCATCACTAAACAATGCACAGAAAGGTTTCAATTCTTGTTTCTTACTGGCTTTATTTTAGAGGTGTACAATCTGACACTTGGGTCTAATAGTCAAGGCACCAGGCTAGAAACCAGGAACCTGGGAGTTCTAATCCCACCTTAGGTACAAAAGTCGGTTGGGAGACTTTGGGACAATCACCAGGAGATGGTGAATTCTAGACCCCATTTAGGCATGAAAGCCAGCTGGGTGACCTTAGGCCAGTCACTCTCTCTCAGTCCAACTAATCTCACAGGATTGTTGTTGTGGAGAAAACAGGAAGAAGAAGGAGTATTATGTAGGTTTGCTTCCTTCAGCTATTTGTAAAAATAACCAAATAAAATAAAATGTGTGATTCCTGAAAGTCTTGGATGTGGCCCCAGACACTTCAAAAGTTGCTACATGTTACAATGCGGTACCTGTGCTTTTGAAAGCTGTTCAGGTTTTCAAAAACTGAACTGGCATAAAAACACTTATAATAAGTGTTATTATAAATAAATCAGCAAACATGACAGGGGGAAAATAATTCAACATAGAAGTGGAGAGTAATCACATTTTACTGTAAATTTGGCTAAAATTTAAATTCCATACAGATTTTAGTTCCACCCATTTTTTAAAAAAAATTCTGTTCATTTAATATTTTCCCCTTTTCTGACTGTGCTTCTTGACCCAGAAAACGTGGGCAGAACCACCTTGTTTTTATATCTTGTCTTTTGTCTTCTTCTTTATTGTCTCTTCTGCTTCTTTCAATTAGCATCAGCAAACACATGAATCCTATGGTTCAACCAAGGAACACTTTGCATGTTTAGTTTAGCATTAAAGGGACTGTATAATATTATTGATCTTAATATGCCTTTAAGCAGATAGCTAAGCATACATCTCAAACTGATAGTATATATATAGATGGGCTGGAATACATTTCCTCCCATTCTCCAGAAATGCACAATTGCTAGAGATGATGGAGCTACAGCTTCATAAATCTGGGGTGTAATAGGTTGTGGAAAAAAGCTGGCATCCCTACTGGAATTCAGAGTGAAATACACAGCTCTTTGTTCATGTTTAGTTTTCACTGTCTAAAAGGTACTGAGGAAAAAAAAATACGAGCCAACAGAAATATGTAGCCTCAGGCCTAGTTTAACCCTGTTCCCAAGGACAAGGTATAAAATAATCCCCCAAACCAACTTCCGGGAGGTTTAATTCTCTCCAATAAGAAAAATGCAATAATATTGAGCTGATTTAAACAACCAAATAATTTGTGACTTCCATGAAACACAAAATATTTTTATTTTATTTATCTGATTCAATTCTGGAACTCCAAAACAATTTTGGCAAACTCAAAATGTTAAAGGGGCATGCTGAGGATTTTGTACAGTATCTGTCCGATAAAATCACTCGGATCCGGGATGGACTGGACGCTGATTGGATAGATTCGGGCGGGATGGCAGGGACGGGTCTTGTGGATATTACCTGGGCTGAGTTTGATCCTGTGACTCCCGATGACATGGACAGGTTGTTGGGTAGGCTGAATCCCACCACATGTTTATTGGACCCATGTCCCTCCTGGTTGGTACTGGCCACACGGGAGGTTACACGAGGCTGGATCCTGGGAGTTACCAACGCTTCCTTGTTGGGGGGTACCTTCCCCGCCGCCTTGAAAGAGGCGGTGGTGAGGCCCCTCCTCAAGAAGCCTTCCCTGGACCCAGCTATATTGGCGAACTATCGTCCAGTCTCCAACCTTCACTTTTTGGCGAAGGTTGTTGAGAGTGTGGTGGCATATCAGCTTCCCCAATACCTGGAGGAAACTGTCTATCTAGATCCGTTCCAGTCCGGCTTCAGACCTGGATACAGCACTGAGATGACTTTGGTCGCGTTGGTGGATGACCTCTGGAGGGCTCGGGACAGGGGATGTTCCTCTGCCCTGGTTCTTTTAGATCTCTCAGCGGCTTTTGATACCATCGACCATGGTATCCTGCTGCGGCAATTGGAGGGATTGGGGGTGGGGGGCACCGTTTATCGGTGGTTCTCCTCCTATCTCTCTGACCGTTCGCAGATGGTGTTGGCAGGGGGGCAGAGATCGACCTCAAGGTCCCTCACTTGTGGGGTGCCTCAGGGGTCGGTTCTCTCGCCTCTCCTGTTCAACATCTACATGAAGTCGCTGGGTGAGGTTATCTGTGGTTTCGGAGTGGAATACCATCTGTACGCTGATGATACTCAGTTGTACATTTCCACCCCGAACCACCCCAACAAAGCCGTCGAGGTGATGGTTCGGTATCTTGAAGCCGTGCAGGTCTGGATGGGGAGGAACAGGCTCCAGCTCAACCCCTCCAAGACAGAGTGGCTGAGGGTTCCGGCGTCCCGGTACAGTCAACTTACGCCTTCGCTGACTGTTGGGGGTGAAGTATTGGCTCCCAGGGGGAGGGTGCGCAACTTGGGCATTCTCCAGGACGATCGGCTGTCTTTTGAAGAACATTTGACAGCCGTCGCCAGGGGAGCATTTTATCAGGTTTGCCTGATTCGCCAGTTGCGCCCTTTCCTTGACCGGGACTCCTTACGCACGGTCACTCACGCCCTTGTTACTTCCCGCCTGGACTATTGCAATGCTCTCTACTTGGGGCTCCCCTTGAAGAGCACCAGGAGGCTCCAGCTAGTCCAGAATGCGGCTGCGCGGGTGATAGAGGGAGCACCGCGTTGCTCCCATATAACACCTATCCTGCGTGGCCTGCACTGGCTGCCGGTAGCCTTCCGGGTGCACTTCAAGGTGTTGGTGACCACCTTTAAAGCGCTCCATGGCTTAGGACCGGGATACCTTCGAGACCGCCTTCTGCCACCGATAGCCTCCCAACGACCTGTGCGCTCCCACAGAGTGGGCCTTCTCAGGGTGCCGTCGACCAAACAATGTCGGTTGGCGGCCCCCAGGGGGAGAGCCTTCTCTGTGGCAGCACCGGCCCTTTGGAATGAGTTGCCTCCGGGGTTACGCCAACTCCCCGACCTCCGGACCTTCAAACGGGAACTGAAGACTTTATTATTTCATCGAGCGGGACTAGCCTAAGTGTATTTTAACTGTAAATTTTAAGGGGTTTTATGTCGGTCTATGACCGTTTTAGTTGATTGGCCTACTAAATATTTGTTTTTAAATTCTTTTTAAATTTGCTATTTATTCTTTGTATTTTAATATGGCTGTAAACCGCCCTGAGTCCTTCGGGAGAAGGGCGGTATAGAAATTAAATTATAAATAAAATAAATACATAAATAAATAAAGGAAAATGAGATTAGGAGTACAATCAGGTAAATAAAAATATAATGAAGGAAATAATCAAGATAGGAAACCCAGGAAACCTTCCACCCCCAAATAGGTGCAAAATATGTCAAGAACATTTAACCAGGGACTCCCTCCACCCTACTCCAAGGCCTGGACGAAGAGTCAAGGCTTTCCAGAATGTCATCAGGGTTCTGTTAGCTAAGTAGTGCAACAGCCTCGTTTTGCTTTAGTGCAAGACCAGTAATGCTGCCCCACAATGAGAAGATTCTACTTTACTGGCTGTATTAATAGCCATCAACAGGTTGTTCCTCATTTGTGAAGGTATCTAATTTCCACCAAGTTAGAGGCCATACTATCTTATGTGAGTGAGTTTTAAAAGTTAAACTTGTGTTTTTTGTTAATTGTGCTTTCTGCAAAACACTAGACTCTCTCTCCGTTTCCCCCTCACTCTCTTTTCTTTTAAATACAACTGTATAAATCCAATTTTTTTCTTGCAAAAGCAAAACAAGATCACTGGATAATTCTAGTTTTTGATCTCAAATCTCTTACCACCACTGTCCTGGTCACCCTGCAGCATTGCTGGTCAAATGTCTATGGAGATTCTAAATTATCCAGGTCATAGTTGTCCCGAAGGTGCTTTTCAAAAGGTAACCGGACTTGGCTTTTTTTTCCCCCTTGAAAATATTTCGCTTTTCATCTGAGAAGATTCTTGAGTTCTTGAACTGAAGAAGCTTCTTGGATGAGGAGCGAAACATTTTTAAGGAAAGAAAAAAAAATACCACGAAAGTCCAGTTGCCTTTTGAAAAGCACTTTTGGGATTACTGGCTAAGAAGCATCTGTTAATAAAATGCACACCCTCCTTGCCACATGCAAAGGGGTATTGGAGAGAGAATGGTGGTTCTGAGTCGTTAGAACTGACTATCCTATGTACCTAATAGTTATATGCATTTTATTTATTCACAGGAGAGGGGCTAGGAACAAAAAACGATAACAGTTCAAAACCAGTTAAGTTAAAAGATTTTGTTCCTCTTATTCTTGTCTGTCTGTTGCTTCCTCCCTTTTTGCAATTGCCAATTTGCAATAAACATTCCTCTGACAATCTTTATTCTTGTTAACCCTCATTGTTTTTCTTTCAAGCTTTATGGGCAGTCTGTGCATCTGGTTCATTGAACTGCTGCTTCTGTCTTCCATGCCTGCTCTAACCCTCTTCCCTTTCTGCTTAAGGAGTGCAGAATGTATATTTTATCCCAGCCTTGGCAAAGGGCACTTTTTTGAATGCCACAGCTGTCTCGGGCAGGCCATTTGAAAGACATATGCTTCTTGACTTGATCTAAATTTCAAACCAGAATATGCAATTGGTATCCATAATGGATGGCATGAAAGTGGCCCATTAGCTCAGATAAACCTAGCATTGTTGCTGATAGCTATAGATATTGAAGGAGGAAGTTTATAAGACATAATCAATCACTAATTGAGAAACTCAAAAGATGTTGAAGTTTTATTGGCCAGGGAGTACCTTACAACTGCTATTATCCCAAAGGTGCTTTTTCAAAAGGCAACTGGACTTTGCTTTTTCCTTGAAGACGTTTTGCTTCTTAGATGAGAAATGAAAGGTCTTCAAGGGAAAAACTAAGTTCAGTTGCCTTTCGAAGAAGCATCATTGGGACAACCATGACCTGGATGACTGAGACTCCATAGACAACTGCTACTATCCTTGGATAATTTGACTGCTAAAAGAGGTGGGGGGGGAAAGACACGGTGGCTCAGACACTGAGCTTGTTGATTGAAAGGTCGGCAGTTCAGCGGCTTGAATCCCTAATGCCGCGTAACGGGGCGAGCTCCCATTACTTGTCTCAGCTTCTGCCAACCTACTAGTTCGAAAGCATTTTAAAAATACAAGAATAAAAACAGAGACCACCTTTGGTGGGAAGGTAACAGCGTTCCGTGCACCTTTGGCATTTAGTCATGCTGGCCACATGACCACGGAGACGTCTTCCGACAGCGCTGGCTCTTTGGCTTTGAAACGGAGATGAGCACTGCCCCTTAGAATCGGGAACGACTAGCACAAATGTGTGAGGGGAACCTTTACCTTTGCCTTTTTAAAAGAAAAGTAGGCTAGAAATCTAACAAACATGAGCCGGCATGGTGTAGTTAATTAGCACTGAGGCAGAATTGGGAACACCGAGCATAAGGTCACTCTCAACCATGGAAACTCACTGGGTGACTTGGAGTATCAAGTCTTTATGTATTATCCAACTGATCTGACAGGGCTACTGTAGAGGAAAATAGGAGGAGGAAGACCTATTTACACCGCCTTGACCTCCTGAAGAAATACAGAATATAAAATGAATGCACACTGCAACCAAATTTGTATCTAAAAAAACCTCTTTTGCACCAAATCATTGGTTTAATACCAACATTTCCTACGATGAGCAAAAGACAAAAGAGTAATCGTCCCTTAATTATTCTCTAGCAATTGGTTATTCAAGTTTCTCTGTTTACAGAGAATCCGTCTGAGCAAAGAAGGTTTATAGCCTGATCGGGAAGCTTATTCTCCAAGAACACAGGTGAGTAAATCCTCTTGGTCTGTGGGCTCCACAAATGTCGTGTCCCACTCCTCCGCTGACGGCTGGGTCCGGGAAATCCGAATCAGGCTTGCCTCTGCAGCTCTGCCCAAAGTCCTAGCAAAGTCCTCAGAGCAGGCAGGAGACCAGTAAGTGACTTCAGCAAGATAAGTTTGACTTTTGCCTGACTCAGAGACTGCCAGAAAGTAGCTCCTTTATATAGGCCATGGGGTGTGGCTCCATGACTCAGCACTCATTAAGGCCTGCCCCTCCCTTCCCTCTGTTGCCTCCGCCTCTCCAATCTTCTGATGCGAGGGTCACTCCAATCAGCTGTTCTTGGGAGTAAACCCTCCTCAGGCTCACCTGCTGTGGATGAGGGGGAGGGGTCTAGCTGCTCCGTTTGCCTGGGCATGGAGTCAGGGCTGGGGCAGGGAGATGCTCCTTCTTCTGCAGTTTGTGGGGGCATGGAGCCAGGACTTGGGCCGGAAGGCATACATTCCTCAGTGTTGGGGAGCAGGTAAGAAGGCCCCGGCTGCTCTGAGAGCGGGCAAGACACAACAACTCCTGGATGAACGGCTGTCCTTTGAAGATCATTTGGCGGCCGTCTCCAGGAGAGCTTTTTACCAGGTTCGCCTGGTACGCCAGTTGCGCCCCTTTCTGGACCGGGATGCCCTATGCACGGTCACTCACGCCCTCGTGACGTCTCGCCTGGATTACTGCAATGCTCTCTACATGGGGCTCCCCTTGAAGGGCATCCGGAGACTGCAGTTAGTCCAGAATGCGGCTGCGCGGGTGATAGAAGGAGCCCCTCGTGGCTCCCGGGTGACACCTATCCTGCGCAGACTGCACTGGCTACCTGTGGCCTTCCGGGTGCGCTTCAAGGTGTTGGTGACCACCTTTAAAGCGCTCCATGGCATAGGGCCGGGCTATTATGGGAGCGCCTTCTGCTACCGAATACCTCTCACCGACCCGTGCGCTCTCACAGAGAGGGACTCCTCAGGGTGCCGTCAGCTAGGCAGTGCCGTCTGGCGACGCCCAGGGGAAGGGCCTTCTCTGTGGGGGCTCCCGCCCTCTGGAACGAGCTCCCCCCAGGACTTCGCCAACTCTCGGACCTTAGAACCTTCCGTCGTGAGCTTAAAACACACTTATTTAGGTGCGCAGGACTGGACTAGGTTTTTTAGATTTTTAAATTTTTGAAATTTTAAATTTTATATTGATTTTAATTGGTTTTGGTAATCAGGCTGGTTAGAATAAGTTTTTTATTTGTGTTTTAATCTGTATTTATATGTCCTTTTTATATGCCTGTTAACCGCCCTGAGTCCCTCGGGAGATAGGGCGGTATACAAATGTGATCAATAAATAAATAAATAAATAAAATAAATAACAACAAACCATGTCTGACATGTTTCAATGTCAAATCCTGAAGCAGCAATCGCTTGGAATCAATCAAATTTTAGAGGCTGTGTTTGGAAGGAAGTGGGGCAATCATATGGAATGTGAACATATTACGGAATGAAAATTGAAGAATGATGTATTTAGGCAGAAGGGAGATAGCTAGCTGGGAATAGATTCAGGACAAGGAGATGGGCTGGTGGAGGCCACTCTAGGATAATCCTAGCTTTAGTGGGCATGCAGGGAGGGTGATAAATGGAAGATTTCAGCATTTATGGGACTCTTCCCTCTGGCAGAGGTTTGTCATAAGGATGTAGGAAATAAGCAGGCTAAGCCTGAGGGCAGGGTCAAATGAATTATTAGTTTGGAGTCAATGCACTTCTTCAAGAGACCCAAGTTCAGTCACCAGTGAATTCCGTTGACCCTTATCTAGCGCCAATTTGGCTTGAACGTTAGTAGATCGAATTCTTGGGTACAGATTGCATGTAATAAACTTGTAGTGCTTTGAACTCAGCTCCTGCTCCTGGTTATTTGCACCTGATAAGGGGCTTTTTATGTCAGTTAAGCTGAACGTTACTAAGCTGTTGTTTTTTTCTTTTCCCATAAGATGATTCTAAAATCTAGAAGAAATTTGTTCTCTTCTAATTATCTAATCCAACGCAGCTCTTACGAAAGTTGATTTCAGCCAAATATTTCAAGGACTCTGACAACTCTGAATTACTACGTTACCTTTGCAGGTAGTCCTTGACTTATGAGCGGGCATTTAAGCACTGTTCAAAGTTACAACCGCCTCAGAAAGGGTGCTTTACGGTCTGTAAAGCATTTCTGGTCTTCTTAAATGCATCCTTCCACGGTCACATTACTGCATTTGGGGTACTGCAAATGGGTCAAATTTATGACTGGTTGCAACATCCTGCAGTCACATGACAAATTGCTATCTTTTTTGCCGATTTCTAGCAAAAACCAATCATTTGGGAGAATGGATTCACCTAACGGCTGCTGTAGAAATAATATAAGAATTGGATCCAGTCATGTGGGTACCTCGACTTATGATTAAAATTCCAGTCCCAATTGTGGTTCTTAAGTCAAAGACTGTCTGTATTAAATTGGGGCTGGATAGACTAGATCAACTGAGGTGTTTTTTCACTTCTATTTTTTATTCTACAAGAAAATCTTTCTGTGACCACATCAGTATTTTAAAAACCCAATAGTCTGACAATTCCAAAACATCTACATCAAGGCATATGGCAAAATTCTTTCTAAATTGCAATAACCATAACTCCACAGAATAAATCATTGGGAGAACTCTTTACTAAGGCTACCAAATTAGAGGGATTCAAATAAAAGTTTCATTGAAGCTACTTATCGAAGTGATCTAATGAATTAAATGATATCTCAAAGTCCACAGGGAGCAGGTCTTGAACTTCAGAATAAATGCTTCACATTCTACTTGTAAGGGATTGGAGAAAATAGCCAGCTAAATTAAGTGATCAATAAGATTAGATTCTTAAATACTGCAGTGAAGAGTAAAACAAACAACCTAAAACCTACAGTTGTGCCCTGAGAAAACAGAAATAAATTCTCCATTTCTTTTAAAAGAATGATTAAGAAAAGAATTTTAAAAACTAAAATCACCCTGACTATGTTTGATGACATACATACCCAGGTCATTGCAGCTACATTCATCCAATATGCTAAGCTTTGATTAGTTTCAATCTTGCTTTGCTTTTTTTGTGTGCCTTATTTCTTATTGACAGCATTTTTATATCGCTCCAATCAAAAGATCTGAGCATTATAAGAAGAATCTCAAAAGCAATCTCTCAATATACAGTAATCAAGAAAAACGAGTAACTATACAATCCAAAAACTATAGTCAGGTGGCCAGCTGCTATTTAGAGGTAGTTTCTAATTTAGGACCACAATTAAGTCCAAAGTTTCTGTTGCTACACAAGACATTTGTTTTGAGTTTTGCACCACTTTATGACTTTTCTTGCCATAGTGGTCAAGTGAATTACTGCAGTTGTTAAGTTAGTAACATGGTTGTTAAGTAAACCTGGCTCCCCCTTTGACTTTGCTTGTCAGAAGGTTGCAAAAGGGGACCACGTGACTCCAGGACATTGCAACCGTCATAAATATGAGTCTGTTGCCAAGCGTCCAAATTTTGATCACAGGACCACGGTATTGGTCGTAAGTGTGAAAAATGGTCATAACTCACTTTTTAAAGTCCTGTTATAACTTCAAGTGGTCACGAAACGAATTGTTGTAAGTCGAGGACTACCAGTACTACCAGGCATAAAGCGAGGGGTGTCAAACTCAAGGCCCGCGAGCCGGATCCAGCCCGCAGAGTGCCTAGATCTGGCCCGTGAGACCGCTCTGGAAATAGCAAAGGACTGACCTGCAGTGCCTCTGCCAACGAAAATGGAGCTCGGGAAGGCCGCATGTGGCAGAGGGTTGCAGGAGGCCATTGCAACCGAAAACAGAGGTTGGGAGCCTGTTTTTTTCTGTCAGAGCGCTTGGGCCAACACAGATGCCCAACATGAATGATGTCGAACTGGCCATGCCTCCTGGCCACGCCCCCCCCCAGGTCAAACACAACACTGATACAGCCCTCATTGAAATTGAGTTTGACACCCCTGCATAAAGCAATCAAAAGCACAAATAAAAATAATAGTTTTTAATTTTTCCAGGAAGACAAGACATTTGAACACAATATTCCCTTTGTGTTCCAGAACTATAGTAAAGGATATTTTCATAAGCAGAAATGATTGAATTTTGACTATTTCCTGGAAAATGCAAATGGCTGCCCCAGTCACATTCTGTTTGTCAGCTTCTAACCAGCATCTGGGCCTCTGGTGGCTCAACAGGCTAATGCAGTCTGTTATTAACAGCAGCTGCTTGCAATTGCTGCAGGTTCAAGTCCCACCAGGCCCAAGGTTGACTCAGCCATTCATCCTTTATAAGGTAGGTAAAATGAGGACCCAGATTGTTGGGGGCAATAAACTTTGCATATAATATACAAATGGATGAAGACTATTGCTTGACATAGTGTAAGCCGCCCTGAGTCTTCGGAGAAGGGCGGGATATAAATGCAAATTTAAAAAAAAAAAATCTGGCTTCTGTCTTTGAAAATAGAAGTGGAGAGTTTATCATGGTTTTTACTCTTTGCAACCTAACAGCCAGTGGTGGGATTCAGCCAGTTCGTACCACTTCGGGAGAACCGGTTGTTAACTTTCTGAGCAGTTTGGTGAATTGGTTGTTGGAAGAAATCATTAGGGCAGAGAACCGGTTGTTAAATTATTTGAATCCCACCACTAACGGCATATGAGGAAGAAATCACTGCATCTAAATGGGGACTAAGGACTAGGTTAGGGTTTACCTACCAATCATCAGGAATACACTCCAAAGCCAAAACAGAATGATATTACTATATTTGATGCAATGGAAAAAGCCAATAAGAGAAAGCTTAAGTTTAAAAATGAGCCAGATTTGGTTCGGTCCTGCAGAGAAAAAAAAATTCAGAAAAAAATCTCTGTTGAGAGAGGCAGTTGGTCACCAATCATAAAATTATTGAGTCCTCCATCCAATGTCCCCTTCCACCTCCTTTCACTCATGTGACCCCCAGTAGAGCTTTTAAAGAGCTGGAAAGGATTGGGATTTGGGAAGCCATGTTCTACATGCTTTCCTCTAAGTTGTTATATGTTCTTATGACATCTGTGACCATGTAAACTTCATCACAGTTACTGATCAGATGCCAAGTTAGACAGTGAGGAGTCCTTGGTGGTCTCAGAGCTTGGTTGTTTTCTTGCAGACGTTTCATTACCAAAACCAGGTAACATCATCAGTGATGCCAAAGGTGCTCTTTTCAAGAGGCAACTGGACTTTCTGGTTTTTCTCTGAAGACGTTTCGCTTCTCATCCAAGAAGCTTCTTCAGCTCTGACTGGATGGTAGGGAACGGAAGGAATGAAAGGATTTATATTTATATGTATATGGTATATGGTATATGGTATATGGTGTATATGTATATGTATATGGTGGGGAATGGAAAGATTTATATCAAACTCACCACCCCCGAGCTGGATGCACCACGTGCTGGCCATGCCCACCCGTTTTAGCAAAGGGGGAAAAGTTGCAATATGTCACGTGACAATGCTATGACGACGCGAGTTTGACACCCCTGATTTATATATATAAATCCTTCCATAACAAATAATTCCATCAACACTGTCAAACTATTTACTGAATCTGCACTACTATTAATTGTTTCATAGTTCCCATCACCAATCTCTTTCCACTTATGACTGTATGACTATAACTTGTTGCTGGCAATCCTTATGATTTATATTGATATATTGACTATCAATTGTGTTGTAAATGTTGTACCTTGATGAACGTATCTTTTCTTTTATGTACACTGAGAGCATATGCACCAAGACAAATTCCTTGTGTGTCCAATCACACTTGGCCAATAAAAAATTCTATTCTATTCTATTCTATTCTATTCAAAGAAAAAACCAGTGAGTCCAGTTGCCTCTTGAAAAAGCACCTTTGGGACAACCCTGACCTGGATGAGTGAGAATCTCCATAGACATCGAAGTGATGTTACCTGGTTTGCATTATGAAACGTCTGCAAGAAAACAATCCAAGTTCAGGAAGCACTAAGGAGTCCTTATTTCAACCCTGACCTACAAATATTCTCCTTTACAAGTTAGAGTGTCCTGTGGTCTGAATTAGCCCTCATACCTTTTTGCTCTTCTGCTTGTTACTTACTGTGAGCCTAATTTGAAATTGAAAAGATGCTCTTGGCAATGCAGGTTTAGAGCAGACCATAAAACTGCAGTTTAAGGACATAACATATAAGTAGTCCTGCTGGATCAAGACAACAATCCATTTTATTCAGAGGTGGACAACTCTTTGGCAGCCCTAGGCTGCATTAACATTAGGTGAAGGCCGAGGATATAAAATGCACAATGCTATATTATACCCGGGGGGTAGGATTAGAATGTTTTGGAGTCAGTTTGCAACCTATGCATTTTCAGTGCGTCACGTGTCCTGTGGTTTTTATGTTTCCTGCCTAGAAACAGTGAGAAATGACCATCCGCGGGAAAGCCCTAAGAGCACAAAAGTAACATAACTCAGAATGTCCCTAAGAGCGCAAAAAAGGTCTGTACGAGTCGTCCTCAACTTACGACCACCATTAAGCCCAAATTTATGTTGCTAAGAGAGAAATTTGTTAAGTTCTACCCACATTTGTTATGTGAATCACTGCAGTTCTGAAATTAGTAATAGGGTTGTTCAGTGAATCTAGTTTCCACACTGACTTTGCTTGTCAGAAGGTTGCAAAAGGGGATCACATGACGGGACACAGCAACCATCACAGGTGTGAGTCAGTTGTCAAGCTTTCCATTAATGGATAGAAAGTAATCAAGGAGAGAAGCAACTTAGAACTAAGGAGAAATTTCCTGACAGTGAGAACAATTAATCAGTGGAACAACTTGCCTCCAGAAGTTGTGGTTGCTCCAACACTAGAAGTTTTTAAGATGTTGGATAACCATTTGTCTGAAGTGGTGTAGGTTTTCCTGCCTAGGCAGGGGGTTGGACTAGAAGACCTCCAAGGTCCCTTCCAACTATTCTATTCTATTCTATTCTATTCTGACTCAATCCAATATCTTATTTTTTCAGTAGGCAGCCAAATGCCTCTAGAAATAAAGTATAGAGGAGACATATTTGTTCCCCATCAATGAATGCTCTACAGGTAGTCAGATGCGCTATAGAACAGATGCTCTACAGGTAGTCCTCATGACCACAATTGAACCCACAATTTATGTTGCTAAGTGAGAAATCTGTTAAGTGAGTTTTGCCCCATTTTACAATTTTTCATTTTTTAAGTGAATCAATGCAGCTGTTAAATTAATAACAAGGTTGTCAAGTGAATCTATCTTCCCCCATTGACTTTGCTTGTCAGAAGGTCACAAAGGATGACCACATGACCCTGGGACACTGCAAGTGTCATAACAATGAACCAGCTGTCAAGCATCTGAATATAAATCACGTGACCACGGGGATGCTGCCATCGTCATAAGTGCGAAAAATGGTAACAAGTCACTTTTTTTCAGTGCCATTGTAACTTCCAATGGTCACTAAGTGAACTGATATAAGTCGAGGACTACCTGTATTGCCTCTGAATGTGGAAGCTCCATTACATGGCAGGGATATTTTAAGGCAGGGGTGTCAAACTGGCGGCCCGCGGGATCAATGCATCATGTGCAGGCCACGCCCACACCAGCTCCGCGAAGGGGAAAAACATTGCGATGTATCACATGATGGCAACGTGACATGGCGAGTTTGACACCCGTGTTTTAAGGGCTTGATTTGGGGGCCACCACTTCAAAACAAAACTTGAAAAACAAAATCCCTCTGTCAGTTTCATAAAGGTGCAGATTCCAGTTCAAGGAAGAAACTGGAAACTTTCAGAGGTGAGACTTAAAAGATCCAGTGTTCGATGAATGACCAGGACCCTCCCCCCCCCCACCCACCCTTGGGTCTAAGAAGAATAGCCGTTCTTTTCCATTGTCTGCATGCATCCCTGGATGCTTTTCTCAAAGTATGTAGGTAAGGCCCTGTCTCTGGAGCTTATTATTAGGGTGGGGGGGATGTCTTTATTTTAAAACTCTGGAACATCTGCCTTTTCCTTTTGAGCTGGTTTTCTAAGCTAGCAGCAGCGTGAAGGAATCTGGGAAATGTGGCTCATTGCTGGCAGACAGCTGATTGCTGAGTCAGCTGGATTGAAGGTGCCAAGGTGAAAGTTTTGTTGTTTTGACCTCTTCTTTTCTCCAACTTATTTGGAGGAATACTTTGAAAGCAGAAGATTATATTTTCTCCCTGTGACAAATAGCTGCCTTACGTTCCATTATAAATACTTGGAAAGGAAAACATAGTGACACCTATTTGCAGGACCTGAACACTCTCCTGGACAATGCCCTTCCAATTGTGGAAATACCACTACTGGCTTTCTTTCACAGATTAATAGAGTTGTAAGCCAAGCCCCTCAAGCAAGAAACTCTATAGTATTCCAGACTAATGGTTGTCCAATTTCTTCTTAAAAACCTCCACTGATGGAGCAACCACAACTTCTGGAGACACCCACAATGTCTGGATGTGTTCCACTGATTAATTGTTCTGGCAGGAAATTTCTCCTTCTAGGTTGCTTTTTCTCCTTGATTAGTCTTCATCCACTGCTTCTTGTCCTGACTTCACATACTTTGGAGAATAGGTTGACCCTCTCTTCTTTGTGGCAGCCCCTGAGATATTGGAGCACTGCTATCATTTCACATGTAGTTCTTCTTTTCATTAAACTAGACACACCCAATTCCTGTAACTGTTCTTCATATGTTTTAGTCTCCAATCCCCTAATCACCTTTGTTGCTCTTCTACCTCTTTTTTTATATCATGACGATCAAAACTGGATGCAATATTCAAATTAGTGGTATTAATATTTCATACAATCTTGATTCTATCCCAAGGGAACTGAAGAAGCTTCTTGGATGAGAAGTGAAATGTCTTCAAGGAAAAAACAAAGTCCAATTGCGTTTTGGAAAAGCACCTTTGGGACAATCATGACCTGGATGACTGAGAATCTCCACAGACATATCCCTCTGTTAATGCAGCCTAGAACTGTGTTGGCTTTGTAACTCCATAGATCCCTTCATAGGTTGCCCAGCTCATATGGTGATACTTCAGAGAGCCATGAGCCTTAAAGACAATGAAATCCGTATCTCATTGGTGAACATGGATAACACTGAATGAAGGCAGACCTTAGCCCTTGTTCATTGAATAAGCTATTTCACTGAATCTAATGTTAAACCCAGGGTGATGGAGGAAGGGCAAAAAAAATAATCCTGCCCTTGGGTTTAATTCCATCTCTCCACTAGTCATAGATAAATAATAACAGGAAGCCGCTTCCTTTGTTCTTCTGTTTGCTTCACCAGCACTTAGTTGATCCCTAAAGACATTCTGGTAGCTAGTACAAGGTTAATCAATCTCTTATCCATCTTACATCATTACATACGATCAATCTACATAAACACATAAAACATTTGAATTAAGTGAAGGATAACTTGTGCAAGTGAATTCCTGCAAGTTGTCACCTTCATCCAATACTCAGCTTTGTAAGAGATTTACTTTCTCCATAGTAATATGAAGATAGTGTATATTACAATGAAATATATATATATATATATATATATATATATAGATCAGGTTGAGAGGGTTCCAGCCTTTGGGAGCAATGTGTGATTCTGACAATGAGTGTCAGAAACAGCTGCAATCACACATTGCTCCCAGAAGCACGAAGCTGAAGCCTGAAGATGACGAATGAGACTTCGTTGAAACGTCGCCAAGACACTTCCAATTTTACGCGGGAGAAAACCTGAATAACCAAAGACCTACATATATATATTGCTCCCAGAAGCACGAAGTGAATTCCTGCAAGTTGTCACCTTCATCCAATACTCAGCTTTGTAAGAGCTTTACTTTCTCCATAGTAATATGAAGATAGTGTATATTACTAGAATGTGTGATTCTGACAATGAGTGTCAGAAACAGCTGCAATCACACATTGCTCCCAGAAGCACGAAGCTGAAGCCTGAAGATGACGAATGAGACTTCGTCGAAACGTCGCCAAGACACTTCCAATTTTACACGGGAGAAAACCCGAACAACCAAAGACCTATATACAAACACCCGTGAAAACCTCAGAAAACACACACACACACACACACACACACACACACACACACATATATATATATATATATATATATAATTGTATATTATAAAATACATAATAGCATGCCATATATTATGTTGCTGTTAATAAACCTAGACAATATTATCTCCCCCCTTCTGGATTCTTACACCTTTATGTCTGCTTCTTTCTATCAAGTTGATTGCACCTCCATGTTCGCTTATCAATTGAAATGGGTCTCTCTCGCTCACACCCACAGGCTGCCCAAAGTATGTAAGCTTGCAATTACGAGACTTACATGATTGTCCATTTTATGTGTTATAACTTATATACAACTACAACAATAAGGATATAAAGAAATAACAAAAACCAATATCCCTTCCAAACCCAGCCCCAACTTCTGTGCCCTAAAACATTTTTTTTATTAAAAAAACCCACCCAAGTGTACCTGTTCAGTCTTAACTTATTCCAATGCCTGGGGCAAAAGCCAGATTTTTAAGGCTTTCTGGAAGGCTAGAAGGGCAGGGGCCTGCTGCCAATCAACAGCTAGGTTTCTCAAACCAAATTCTGCACCTTTGACCTGGCTTTCGTGATCTATATTCAATGATTCAATAATAAACGGATGGGATTAGGAAGGACGGGTGGGGTGTCACACTAATAAAACTTACTTACTGTCCACTTTGAGCTTATATTTATATATGGGATGAAGGAAAAAAGCTTGGATTAACAAACTCCACCCCTTTGTCAAATGGATGGACCCATGGAAGTTTTGGTTGGTGACCAGGGTAATATGACTTACAATATGCAGATAGATATTACATTCCAAGAGGAATGAATGGGGAGGAGGGCTGACCATTCACAAGCTACTTTAAAAGGGAACCATTTGTGTACTGTGGTGAAAGAGAGTGGCAGTGTGTGAAATAGGGGTGGGGATGAGGTGTGCACCAGTATTAATTTAAAGTGGATACAGTCAAAAACAACATAAATGCCATCCTTTTAACATACAGGAAGATTTATATCACCACATTTCTCCTTTTCTTCTCATCATATTAAAACCCTGTATAGCAGGAAATTCACACTATCTCTTCCCAGATTAATAAACTTCGTTGATTCATTCTGGACTAGTACCATCAGTCATCATCTTGCCATCCGGAGATGGAGCCTCTACTTTGCCGATTCTTAGTCTCAGCTGCTCGCATTATACTGCTTGTGAACTCTTGCGCCTGCAGTGCCCCGCCTCGCAGGAATGGCCCTCCTCATTATCGAGGGCCGGCCTCCATGAGGTCTTGGGACCCACAGAGGTGGCATCACGAAAAGAAGAGCTTGTGGGGTTTTTAGAGGAATTTTTAAGGGGTGGGAGGGTAAGGCGGGTAATGGGGTAACCCGTCGGGTGAGGCCAGTTCCTGCACATGCTCATGGCGGTTTTTATTATCAGGTTCGGAGGTTATGGGGAGGTCTGTTCCTATCTGTGAGGTGGTCCTATTGACACGGTAAGTGGGAGGGGCAGGTATGGCGGAAGCGAGGGGTCATATCAAATTCCGGGGCGCGTGCTCGATGTCTTAAAGCGATCACGCTCCGACCCCTTGGACTTTTCCGTTCCCGGATGGTCAGGATCCTCAGAGCCTGGGCCTTGATTGATGTTGTGCAATGCTCGGTCTGTGGTGAACAAAGCCCCCTTGTTTGTGATCTTATACAGGGGTTCCGCGGACCTTATGGGCATTACGGAGACCTGGTTGGGCACTGAAGGGGCGTGCCTTGTAGAGATGTGCCCGCGGGTTTCCGTGCATTCCATCAGCCGAGGCCCAGGGTAGGGGTGGGGGTGGCGGTTGTGATTAGAGAGTCTAGAGCCGAGGGAGACCACTGTACCTCAGATTGCCGGGTGCGAATCCCTCTTTGTGAGATGGGGTCGTAGGTGTCAGATGGGCTTGCTGATCACGTACCTGGCTCCTTGCTGCGTGACAGCTGCCCTGCCCGAGCTCCTGGAGATGCTGGCTGGGGTGGCAGTTGAGACCCCAGACTTTTAGTCATGGGGGACTTTAACTTGCCATCTCCCGGCTCATCATCGACGGCAGCTCGGGAGTTCACGGCTTCCATGACGGCCTTGGATCTGACCCAAGTAGTTGATGGCCCTACTCACATTGGGGGTGGCACTCTGGACCTGATTTTTCTCTCTGGACAGTGGTTGAGAGATCTGGACATAAAGGAAATAGTGATCGAACCTTTGTCATGGTCAGATCACTCTCTTGTTCGCATGCACTTTCTGACCGCCATTCACCACCGCGGGAGGCGGAGCCGACACGTTGGTTCCGCCCAGGCGCCTGATGGACCCTGATGGGTTCGGACGGAGCTTGGGCCATTTCCTGAGGTCTGGCTCACGGCTCGGCTGAGGAACTTGTGGCGGCCTGGGAGCGGGCGCGGCGGGGCCTTAGACCGTGTCGTGCCTTTGCGGCCTCTGACCCGGCGCAGGTCCCAACCGGCTCCTTGGTTCTCCGAGGAGCTGAGAGGATGAGCGCGGAGAAGGCGCCTAGAGAGTTCCTGGAGGTCTAGCCGTTCGAAGCTGATCGGACACTAGTGAAGTCCTATACTAGGACTTACCTAGTGGCATTGAGGAAGCGGTAGCTCGCCTCCTCCCTCATTGCATCGGCAGATAACCGCCCAGCCGCCCTGTTTGGGTGACCGCTCCCTCCTACATCAGGGGCGGGATGACCCGCTGCAGGGGCGTGCTGAGGAGTTTAACGGTTATCTATACGATAAAATCGTTCAACCGGGATGGGTTGGACCAAGATTGCGGTGATGCGGGTGAGATGTTCGAGGTGGTCTTGGCGATATTGTTTGGGATGAGTTTGACCCTGTGGCTCCTGAGGACATGGACAGGTTGCTGGGTAGGCTGAATGCCACCACATGTTTACTGGACCCGTGCCCCTCCTGGCTGGTGCTGGCCACTCGGGAGGTCACGAGGCTGGCTCAGGCGATTCGACCGCTTCTTTGGTGGAGGTGTCTTCCGGCCGCCTTGAAAGAGGCGGTGGTGAGGCCCTCCTTAAAGCCTTCCCTGGACCCGGCTGTTTTAGGTAACTATCGTCCGGTCTCCAACCTTCGCTTGCGGCGAAGGTTGTAGAAATATGGTGGCATATCAGTTTCCCTTGCACCTGGATGAAACTGTCTATCTAGACCCGTTCAGTCCGGTTTCCGGCCCGGTTACAGCACGGAGCGGCTTTGGTCGCGTTGGTGGATGATCTCTGGAGGGCCAGGGATAGGGTTGCTCCTCTGCCCGGGACCTATTAGACCTCCCAGCGGCTTTCGATACCATCGACCATGGTACCCTGCTGCGCCGGTTGGAGGGATTGGGAGTGGGAGGCACCGTTTATCGGTGGTTCTCCTCCTATCTCTCCGACCGGCCGCAGTCGGTGTTGACAGGGGGGCAGAGGTCGACTCCGAGGCGCCTCACTTGTGGGGTGCCGCAGGGGTCGATTCTCGCCCCTCCTGTTCTTTATCTACATGAAGCCGCTGGGTGAGATCATCAGTGGTTTCGGTGTGAAGTATCAGCTGTATGCGGATGACACCCAGCTGTACTTTTCTACACGGACCACCCCAGCGAAGCTATCAGTGCTGTCCCGGTGTCTGGAGGCCGTCGGGTCTGGATGGGGAGAAACAGGCTCAAGCTCAATCCCGCCAAGACAGAGTGGTTGTGGATGCGGCATCCCGGTACAGTCAGCAATCGCGGCTGACCATCGGTGGCGAGTCATTGGCCCCGATGGAAAGGGTCCGCAACTTAGGCGTCCTCCTGGATGAGCGGCTGTCTCTAGAAGACCATTTGACGGCCGTCTCCAGGAAGCGTTCTACCAGGTTCGCCTGGTACGCCAGTTGCGCCTTTCTGGACGGGCTTGCCCTATGCACGGTCACTCACGCACTCGTGACATCTCGCCTGGATTACTGCAATGCTCTCTACATGGGGCTCCCCTTGAAGGGCATCCGGTGGCTGCAGTTAGTCCAGAATGCGGCTGCGCGGGTGATAGATGGGGCCCCTCGTGGCTCCGTATAACACCATCCTGCGCAGACTGCACTGCCACCCTGTGGCCTCCCGGGTGCGCTTCAAGGTCTTGGTGACCACCTTTAAAGCGCTCCATGGCATTGGGCCGGGTTACTTACGGGACCGCCTACTGCTACCGAATACCTCTCACCGACCCGTGCGCTCTCACAGAGGGTCTCCTCAGGGTGCCGTCAGCAAGGCAATGTCGTCTGGCGGCGCCCAGGGCAAGGGCCTTCTCTGTGGGGCTCCCACCCTTTGGAGCGAACTTCCCCGGACTCCGCCAGCTTCCGGACCTTGGACCTTCCGCGGGCTTAAAACATATTTATTTAATTGTGCAGGACTGAGCTAGGTTTTAAATTCATGGGTTTTAATTGGGTTCTATTTGTATATTTTAATTAACGGGCTTTCAAATAAGTTTCTTAATTGTTTTTATTCTGTATTTATATTTATATGTTTTTAAATGCCTGTGAACCGCCCTGAGTCCTTCGGGAGATAGGGCGGTATATTAATACGATTAATAAATAAATAAATAAATAAATATTCAAATTAGTGGTATTAATATTTCATACAATCTTGATTCTATCCCAAGGGAACTGAAGAAGCTTCTTGGATGAGAAGTGAAATGTCTTCAAGGAAAAAACAAAGTCCAATTGCGTTTTGGAAAAGCACCTTTGGGACAATCATGACCTGGATGACTGAGAATCTCCACAGACATATCCCTCTGTTAATGCAGCCTAGAACTGTGTTGGCTTTGTAACTCCATAGATCCCTTCATAGGTTGCCCAGCTCATATGGTGATACTTCAGAGAGCCATGAGCCTTAAAGACAATGAAATCCGTATCTCATTGGTGAACATGGATAACACTGAATGAAGGCAGACCTTAGCCCTTGTTCATTGAATAAGCTATTTCACTGAATCTAATGTTAAACCCAGGGTGATGGAGGAAGGGCAAAAAAAATAATCCTGCCCTTGGGTTTAATTCCATCTCTCCACTAGTCATAGATAAATAATAACAGGAAGCCGCTTCCTTTGTTCTTCTGTTTGCTTCACCAGCACTTAGTTGATCCCTAAAGACATTCTGGTAGCTAGTACAAGGTTAATCAATCTCTTATCCATCTTACATCATTACATACGATCAATCTACATAAACACATAAAACATTTGAATTAAGTGAAGGATAACTTGTGCAAGTGAATTCCTGCAAGTTGTCACCTTCATCCAATACTCAGCTTTGTAAGAGCTTTACTTTCTCCATAGTAATATGAAGATAGTGTATATTACAATGAAATATATATATATATATATCTTTGGTTATTCGGGTTTTCTCCCGCGTAAAATTGGAAGTGTCTTGGCGACGTTTCGACGAAGTCTCATTCGTCATCTTCAGGCTTCAGCTTCGTGCTTCTGGGAGCAATGTGTGATTCTGACAATGAGTGTCAGAAACAGCTGCAATCACACATTGCTCCCAGAAGCACGAAGCTGAAGCCTGAAGATGACGAATGAGACTTCGTTGAAACGTCGCCAAGACACTTCCAATTTTACGCGGGAGAAAACCCGAATAACCAAAGACCTACATATATATATATATATATATATATATAATATAATTGTATATTATAAAATACATAATAGCATGCCATATATTATGTTGCTGTTAATAAACCTAGACAATATTATCTCCCCCCTTCTGGATTCTTACACCTTTATGTCTGCTTCTTTCTATCAAGTTGATTGCACCTCCATGTTCGCTTATCAATTGAAATGGGTCTCTCTCGCTCACACCCACAGGCTGCCCAAAGTATGTAAGCTTGCAATTACGAGACTTACATGATTGTCCATTTTATGTGTTATAACTTATATACAACTACAACAATAAGGATATAAAGAAATAACAAAAACCAATATCCCTTCCAAACCCAGCCCCCAACTTCTGTGCCCTAAAACATTTTTTTTATTAAAAAAACCCACCCAAGTGTACCTGTTCAGTCTTAACTTATTCCAATGCCTGGGGCAAAAGCCAGATTTTTAAGGCTTTCTGGAAGGCTAGAAGGGCAGGGGCCTGCTGCCAATCAACAGCTAGGTTTCTCAAACCAAATTCTGCACCTTTGACCTGGCTTTCGTGATCTATATTCAATGATTCAATAATAAACGGGATGGGATTAGGAAGGACGGGGTGGGGTGTCACACTAATAAAACTTACTTACTGTCCACTTTGAGCTTATATTTATATATGGGATGAAGGAAAAAAGCTTGGATTAACAAACTCCACCCCTTTGTCAAATGGATGGACCCATGGAAGTTTTGGTTGGTGACCAGGGTAATATGACTTACAATATGCAGATAGATATTACATTCCAAGAGGAATGAATGGGGGAGGGAGGGCTGACCATTCACAAGCTACTTTAAAAGGGAACCATTTGTGTACTGTGGTGAAAGAGAGTGGCAGTGTGTGAAATAGGGGGTGGGGATGAGGGTGTGCACCAGTATTAATTTAAAGTGGATACAGTCAAAAAACAACATAAATGCCATCCTTTTAACATACAGGAAGATTTATATCACCACATTTCTCCTTTTCTTCTCATCATATTAAAACCCTGTATAGCAGGAAATTCACACTATCTCTTCCCCAGATTAATAAACTTCGTTGATTCATTAAAAAAAAACACAGCAAAACTAAAAAAACAAACAAACAAACAACCACCACTCCCAACCCAGTAATGTCAAACTCTTTGATTTCTCTGCAAGCACCGTTAAAGTCAAAGATCGGTTTTCTCACCCCATCTTCTCCTGCCCGCCTGCCAGGATCTCTTTTTTTTTCAGTTGTTCCTTTGATCGAATCTCCACGTTGCCTCTTTTTTTTTTTTTTTCTGTTCACTCTTTCTCCGGATCCGGATACTCCTCAAATTTCCTCCGGAATTTCACTTTGGAAATCCATGACTTTGTGATGGAAAAGGCGGGGTTGGATTCTGGGGCTTGAAAGAAAGGGAGAGAGCATTACCACATGCGCATTCACACACACAAGCACACACACTTCTATACGTTCCCAAGGGGGTGGGGAGGGAAGAGAAGCATAAAGATGAGAGCAGCTGTTCCTTTCGCTCCAAAAAGCACTCCCTCCCTCCAAATCACCCGAACGGACCCCAGACATAAGAACTTTCTTTCTCTCCCCCCCCGCACCACAAAAAATATACTCCAGGTTCTCTTTCTTCCTCTTGAGTTGGAAAGAGGGTGGAAGCGGGAGATTGTCATCTTTTTGTTGATGTGGTTGTTTCTGTGTTGCAAATATTTCTCGCTCTTTTCTAGCGCTTCAGATAAAGCCGATAGCTTTCTCTGCAGAGCTTTAAAACGAAAAGGGGGGAGAAAAACCATGTTAAAAATGGAGCTGCTTACCCACTTTGTTCTTTTGTGCAGTAAAATGCCGGCAGCCTTTGTTCTCCTTTTTTTTAAATTTTAAATTTTATTTTAATTTATCTTCCTTCATCTGCAAACTCCGCTTCGTTTCTATCACATTTCTTCTGAGTTATTTCCAAAAGGGGCGGGCGGGGGCGGGGAGGGTGGCTTCTTTGTTGGCTCTGTATTGCCATCTGCTGGAGGAAACCGGACTCCGCAGCTTCTGCAGTCACGCCGGAGCCCTAGAATTAAAACCTTTTTAAACGTGTCAAATACCCGATTGAGAGAGGAAAGTTGCTATATGATTAGAACTGGCCCAGGCCTGGCAGCTTTCACAGTTCGAATTGAAGTCATTGTTTAAAAATCTATCATTAAGAATCATAGAATTGGAAGAGCCTTTGAAGTTGGCTTATTCCAAGACGTCCTAATTAACTTCTGCTTACAAACATCTCAGATAGGGAAAAAAGTATATTCTCATGTACTTTATTCTGTTGAACAATCCATAGGACCACAGAATTCTTAATCTTTCATTAAAGTCTTTATTGTAATTAGAAGCCATTAGTCTGAATTCTGTTTTCTAGAGCAGGAAAATGCAGATTTGCTCTCTCCACACCCACCCACCCCAGTGTGAAGTTCTTCAAATATCTGGCCAACTTTAGCAAACTAAATATATTTAACTTACTCTAACTTTGCTCACAGAATGTAATCACCACAATCTTAACCATCTTTTTAAACGGCACTGTCCAGCCAGCTCAGGCACTGAACATTCAACAAGACGGGTGGGGAATAAATTTAATTAAATAAATACATTTACTCTAGCATCCTGATTGATTGGTGCTTCCAGGAAGCCGGAAAGAATAAGAAACCATCCATGCTGCTGATTTGTAGATAATTTATTCAATATTAAGTTGCATCTGAAATATGGAAGAGATGCCTTTGCTAAGATAAAAAACAACAACCCACAAGTGTTCTTCCAGATACTATCTCTACCCAACCATGGTAATTAGAGGGAAAAGACAAACCAGGACCAGACCAAGAAATGTTGCTGTTTGGTGTTTTACTGATGTCAGGTGTGGCTCAGTAGAAATAGAGTCCAGGTATTTGCCTCCATAAGCTTTACGCGTTTATTCAGCTGAATAAAGACGGCCCCTCAAAGCAAGAGGGAACCCTGAACACATTTTGACACTTATATTTACCGTATTTTTCGGACTATAAGATGCACTCCTCTCCCCCCAAAAAAAGTGGAAATAACTGTGCGTATTATAGAGCGAATCTGGTTGAAGCCCGGCCCATCCACCGGCCCCCACCCTTCGGCCTCTGCCTCCCAGCAATTTGCCTCCTTGCAGCAAACAGCAAACAGCCTGGTCAGCTTCAGAACAGACTGATTTAGCATGAGCAGCTGATTGGTGGTTGGATCTACCTTGGTTGGAATATCACTGATCACCTGTCCCAGGCTGCAGGATCGTTGCCGCCCATTGGCGCTATTGCCACCTATTGCCGCTGCCACCTATTGCTGCCTCCGCGTGCCCCGTTTTCGGCCCATTCCAGGCAGTGGAGATAGGCAGTGGCAGCTATCTTGTTTTCCTCCCCAAAAGCTGGAGCAGTGGTTCTCAACCTTTATAGTGCTGCGACCCCTTTAATACAATTCCCCACGATGTGGCGACCCCTTTAATACAATTCCCCACGATGTGACAACCCCAACCCCAAATTATTTTCGTTTTGAATTTATCGTGTCTGAAGCCGTATTGGCTAGCGATCTGAACTGCTTGCGATTGCCTTGAGGACGGAGGCATTAAAGCGGAGGCTCCTCCCCTATTAAGTTTATGGCACCTGAAGCCAGATTAGGCTAGCGATTTGGAGTGATTGCAGTTGGCTTGAGAGGGAGACATCAGAGCAAAGATTTCTCTTTTTTAATTCATCGCGCCTGAAGCCGAATTCGGCTAGCGATTTGAAGAGCCTGCAGCAGCTGGCTTGTGGAGTCAACCATTGAAGCACGATTCTTCAACTCACAAGTATACTTCCCATATTTCCGATGGTCTTAGGCGACCCCTGGCAAATTGTCATTCAACCCCCAATGGGGTCGTGACCCACAGGTTGAGAATCGCTGGTCTGGAGCTTCTTATAGTCTGAAAAATACAGTATGTTTGCTACATTGTCCAATTCTCCGCCCAGAAGCACTGGCACACCCCACGCAGAAAAGCTGGCACACTCCAGATAAGATAAAGAAGTACAGAAATGGTCATCCACCTCCCCTGGAGGTTTTCCAAGGACATTGAGTGTCATCTCAGGGACATTGGGTGTTTCCTAAAGAACTTTCCATGACCTTGAAGGCCTACAGAGGCAATGATGACATCGGCACATATGGTTCCTCAAGATTGTCGTTAGAAACATTAGATTCCTGGTCAACATTGGTATGGCGATGGCTCATGCAGACATACACATCTCTATAAACAAAAGCCAATTGGATTGGCAATTGCCTTAAAACAGGCGCTAGGATATCATTTTCCAACTAACTGAGGGCAACTGTTAGGCCATATGGCAGTGATGGTGAACCTTTTCGGTACCGAGTACCCAAACCAGAATGGGTGCTCCGGAAACCTGAACACACGTGTGCACATATGTGCTCCAGAAACCTGAAGACCAGCTAGCCAGCGCACATGGGAAACCAGAAGAGCAGCTGGCAATGGCGCATGTGCCCACAGAGAGGGCTCTGCATGCCACCTCTGGCACACGTGCCATAAATTCTCCATCACGGCCATATGGTCTGTTCTTTCAAAAACTTCTTTTGCTTTTAATTCTATCTATTATGTCTGATGATTGAGGGGACCTTCATGATCATGTAACCCTGACCCAGCCATATTCAAAGGCAATATATCAAGCAACAGTTCGTGTTTTGTCTGGAACGAGAGCAACGGTTGCTTTTGTGGCTAGCTTGTAAGCTTTGCAGGATACCTATTTATTGTTGGAAGATGCATGAGACACCAGACAGATTGGACAGTTTTTACAGGTGAAGATTAAATCAGTGGCTATGATGACCATTAATAAAAAAAAGCTTGTCTATGGACAAGAACAAGATAATCAGGATGCAAAGCACACATGGTGATTTCTTCCATAATTTGGTTAATGTCTTCACTACTGACTGGCTATTGTTGGAAACTAAATGTTGGAGCACATCAGCTTTCCCCAATTTTTCTTAAGAAAGAATTAGGATGATGAAAGATCTTTCCTAGTGTGTAGGACAATTCTATTATTTTTCAAACAGTCTGACTTAATTACTTAATTACTAGGCCTTATGGGAGCTAGTAATTTGGAGAGTGCCAGATTGGGGAAGATTCTCTGTTTTAATTTCAGTGGATATACCACAATCGCAAGCAGGCTATCAGTGAGCTAAGCCTTGCCTTGCCTTGCCTTCAAGGAACATGGATTATAGTGAGTCCTGAACCCAACCTTCTGTTCAAGTAACAACATCTCAAAGACTGTGAGTCACAAGTCTCAGTGAGAACTTCATGTGGAAACTTGTGAAGCTGAATAATTAGTGCTCCAAATAAACTGCCCCTTCACATTTCCAACTGCAAGTTTCAAGGATGCCCTTTAGATGAACAAGACCTGATATCCAAAGTGATCCCACCAACATTCATCTCCTATTTCTGTTGACCCAATTAAAATAATCCGCCTTGCGCTAGATAATTAGTTTCTAAAAAAGGCTGTCAATATTAGATAGCCAACTGCTAGCAAGTTGAGGATGCGGTCTGCTCTACTTTTCAAAATCTCCTTTCAATACTTAAAACTTTAGCCTTCTGTTACCAGTGGTAATGAAAGGACAATGAAAGTGAAGATAAAGCCAGGAAAGGTCTTGTCATTTTAGATCCAAGGTAAACCCAGGATATCATGACATTCTCAGCATTTTTATCTGATCATATTTTTGAAAAGAAGAATACCTACAATTTCTAATTGAAGTTGCTAGAATGGCTAGTCTGCCAGAAGAACCAATGTTCAAAGATACCTTCTTCAAGAGGTACTCAGCAGCCTGCCTGCTGACTCTCCGCTTTAAGCCTATCTTCCTTCCAATCAGCCTTCACTTGGAGAAGGTAGATGATTCTGCTCTATTTCTGCAATAGGTACCATTAGTTCCCTCAGTTATTCCCAAAGCAGAACAATGTGCTTTCAGAGAAGAGTGCCTGATGCACTCCTGGAAAAATCACTGGTCTGAGTTACTCATTGCCAGTCACCAAATGGACAATTTTACTGCTTTTCAATATCTGGTTTAACTGGCTCAGTTCCTGGAACAAAATCACTGCTTCAAGAAAGAGATTATTTTTGCATATCTAAAGGAATCACTGTTTCTTCCCTTTCAGAGGCTTGCTACAAATCAGTGATTCAGAAATAAGTATGAAAAGTGGCTTTTTCAAAGGGCAGATCACTCTTATACATTCTAAAATGAAATCTCAGATGCAAGAACAGTTGCTAGTTTTAATTAGAGTTCTGGAAAGCAATTACTACAATGGCAGAATGTCCTATGGACCAATTGAAGTTTAGCTATAGAAATGGGTTATTTCTTTCCATTTATACAACAATGGAAAATACAATCCCATCTGTAAAACAAATGGTTTGTCTAGTGTGAACAGAAAATGCTGCTCACAAACATCCTGGAATCCATACATAATACTTCTCAGTATAGCTATACCAATTTTAAGAATTAGAAATGAGAAGTATTTATAATTGGCTAAATGGATGGTGGCATTCTCCTACAGTGATCTGAAAATATGGGAAACAATATGGAGGAAGAATGAGACTTGATAAAAACTTTTTTTCAAAAGATTTATTTTTCAGAATATTCTCAAAATGGCAGGAAGAAAATGGTGATCTACAAAGAAACCGAACACTTAAAGAAAAAGCAAAAAGGCATTCTTTACATACCAGTTTGTGGAATCAAAGAAGTGTTGAACTCCTTCCTTTGGAGCAATCTTGTATTTCATGGTTTTTATCGGGAATTTTGGTTTCATCCATGACCAGACAATTTGAAGAATCACAGATTTTAGTGGAGTTAATGCTTGGCTTCATATTTATACTGGAATCCACTTTAGAGGAAGACATCAATGGGCTTGATTTGCCAGTGGAGATGGTCATTGTTTGTGAGGTTGAGCTTGTCTGAGTAAGATCTACTTGCTCCAGACTCATTTCTGGGCTTGCTAATTCATCCGCTGATGTTTTAGATATAGAGGCCCAGGGCAGAGAGATATAGCCTTTGTAAATATTCCAAGAAAGCAAAAGGAAGAAAAGGAAGGCAACAGTGGACCCCACAATTATTAGACTGAACAACGAACTCTGGATTCTTCTGGATGGCCTTGGGTTCTCCATCTCTGGGTCTGCCAAAGGTTTGCTCTTTGACCCTGCTATTTCAGAACACATCTGGTTTGACAAGTCACACTTAGGACTGTAGAAAGTTTTCTCTGGCTGGGGCTGAAGGAGATAGGCAGCCATTGTTACATGAAATGTTCTCCCATTGACTTTTTCAACAGACTGACATTCATAAAGACCAGTATCAGCAACTGTTGCATTAAAGACAACCAGGCCTTTTGTATGGATGAGATATTTAGCCTCTTCTTCCAGCAACTGGCTCTTGTTAAACATCCAGAGGAGGTTGGCTGTGTTGGACAAAGGTTCACAGTTAAGATGAGGGCTGCTGCCAAGGGTGACAGGGTAGCTTCTGATTTTCTTTTCTGAAAAGCAAGAAGGCTTGGTGGTCAGTTTATAGCTTCCTGCCTCATGCTAGGAACTATGCCAACCTTCTTCACTGTCTGTATTAACTGCCCATCATACAATCTGTATCGTCATTAATGGAAGGAGACATAATATATTAACATTTTAGATAATACAGTAAAAGATACTGATAAATTATACATATTTGTGATCCTGCAGAGAGGTATCCCATATGAAGGATCTCCTTATATGTAAATGCATTTAATTTTATATAGCACTTGTCAGAGAAAGAATAAAAGAGGTTCTAGCTACCATTTGCCTCTTTATCATATGCTCTGAAAGCACTGTTTAAAATGTGTTTGCATGGTGCTTTGGGTTTTTTAAAAAATTAATGTGTTTTCAGCTTTTTAATATTCGCAATCTGATACCAGCTTCTCTCAGTGGCAACAGTACCAGGGATTTTGCTATAAGTCAATGTGCTGATTCTGCTGATACTATCATGTAGGAATTCCCTGGGTTCAGCCCAAGGTTAAAAATGAAGAAGCAGTATTTCAGAGAAAACGACTCCAAAAGGAGAAAGGAGCACGCTTGTCCCTATCTTCAATCGACTCCCCAAAGTCAAGACAATTTATATTCAAAAACAGCGTGCCTTTTTAATCAAATAATATTAAGCTTAGAGAAACAGCATTTTAAACCCACACACATACAAACTGCAAGACTTTCAGTGTGTATCTCTGGGAAAATCACAGTCATCCTCTGCTGGATTGAAAAGGAGATGAAAGCACTTAGACAAGCAGGCAACAACCCTCCCGAGTCTTTCAGTGAATTATTATCCTATATTCAGACCTACTATGGTTGTCTGTACTGCTGTTTTTAAAAATGGAAAAATAGTTTGATTAGAAGGACTTCCAGTTCCACTGTGTGCTATAAAATTATTGGGTCAGGATGGCATAGTGCTCATAAGTGACAAGATAGAAAAATGTAGTTATGATCTTTATGTTGGAAAGAATTCAGGTCCAATTAAACAGTTCCATGAGTCTGCAGAGAAACATTTATCCATATCTGTGCAATGGGGAGAGGGAAGAACAGACCATTATTGTAGTTACTATGGAGAAATACCATATTTGGAGGAGAGAAATTTTGCTGTTACACACCCACCTCTGACATTACTGTTGCCAGGCAAAGTCAAATAGCAAGGTGATCCCAAAGCATTAGCATAACTCCAGCTCTCTGCTGTGGTTTGTGTGTGTGCCTGCACATATTCAAGTTATATGAGAATACGGAATGGATATAAACCCGTTGGTTGGGCCCAAAAGCACCTTTGTGGATATTCACACAAGAAGGCGAAGAGAAAAGCAGGCAAAGGCATACCAGGAATTATTCGGAAATCATCAAAGGGAATTTAAGATGAAATCAAGAGAGCAACTAATAGCAGAAGGATATAGTTTTACCATTTGTTAATGCTTGGAACACACTACCTGACTCTGTGGTCTCTTCTCAAAATCCCCAAAGCTTTAACCAAAAATTGTCTACTATTGACCTCACCGCATTCCTAAGAGGTCCGTAAGGGGCGTGCATAAGAGCACAAATGTGCCTACCATTCCTGTCCTATTGTTTTCTTTCATTATATCCAATTAATATAGTTTTTGCATGCTTATGCTTATATATATATGCTTATATATTATATAGTTACTTTCATGCTTATGCTTGTGTATACTGTTGTGACAAAATAAATAAATAAATAAATAAATTTATAATTATCGGAAAGATTCAAAATGAATAAAAAGGTTTAAAGTATAGAGCAAAGTAACCCACAGTTTGAAATACAATTGTGCACTATATCATACACATGTAATTGCTAAAAAGTATAAACTTTTATTGGAATTTGAAACAGAGGAAGAACAGATTAAAGACTGTATGACAAAGTTGGCTAAGAATTCTGGTCATAACATACAGATGGATCAATGGCAAAAGGGTTGAAATTTACATTATGCTATGACCTTAAAGAGAATGTTTATAAATTAATATACTGTTGGTACATCACACCAGAGAAATTAACTTAGATGTATAAAGGTATTCCACATGTATGTTGGAAATGTGAACAACATAAAGGGACATTCTATCATTCTTGGTGATCGGACATGACCTTGTAGATGACCCTCACTCTGTCAAGGACCTTGGAGTACTCATATCAAATGATCTAAGTATAAAACATTTGCTAGACCAATTCTCGAATACAGTTCGTCTGTCTGGAACCTGCACTGCATATTGGACATTAATACAATTGAATGTGTCCAGAAATATTTCACAAGAAGAATCCTCCACTCCTCTGCTCACAACAAAATACCTTATGCCACCAGACTTGAAATTTTGAGCTTAGAAAATTTAGAAATACACCGCCTTCGGTATGACCTAAGCATAGCTCATAAAATTATCTGCTACAATGTCCTACCTGTCAATGACTAGTTCAGCTTCAACCACAACAATACACGAGCACACAATAGATACAAACTTAAACTGAATTGCTCCAAACTCGATTGCAGAAAATATTACTTCAGCAACAGAGTGGTCAATGCCTGGAACTCACTACCTGACTGTAGTTTCATCCCCAAACCCCCCAAATTTTAACCTTAGACTCTCTACTATTGACCTCACCCCATTCCTAAGAGGTCTTTAAGGGGCGTGCATAAGAGCACTAGCGTGCCTACCGTCCCTGTCCTAATGTTCCCTTTAATTGTATTCATTTTATGTATTCAATTCAAGCTTATACTTATATATATTATCTAATACGTACTCGACAAATAAATACTTAAAATAAATTAATATACTGTTGGTACATCATACCAAAGAAATTAACTAAGATGTATAAAGATGTATGTTGGAAATATGAACAACATAAAGGACATTCTATCATTCTTGGTATTCATTTAAAAAACTAAAAAAATGATGCTTGGAGTCATGAAAGATTATTTCAATATACGATTATTGCAGAGATATTATTATATGAACCAAGATGAAAGATTTGACAATATTCCCTATGGAGGAACGGTTTGTGAAATTGATAGATCTTGCTTAACTTCTTTAATTAGAGAAAAGACAATATCTACATTTATTGGTGACTGGAAACACAATTATGGTGTAAAAAGAAAAAATGAACATATGATTTTGAAGATTAGATAGGTTATCTTACAAAAAGAAGAGGATCATGATGTAACTTTGGAAAGAGTTTAAAATAGAATTATAATTGCTATGAAGAATATCAGAAGTTTCTATTCTTTTCTTTCTTTTTTATTTTTATTGTATTTTATTTTCTGGCATTTTTGGCTATGTCTTTTCTTTTCTTCCTTATTTTATATTGATTTGCTTTAATGTTTATCTTTTTCAAATGTTTAATAAAAATTATAAATAAAAATATGCAAATGATGCTATCTCTTATGCCCTTAATATATTCACAACATGTTGCATCAGATCATAATCTGAATACTTGCTCATTTGAGATAGGCTTTTTTCCCCCCTTTAAAGCCATATTAGATTACTACTTTTGTTGTTTCTTCTTCACATATGATTATTTCAATGCATAAAAAGTAATATAAGCTCATTTAGCAACCCCAATTGAGACTGTCAATGTGGTCATTAGGAAAGCGATTGCTATGTGAAACAGTAGTGGGTTTCCAATTTTTTTACTACTGGTTCTGTGGGTGTGGCTTGGTGGGTATGGCATGGCTTGGTGGGTATGGCTTGGTGGACGTGGCAGGGGAAGGATACTGTAAAATCTCTATTCCCACCCCACTCCAGGGGGAAGGATACTGCAAAATCTCCATTCCCACCCCACTCCAGGGGGAAGGACACTGTAAAATCTCCATTTCCACCCCACTCCAGGGAAAGGTTATTGCAAAATCCCCATTTCCGCCCGATCAGCTGGGAATTAGGAGGCAGAGAATAGATGGGGGCAGGGCCAGTCAGAATTTTTACTATCGGTTTTCCAAACAACTCAAAATTTCCGCTATCGGTTCTCCAGAACTGGTCAGAACCTGCTGAAACCCACTTCTGATGTGAAATTGCAACTATGCTTATGATCTTACTCCAGCTTTTCATTGCTTTATTGTAGATGCAAGAATTGGACATAAAATTACTTTATTCAGTTATTGTTGTAACTGAAAGTTGCTAAATGAGGCGGTTGTTAAACAAGAACTACCTGTAATTAAAAGTTTAATTCACCTAATTTTGTCTAAAGAACTTTTCTCCTGCCAATTCATGACATGTGATGATCCTATCTATTAGTTGCACTCCCAATCTCTGTAAAATTTAGAGTATTCTGCATTTTTCTTCAAGCTCATTATGCGGCATCCCAACAATGGTTGAATATACACAGATATATTAAAAAATTGGATAGCTTAGATAGCTGAGCTGGATAGACATTAGATAGCTGAATCTGAGAGTGATCAATTTAAATTTTTCACAGTATATTAGAATGATGTTACATTATAAACATCAGGGAAAATGTAAATGGCAGCTTCCAGATTAGCACGAACTAAAGTACTAATGAAGTATTTGTTTAAGGAAAAGCGAGCATGGCAGTTGTCAGCAGTGGATCCTGTTTAGACATAACATAACATAACATAACAACAGAGTTGGAAGGGACCTTGGAGGCCTTCTAGTCCAACCCCCTGCCCAGGCAGGAACCCTACACCATCTCAGTCAGATGGTTATCCAACATTTTCTTTAAAATTTCCAGTGTTGGAGCATTCACAACTTCTGCAGGCAAGTCGTTCCACTTATTCACTGTTCTAACTGTCAGGAAATTTCTCCTTAGTTAATTTCTCCTAATTTCTCCTTAGTTAGACAGTAAAGGCCCAGAAACTGCTACCAATGTGTCCTTTAGCTTTGGGTAAAATTGGTTTAAAAAATGAAATTACTGCAAAAAAAAGAAATCTGCCCTAAGCAATTGAACTTTGAGTAAATGAGAACGGATTTATGGATGGATGAATCATTCAATATTAAATGATTCACCTAAATTTGGAATACTTGTATGGTGCAATTTATCTTATTATACCAATGATTTTATAACTAAACAATACTTTGCTGTTTAGAGAATATGTTGTCTTATTTTTTTTTTAAAAAATCTCCTACCTACTTCAGGACACCTGTTGATATCACCATTCCTGATGCTCTGGATTAGATCTCTTGATAAAAAAAGAAAGAAAGAAAACGACTTCATAAAGATATTAAAAAACATTCAAAGTGGACAGAAATCTTCTCTTAAAAATCTACTTTCAGCCTTGAAGTGCAGAGAAGGAAGTCTGAGAATAGCAGGAATCAGAAACTCTACTACAAAAAGAGGCTAAGAAAAATTTGCTTCAATGGCATAAACTACATAGAAGGTGGGATATACCACTTGTAGCTGTGGGCACTTCTGTATGTATTTCACCTTACACCTATCCTAGCTTTTCTACTGAGTAACCAATGCCTACCCCGTTTCCTTGGCCTTTCCCTCTCCCTGCAGCTGACAAGCTACCTTACTGCCTCAAACTCACATACTGGGCTTCAATGTTGAAGCCTCATCATAAACACCTGGTAGGATAATAATTTTGGTCCCTCCTCATTAGACAGTTAGACAATGAGGGTGGTCATGGCTAGCGAATGCTTGCAATGGCTGCAACAGGGATAACCATGGATACCACCCCTACAACTTTGTCAAAAAGTGCCTAATCACTCAACTCATTATATCATATCTGAGTGTTGATTGGGAGGTGACCAAGACATAACTTACAGTGAACAAAACCTCCTGATTCAGGAAAACCTGTGCTGTACAGGTTTGCAGATGGATCTGTGCAAAGACTCCCCTAGTCAGAGCTGCTGTCTGTTTTTCTTAAGGGTGAGCTTTGAATCTAGGTGAACCCAGGTATTACAAACCAGCTCTGCATTGGAAAGTATAAATCCAGATTGGGTGTGTGTGTGAAATAGCTCAAATTTCCCTCTTCAAAGCTCCTAATTTTGTTGGGATTAAGTCTCTTTGTCCCCCTCCAAACCCTCGCAATCTCCAGACATATTTTAAGGCTTGTTTGCACAATACACCAACTATGGTTATGGAGTGACACAATTCTGTATCATAAAATAATCCGGCATTAAAGGATAAAAGAACTGATCTCAGTCCCAAGGAGTATGCAATCAAATGAAATCAAACCAAACCTTTATTATAGTTAAAGACCAGCATAATGCTTGCAATCTAAACATTGCCAAGCAACATAGGTTGTATTGAAATGCTCTTAACCTCCCATCCTTTTCAGGGACTTATTCATCCAGTGCAAAATATGCTCTTTTGAAAGAAAAAATATTAACAGAATAGCAGTTGGAAAGGATCTTGGAGGTCTTCTAGTCCAACTCTCTCCTCAAGTAGGAGATAGTTGTCCAATCTCTTCTTAAAAACCTCCAGTGTTACTTCTTCTGGAGGCAAGCTTTTCCACTAATTAATTGTTCTAACTGTCAGGAAATTTCTCCTTAGTTCTAAGCTGCTTCTCTCCTTGATTTAGCCTTGATTCATTGTATCAGTGAAGTATTTTGTGAATTGGGGAGGATTGTGAAGTTCCTTAGCTATTCTGCCTTGTCCTCAGCAGAACCTCGAGATTCTAATAAAACTCCTTTTTTCATGGTCACATGCTATACTGACTCCCCACTCCAAAAACAATGGAGGAAAAAACTTCAGCATTCATTTAGTCATCTAAAAAATTTAAATTGTGTTGGTTCCCCTATTCAGAATTCTCTCCTACAATAAAACCTAAAAAGGCCTCTTCAGAGAAAAAAAATTGGGATTCAATAGAAACACCACTTTCAATGGAAAAAGATGTTAGAATCCTCAGTAGTACAAAGGTTGGCAAAAGCTTCCTCTCCTCTCCATTGCAAGTAGCTCCTCAGTTATCAGCTAGGGAAAAAATACCTACAGGAGGGAGCTTCACGGCTTCCTGAAGAAACACGAACAAGTTCACCAAAAATAGAGGCAGTAAAAACAGACAATGCTGGGCAGTGTCTTTGATTTGTTTTATTTTGTTGCAAGCCGATTCAGACAAAGCTTCAAAGCAAACAAAAGATTAAAAATGTAGAGCAATAATGTACACACTTTAAAATCTGAATTGAGTCTCATTACTTGTTCCATTGATTACATTACTCACTGTGAATTCTCAAGGTATTTAGCCAGGAGGATACAATTGTGAAGAGACAGGGACCATGCACAGTAGGGATCCCTTGCCAAGATACAATGAAAACATTGTTTATACCAGCTGCAAATTGCAACAGGGAGCTGTACTAGCTGGGAAGGAGAACTGGCATACAACAGGCCCTGAAAAGACAGCACTAAACAGTTAACTTTTTCCCTAAATGATATTAAAAACCATTTAAATAGATACATCTGAAAGTAGACAATGGAATGAAACAGAAGGAAAGGGTGTCATGCTGAATAGACCAGGACAATGTTGTACCTTTAGAGAAGCTAGCTTGAGTATCTGTACAGGCTCTGCTGATGGGAACAGCTGTAGTTCTTCCAAAATAATAAATTCTCCATGACAATTGAGAGTTTTATGCAAATAGCCCTTATCTGTATAAAATAAAACACACAGTTAAACCTCAGTTGCTTTATGTTTTATTGATGTGTTAGAAACACATAACCCAAATTGTATTTCTTTAATATCAGAGTTTAGTTATTTTGTCTGGCTAGTCAATAAATTTAGATAAATCAAACTTGGTGACAAATTTGTAATCACTGAAATAGCAAAATTCAAACATTCAAGTTTCTCAGATCCTCATGAGAGTATAAATAGATGGTAAAGTTTAGATTAACAAAATCATGTAAGACTGAAATTTCCCCCATCCTTCCTTTTTACTCTCTGGAAAACTAGATAGGGGTCTTTTCTAACACCATCTCTATTTCCGTGGGCTAAGATACCATTTACATGCTGGTTGTCTGTGGTTCTCCTTCCTGTCTCCCAAGGTCATTCCCACATACCCTTACAATAGAATCTACTGGAAAATACATTATGGGGAGCAAAGACTTGATCTATATTTTCTATAAGATATCACTAAGAAACCAAAAATATGTTATAGTATAATGTGCTAGAATAGAGGTGGACTAGAGCTGTTATTTGCTTCTCCTTGCTTTAAAACACCTAATCATTCACCTGTCTTGAAAACTGACAAGACAGCATTTTTAAAAAAAAGCATACTATGGAAGCAGCATAATAAGTGATTTACCTGTTCCTAGGAAAAAGATGTCATATGTGATATTATCCAAGTCAGTGGCTTGGCTTATTATGAGTTGTGTGTACTTGGTACCCCTTTTCAGGAAGACAGGCTGAAGACCAACTGAGTTCACAATACTGTCCATCAAAGGGTGGTCTCGGGCAAACTGGAGAACTTTGTCTGGCAAGTCAAGTGAAGAGTTGTACCCCAAGTGTAGAGCAGAAACACACTGTAAAATATTGAACAAGTGAGTTACTGTATGTATTCTGTTTATTTAGAAAATCAGCTATTACTACTTACCAAGGGGAGATATAGATAAGGAGTTATGTACCATGTTTCCCCAAAAATAAGACCCTGCCTTATATTTTTTGAACCCCGAAATAAGTGCTTGGCCTTATTTTCGGGGATGTCTTATTACTTTGGGGTGCATGGAGCAAGATGGGGCTCCTCTTGCTGTCTTACCTGATTTCCAGTTCTGTCTCCCTAACCCTAACCAAAGGAAATGGCAGGGACATGCGTTTAAATATTTTCGGGGAGGGCTTATTTTAGTGAATGCAATCAAAAGCCTGATTGGACCTATTATCAGGGGATGTCTTATTTTAGGGGAAACAGGGTAATAGACACTTGATAGCTTAACACATGGTACAGTCTGGGTTCAGTCGAGGAGTTAAGTTCAATTAATTACCACATATCCAATATTATTTGTAAATTCTTAAATATTTAAAACTGTTTTGTGCTATAATATAATTCCTGTCAAAGAGTTTTACCCTATACATATTTTGTAAGATCTCTGCCTATAGTTTTGGTTAAGAAATGGCAGAGTCAAATGAAAAGTACAATTAATCTTCTGAGAGCAGCATCTGTTACTTAAATATGTTAGCCTGCAGGGTGTGAAAAATATTTTGAATTTGAGTTCTAATTCAAACCTTCCTGTCTTGAGACCAAACCATATTCATACTCAACAAGGAAATGCCTATTCAACAGGAGAAATTGAGACTTACAGCCCCAGGACGAGGAGTTGGGATATCTCCTCTGTACATCACCCATTTCATATGAGAACCTTCCAAAGCAACAGGACTTTTGAAGCTCCCTTTCAGAAAAATATCTCGAATAGTCTCCATCTGGAATGCACAAACAGCTGAAATATCCAACTTTCCCCTTAAATAAAGCACAAAATAGAATTCTACAATGAACAGCTTTTTTGAAAGTAGGAAATAATCTATTCTAATGCAGAAATGTGGCAAAAAAATTCTGTAACCCAATGGAATAGAATGCACTGAAGTTAAAACTGGCCTTTGGTTCCACTTGAGATATATTGCCCAAAATGGATCAAAATTAACTGGTATTATCCTTACTGCTAGAGGTATTGCTGCATATAATAAAGTATGGCTTAACCTGATAACACAAGATACCTTAATTTACTAAACTAGGAGTAGCAGAGGTGAGTATCTATGGGCCTATCTGGTAAGAACTATGGCTCATGAAAGAGTGCCACTTGAATGTAAGAGGAATAAATGGTAAAGAACATAAAGGAATTAAATGTGTGTTTTGGGTTTCTTAGCTTAAGAAAGCGACAACAGCTTGCAAAATATTATTACCTCAGATTGCTGTACATTTCTCCATTTTAAAAAATGGTAATTCACTTACTTGGCTATACTATTATATTCATCAATCAAATATTATGACAATATTTAATATGATCAAAGACTTATATCTGTAAACAGCCTGATCCTTCAGGTCTTCCAAACCATTGTGTTGTAATTAAATCCATTATCTTGCTTCCTGGTCATTCTCCAGTCTCTCTTTCCTTCACCTTTGCCAGCATTACAGACTTCTGCAGAGAACTAGATCTTAACATAATTTGTCCAAAGGGTAATAATTTGGTTACTTGTGTCACCTTGAGCAAGGTCTGTGGATTGATTTCTTCTATGATCCATTTGTCTATCTATGTACAGTTGATTTATTTCTTCTTTTATTGTGTAGAGCTTTTATACTACTTATTTCTCCTGCAGCTTCAATTTTCTTTTCCTGCATGGCAATATCAACAACTAGATCCGTGATGGCGAACCTATGGCATGAATGCCACAGGTGGCACGCGGAGCCATATTGGTGGGCATGCGAGCTCAGCTCAGGCACACATGCACGTGCTGGCCAGCTGATTTTTGAGCCTTCTGGGCCCACCGGAAGTCAGGAAAAAAGCTGTTTCCGGCCTCTGGAGAGCCATTGCGTGCCAAAAGCAGGGGAGGTGGGGTGGGGTGGGGAAGGTTGTTTTTGCCCTCCCTAGGCTCCTAGAAAGGCTCTGGGCCCACTGTGCCAAAAGCGGGTAGAGCGGGGGTCTCACACGCATGCATGGGGGGGTGCATAGAATTATTGGTGTGGGCACACGCGCACATGTCTCCCCCCACCCACACTCCCCCTGCTTTTGGCACGCAATGGCAAAAAGGTTAGCCATCACTGAACTAGATGTTTTGAAGGCTCTAATCTAGCTGTGTCATAAACACTATTGGTACCCCAAAAGGTCCTCAACTCTTCCTCAGCAGCAAGTTGAGGATCTTGAAGGGTCAATCATCCAGCCCTCAATCACTTTACACTATTTCTTCCTTGTAGTTTTCTTGGCATATCTTTCCAGCGCTCTTTCCTCATCTCTCCCAGGAACACATATACACACATATACCAAAATGATTGGTATCATTGGTATGAGCTGGATTTGGAGTGAAACCCAGCAGCTTAGTAGTTTTTTTACTCCAAGATTTCAGTTGCTTTTTAATTCCATCATTAAAGTTTGGGTAAACTTGGGTTAGGGTCTAATCTAGGGTTGAGCTACCCTTTTTTTTTCTAGAATTATTTTAGCCTTGAAAGGCCAATAGCTAGTAATAGGGTGATGTCTCTATACAAATGGAGCTGAAAAATTCTTTTGTGGTGGTTGAAAGGGAGGAGTTAAGCAGCTTTGAGGGTCAAAGTGGAAAAATTAATTTAATTAAAAAGCATTAATTGGGCCAGTGGGATGAGCTTCATATCTTATGTGATCCTGCTGTGAGTATATACTCAGTGTACACACAGTGTACACACATTTTTTGCTAATTTCTCCCAGGACCTTCCCATCCCTGCCATAATAAGACAAATTAGCAGGATTTGTGGGACAAATCATAGAACGGTATGCTTATTTCTAGCTATGTTTGTATGACCCACCCACATTGAGGCTTAGTATAATGTATCAATCTGGCAACTATGGCTTGTTCAGTAAGCAAGCATTCAAAATATAACTTTGAACATGTATAATAATTTAATCTTGAGGTTACCAAAACATGAAATAAATCATTTATCAATCAGTATTCCCTAACAATATTAGGGAATTGATGCCACAAAAGTATTCTCAGCAGAACCAATATGGTGGTCATAAATGATACAGCAGCTTTTTTTTAAATTCAGGACCATTGTACTGGTTTAACCGCTCCATGAAATTTCCCAGTTCAAGCCTCCTGAATGTTTTATAAGAGTTCACAAATCTCAGTGATTTTGACCTTTTATTCTTCATGTCAGAGTATAGTGCAAAATAATGGAATCAAATTCATACCTTTACCTTAACTAAAATCTGTATTTGCCAGTGATTATAGATCTTGCCTTAAACTACATGGTTACCATTATACTTCCAATATACCTGCCCTTTGTGGTTAATTTTAAGAGGGAGATTGAAAATGTCTTGGGATATTATGGAGAACTCTTACCATTGTTGGGTAAAAATCCCATAAATTATGGTTTCCCGCCAGTTTGAATTCTTGACTACAAAGACATCCTGAAGGATATTAAATTGAAATTGCAGTTTAGGAACAGAGCAGAGAAGGGTAGATTTTAAAAATGAGGTCCATCTTTTTTTTAATGTTCGCTTTCCACCAAGATCACCCTTGAAGAGAAAAAAATCAAATCCTGTTACAAAACTACTTAGCAAAATGTTCCAAAATGTTAACTTGTTTTATGATTTTAATACATTATTTCATTGCTTTATGAAAATAAATCAAGCAGCTTGATAAACACCACTAAAAATGAGCCTGTAATAGATCCAGAAGATGCACCAAGAGAACCATGAACAGGGAAAACAATAAACACAACAGAAAATATTCATAATTGATTTGGAACTGAAATGTCTGGATGTTTAATTCACTAAATACACTTCAGAAAATGAAACTTCCCTTTTTTAAACCCACTTCTAGGAGCTGGTATGCCATGTCAAAGCAATAGCCTTCAGCAATCTTTTATGCATATCTGCATTTGCAGAGACAAATTGTTGGCCAAAGCAAACAGGCTTGCCCTGGTGCTTCAATTGGTGCAGGATTTAGGAGTTCTCTCAATTCTGATCTAAATTCTGTATTGAGTTAAGCTTGGTGAAACAAAGGAGCACCACTTCAAACAGCTGTACTAAGCTCTTTTTGGGAATGGGACATCTTGAGTAGGGAAACATTTTATTATTTATTTATTTATTTGTCACAACAGTAAAGCATGAAATAACTATACGATATATAAGCATATATATAAGCATAAGCATGAAATAACTATACGAATTGGATACAATCAAAGGGAACATTAGGACAGGAACGCTGGTGCTCTTATGCACGCCCCTTACAGACCTCTTAGGAATGGGATGAGGTCAATAGTAGATAGTCTTTGGTTAAAGTTTTGGGGATTTTGGAAAGAGACCACGGAGTCAGGTAGTGCATTCCAGGCATTAACAACTCTGTACTGAAGTCATATTATTATATTACTGAATTATATTACTTTATATAATTTATATAAATATAATTATATTACTGAAGTCATTATGCATACATATGTAAGATCTATAGAATTTTAAAAGTTCTCTTGATGATTAACCATTTGAGAGCTAGCTGCCTGTCTTACTTCCTCTTAATACAGTAGCAAAAAGGAAAAATTGTGTTCTACAGAGTCAAAATAAAGGGCTCTCTTCCTTAAAGAGATGGAGTACAATTTCTTTCTCCTAATTCTGTTTTCTCAATGAAAATATGAACCATTTCCTATCAGCCCAATATCTCCACTGACTCTTTTTCAGAGTCTAATGAGTAATTCAAACACGCACTTTGCAAAGTTGAGCTACTCGTGACACCCGAAGCTTATCGTAGAACTCAAACTCAGTAGCAGTTTCCGTGAAGAACACATAAATTCTGTCAGAGTCAGAGATTGCTTCATTCTCCTCTATAAGTTCCATATGAATAAAGGTAGGTTCTGGAACACATAAAAATAAGCAAGGCTGCAAAGAAAATCCATGATTATTTTAGAATTTTTGCTTTAGTTTTAGCTAAAGACAGGGAAGAATGCTAAGAAGCCATGGCTATTCCATTTTTCTCTTTAAAATAATCAAAATGTCCAGTAAAATGTGGGCAGTAATGATTTTATGAATTCAAATGTTGTAATTTAAGCCTTTAAAACGTAATAGTCAAATACATCAAAGCTCAACACCTAGCTCCTGCATTGGCCAAATATGTCTTGGATTTCCACTTTCCTAGAAATATTCTTTATGTTTTTCCTCCGTAATGTATCAAATAGCAATCCATTTGGCCTGATAGCTTTTTCTTTCCCATCACTCACCTCTTTATGTACAATTGTGTGTCTTTATTTAAACCAATACACAATCTATTAGTAAAGTATAAATTTTCAGCAGGTACTGAAACTTGCATGAGTTAAAATGAGGACATGAATTACCTCATGGTGATATTTTAAATCCTGTCCTTTGCACATATTTGCTTGAGTCCGTCCCCTTTTCCAATTTTACTTCTTAAAAATTAGGGCACAGCAGAAATTAACACAGATTAACATAAGACACCAACTATAACATGAAAGATTAATCTTTTATAAGAAGGATAATGTGTTATTACCCAAATTAAATGAGATCAATTTTGTCCTTTTTAAAATAAAAGAACTGTTTATAGAAACTAATTAAATCTCCTTGCATCTTGTTTCTGTTACTATGTCACAAAAGGAATAGGAGTCCTGCTGGCAAGTAAAACTGATGAAAAATAAGCCTGTCAGTGGATTAAAGAACTTTATTTATGGATTAATTATCTGATTTTGAAGCAATTAATTAAATGAAATAAGTTTACAAATTATAAACTATCAGTGATGGAATCCTTGGGAGAACCTTGATATCATGCTAGAAGGTTATAATTAAATTTAATAAACAAGTATACCATTTTTCCTAAGAGTAAAGGACACAGACTTGGTGCTACTCTTCTGGTAGTTTAGCTTAGGACAGTCAACATAGCAATTTGTAATTCAGATACTATGAAAGAAAATCAGATAGCTTTGATAGGATTTAAAATGAGAGGAGATCTGAGGAAGGAATTTGAGGTAAGGCAGAAAAGAAATGGTGTAAAGTCAGTCCTGGGCTAGAAAGAACTTGACTTTTCTTCAAGTCAGGTAGGAATTGAGAATTTAAGTAATATGGAACTGAGTTCAAAAAGGGCTAATCAGAAATGTCCCCGAAGAAATATTGTGCTAAAGATCTGGAGAACTCTATGTTAGGGGAAGATAATGAATATCAAAGATATAAGTAAAAGGTATATCTAAAGGAAACAGGCCAAACCAGGCAGCTTTCCAAAAAGCAAGAATCTAGCAAAGCAAAAAGTGATAGACAAACTATTTCACTAAACATAACAAGAATATTTATGGAAAGAGGCTCAACAAAAAGGAACAGAATCATGGGTGGCATAGAAATAAATAATAAATTAAATATGTAAATAAGTAAGTAAATAAATAATAAAAACTTGCCAACGGATAAGATCCCGATGTCTGGAAGTAACTCTTTGACTACTGGAGAAGAGCAAAAAACCTCATCAAGTAGGATGTGATTGTATTGAAGCCTCCCAGAGGTTTGGCAATTGACATAGCCATACTGAAAAGTGTTGGAAAATATGAACTAGGAATCTAATGATGCCCAGATAATGACTGATAGATGTCTGCACAGAAAAAAAGGTCTATTAATTGCTAGCATTCTGTCAGCATTTCAAATGACAGTTTTATACCTGGATGACTCCAAATGGACAACACCATGTTCGAACTTACTGTAAGTCATCAGGGTGATATAAGCTCTTAGTGGCCATACAGAAAGACCTCCCCCAAGATGATCTGTCTCTAACCTAGCCCTTTAAGTCTTCTAAGAGTGAACCATCACACCTTAACCCATTTTTATTTATTTTTAAATTTATTACTAGATTTGGAGACTGAGTCCCAAATGACACTGGGAGCTTTATAATACAGAGAAAACCCAAATATTAAGAAAAGATGTGCATCAGGAACAGTGAAACAATAAGAAAAATGTTAACCAAAAATAATAAAATATCGGCATCCTGAAACCAACCAACCCCCCCTCCCCAAAAGCCATGCCCTAACAAAAGGTTTTTTTGTTTGTCCACCATAACCCCAGTCCTAGGAACAGAGACATGTTTTAACAACTTTCAGAACAACTGTAGGATAGGAGACATATGAACCTACAAAAATCAGTTAACTGGGGGGTGGGGGACAGATACTACACTGCCTAGGTCTGACTAGATGACATTACTTGACTAAAAGGATCTGAAGTGCACCCACTGTCCTCAATCTCATTAAGCAATCAGAAATTATTAGAGACAGACCCCAGATAGATAACGAGGCTCTAAGCCATATAGGTCTTCATAGATGATCATCAGCAATTTGAATTTAACTTGGAAGCCAACTGGTAACCAGTAAAGCTCACAAATCAAGAACGACACATGGATGCAACATTATGCACCCCCCACTGCTCACATTGCTGTATTCTGGACCAGCTGTGGCTTCCAAATTGTCTTCTAGGCTAATCCTATGTAGAGCACATTAATTAGGGCATCAATGTCTGAAAGACCTCTCACTCTAGGAAAGGGTACAGCTGAAGCACTTGATGGAGAGGTGTCAAACAGTGGCATCATGTGACATATCAGGACTTTTTTCCTCTTCGCTAAACTGAGCATGGGCATGGCCAGCGCATGACGCATCCAGCTCGCGGGCTGTGAATTTGACAGCCCTGTTATAAAGGCTTTCCTGGACACAGCTGACACAGCTATTCTTTGAACAGGAGCTGTTCAGATTTCCACCATATCTACTTCTCAGCATTAATATTTCTACCTGCCCCCTCTCCACCTCCATGTTTCTTCCCACCCCGGTCCCTACCTTCCAGGCTGAGTCACTCACTTACACCCACATTCATTCACTTATTCATCCATGGCACTGCCCAAGGTCCCAAAGTCATTCTAGTCTCTCATGGATTCCCATCAGTCTGTCAGCTGCTTTTGCCTTAGAGCCCAGCAGCAACAGCTCACAACCTGAGGAAATCTTACAGTGCTCCTCAAGCCCCCCAACCTTGCAGAGGTGTGCAGACAATTTAAAGTCCCAAAGCAGTATATCAAAAGAAAAAGATGAGGTCCTAGTATAGATGAGGGACCTGTGAACTTGAAGCTTGAACAAGAGTCAACAACACGGGCCACTCTCCCAGGCCAAAAGCACCCATGAGATTATCAATTCTGCTGCCCAAGCCAAATGTTCAAGGAGGCAAAGAGTACATACTGCCCCAGAGTCCAGACAGATAGCCTTGCCTGATTACATTATGTTACCTCGCCACTCCAGCCTCTTGCTTTGCCAGCCTTGCTCACCTTTCCATATTGAACATTACCCCTGGTATTTGACCTATGACAACTAGTCGGTCAGAGAATCACACAGTGCTTCAAGCCTCAAACTTCTTTGTAGTCTTTCAGGTCCCTAGCAAACGTTTGCAGTAGCTTCACAACTTATGTCAAAACTCAGTTGGTTCTCTCCTACTCTGAACAACTGTATTTACAATATGTATCCATGGTACTACTAGCTCCATTGACTCCACTGGTACTGCCAATGTTGCTGATTCCATTGCACACAAGTCCAGAGAACCCAAATGCTGTTATAGCTCCTAACTGAAGTCTCAGATGCCTCCATCTCCAGTCTAGAGTTATAGCTATACTGGTTTCTGGTCAACTGTTTTTGACTTTAAGAACCTCATATGGTTCCTGCCTTCTCCAGGTAGAACTGATTTATCCGATACACTCATTTCAGAGGGAAACACTATGGATTTCCACTGCACAAGTTATATCAATACAAGCTTGAGAAAGGTGAATTTTAGTGATGTTCCTACCTTACAGGAAAGCCCTATCTCCCCACTCAAAACATATTGATGTCTACCTTGAGTCTATTTTAAGGAGGAGTTGAGATGGACTATTCTGAATGTATTTAAGATTTATTTATTTACAAGACTTATATAACCAACCATTTTTAAAAATCTGGCAAGCTACATAAACAAATAAAAAAGCCAAAAAAGAATAAAACCAAAATATAGTGCCTCAACTATCCTTCTCTGCATCCAGTGAAACCATGGCCAAGTTCTAACCTTACCCTATCCCAAAGCTTGATCATTTGATTCTTTACTTTGTTTTATGTATATAGATTTGTGTTATTATGGCTGTGAAATACCATGCCTCTGGATTCTGCTGATACATCAATATCAGAAATCAATAAATAAAATACTCTAGGTATAATAATAATAATAATAATAATAATAATAATAATAATAATAATAATAATAATAATAATAATAATAATAATAATAATAATATCAGAGTTGGAAGGGACCTTGGAGGTCTTTTAGTCCAACCCCCTGCCCAGGCAGGAAACCCTACACCATTTCAGACAAATGGCTATCCAACATTTTCTTAAAAATTTCCAGTGTTGGAGCATTTACAACTTCTGCAGGCAAGTTGTTCCACCAATTAATTGTTCTAACTGTCAGGAAATTTCTCCTTAGTTCTAGGTTGCTTCTCTCCTTGATTAGTTTCCACCCATTGCTTCTTGTTCTACCCTCAGGTGCATTGGAGAATAGTTTGACTCCCTCTTCTTTGTGGCAGCCCCTGAGATATTGGAACACTGCTATCATGTCTCTCCTGGTCCTTCTTTTCATTAAACTAGGCATACCGAGTTCCTGCAACCGTTCTTCATATGTTTTAGCCTCCAGTCCCCTAATCATCTTTGTTGCTCTTCTCTGCACTTTTTCAAGAGTCTCAACATCCTTTTTACATTGTGGCGACTAAAACTGAATGCAATATTCCAAGTGTGGCCTTACCAAGGCATTATAAAGTGGTATTAACAATGGTATATTCTAGAGCAATTAGCAAACTTGTGGACCAAGAGTGAATGGGGATGGCAGGAGGTCCATTATTCTAATATTTTCTAAAACAGCCCTTACTTCAAAGCTCTCCAACTAAAATCTGCAACAATTCTATTATACAGCTGTTTTTGTCTAAAAACTAGGTTATAATTTTGGAGTATTGTGTTGGGCTACATTTATCCCTGATAAAATCGGAAAAAAGACTTCTTGTTTCAATAAAAAATACTTACTTATTAAGCTACTACTGTAACTCCAGAATGTTCCTTATAGTGTTATTTTCTCATCATGCAATTTTGTCCTATGCTGACAAGTTTAATTGTATGTTAAAAATTTGGTTTGTGACAATCTGTGACACAGGCAGCTGAGATCATGATAAAAACTAACGTGCAAAAAAAGCCTTCTGTACACCATTTTCTTCATTAATTTTGTACAAAATGTCTTACCATTAAGCCAAGATGCTTTATATTCCGTCCTTAAAGGATTCCTGAAACTCCGCAATATAATTGGCTCTGTACCCAAAAAGTTATTTGAAGTGGCTGTATAAAGTGCACCATCTGAGACAAAGCAAATAAAAAGATGTATCTTTTTAGCCCTGACACAATTTGCAGGAGGAGACAGATATATTGTATGTGCTATAGCTCAAGGTTAAATATAGAAGCAAAAGCATAGAAGTCACAAGTGTGAGCCATGTCAAATCCCGTATCTGGGCCACTACTACAAATGGCACCTTCAGAATTTAATAACATGCATGCAGGTTATGGAAAGATCCAGGATCACAATATGATGCTAGATTGGGGTGTCACAGCTGCTTTTCCTTTAAAATAAAAATAGAAATAGATTAAATATGGTTGTTTAGCATGTGAATAGCCTAACATTAGTTTGAGTTACAGCAATTCTCCACAGAATGATGAACCGTGCACAACAATTAAATCTGCTTAATCTTATTTTAATTTAGCAAGTTAAATAAATGTTGCTATAATTCATGGCAAGACATAAAGGAAGTAGAAGAGGAAAACTACGGATAAAGGTTGATATGTGGTATCAAAAACAGAATAGGAATATCATTAGAAAATCTACATATCATTAGAAAAATTACACTTTTGTAAGGCAGGTCAGGATTATGAGTATTCAATTGCCAGAAATTGAATCTGACTCAATGGTATATAACCAACCAATACATAATAAATAATATGAACACAAAAAGCCATCCTTGCATTATTGCAAGTCCAAAGCATAGCTTTCTTCATCTTAATATGAAAATATTAATGCCAACATTAAGGATTGGCAAAGTCAGTCCCTCCAACTCTATACCAACATCTGCTCCTCCTTACTCTTGAGTTTACTATTTCTCCTTTTTGCCACAGCTATCTATTCAACTGTGCTTGAAGGTGACTTGGCACTGACAGGAGCAAGAAAAATGGATTGAAGTCAGAGAATGGAGACAACTACAATAATGACGACTATGTGGAATTACAATGGAGGTGGGAGGAGAGAGTTGAGGGCATTTTGTTAAGAGCTATGTACAGCCTTTAGCTGAGACTGACACTTTGACTGCTGTCAGCAATTTAAGCTTCCATTGCAAACATATGCCTGACAGAATGAAGCAGTGGTCAAACATATCAGCAAGTTCCAAAAATAGAGGAAAACAAGCAGCTAAGTTTAAAAGGTTACACTGATTGTCCAATGACAATAGAAAATGGTTTGAAAAGAGTCTTTGTGTAAAATATCAGCTTCTTCTTTTTTTAAAATTACTTTTTAACCAAAAAGCTGCTGCTTGCAGAATAGGATAATATTCTTCCCCCCACTACGACCTTGTACTTCATTTGAAATCTATAGTATACAAAAAAGAACAAAGGCTATAAGGAAACGAAGTTGAAAAAGAATAAATATGTCATCAGAGTCTTTCAAAAAATAATAATCTTACATCAGCCAGCTATTGAGGAAGAGCATACTGTATAGGCAGATTGCATATGCAATTAGTTTCCTGATAGCTTTTTCAAACCAGTCCTTTATTCAAAGACTGATAAGCAACATCACATCTGAAATATATTCACTCTAATTTGAATAATCAGTGGTTGACAACCATGACTAAATGAAAAAGATATCAAGACATTTTGCAGGGCAAGGAGAAAACTTACCAACCATTAAAGAGGCATAATTCATAGTTGGTTCATATGGACATCTTCCTCTGCTTACTGTAGCTTTGGTATACAACTGTAATTTCATATTGTCAATTACCTATTTTAAATAATTCCCAGAGAGCAGATGCATTAGTGACAATGTTCATATTTCTTGCTAAATCACAGTTTCCTTATCCATTAAAAAGTAAAGACCCCTTGACTCCATTCAACTTCCAAGCTGAGCATGAATCTGGATGACTGAAACAGTGCTTTATATGAAACACAAACTAAAAAATCTCAAGTCTGGAAACCAAAGTCTAGGATGTTCTCCATATTCTGATGGTATAAAAAATTCTGGTTATCAAAGGGTTGACTGGAAAAATGTCAGTGTCCTAAAAATCAACTTTTGTAGTCCATCTGTCATTTCCACTAGCTATCAAAAATCTATCCTAATTTTGCTGCTGATTGCAGCTGTGAAAAAATCCATTCCTTTAAATCCATGTCCACCCACCTGAGCCAGATTTCTGTTAAATGTCAAGACCTAATATGCTCTATACTAGAACAAAGTGAGAATCTGATCATAAAAAAATAATAGAAGCCTTACTCATCAGACAGTATAACTTAAAGTGTCCTTTGTAAGGGTCAGGAACTAGCTTTAATTATTCTAACATATAATGGGCTGAACAGAGACTGGAAACTAGACAATGCTATGATGACTGTATGGGGTTCCCAAAAAAATTCCAAAGCATTCTCAAGGCTATGTCATCTTTCATGAGCAATGTACTTTCCATCTTCATATACTAACACCAGAGGTTACAATAATGCATTGGAGAATCCATAAAGGTGTTCATATGAAAAGCAAAGGTCAGCCACCTCTGAAGGTAAGTATTTATCAGTATGAAACCAGAATAAGTTTATGGGAGTATTTTCACTTCTCAAAATTATCTCACTATATACCATCATGAGCCCCTGTAGAGTGGTGGGGTTTATAAAGTCATGATTCTTGGCATGCAGAACCTAATAATCCTTTCCAATATTTGTTTTCTGTTATCCGGAAGAAAAATATAGCCAAATGTATACAAGTATTGCAAATGTATGATGAAAACATAATTGTAAAGAAGCAAAATGTTATCATCTTTGGTGGACTAGTAATAAAACAAAGTAATATTCAGACCAGATTTATATTTTAATGCAGGAATTTCCTAAAATAAATATAATATTGAAACCAGAGATTTTCCTATTTCTTTTTCTATTTCTATTTCAAAGAAAAAGAAAAAACTTTGCATATGCTGACTACAACAAAAATTATTTATGTGCAAAAATGGAAACATGTAATAATCCCCATAATGGAAGAATGGATGGAAAATCTGATGGAGCTAGCAGAGATGGACAAATTAACTGTTTTAATTGAAGAAAAAATATATCCAGCTTTCTTTCTACTTGGAAAGCCTTCTAAACTCTGTGTTTGCGACAGAAAAAAATTGGAATTCTGACTGGGATAAGTTTGTTGTTAAAGAAATGACTAGTTTATAGTTAGTATGTAAAAGTAAAAAATTAATACTTGCCTTACTATTTTTATTTTATTATGCTGAAAAAAATTGCAACTTAATTTTCTTTCCTGTTTCCTTTAACCAACACTTCTTTTTCTCTCTCTTCTCTTCCACATTTCCCCAAAATCTTTATTTTCATTTGTATTTTATATTATGATAATTTAAATAAAATTATATTTTTTTAAAAAGAGAAAAATATACAGCTGAATACCTAAAAACAGCTCACAAGTGATGCAATCTTATGTGAGGAAGCTGTGTGACTCCTCTAAATTTTCTTATGGCTCTTATGTCTACTTTGCCTTGTTGTACAGAAGGACAGCAGATAATGGAAACTGTCCAGATATGAACAGTTTCCTAACTGAACAGTTTCCTGCAACTATAATCTTAATAAACACTTTTGTTCCAGAGAATATTAATTTTTAGAAGTAAAACTCATACTCAAAGATGGTTTTAGTAAGCTGAATGAATTGGTATGTGAAAATAAGTCTCCTAGAGAGCCAAAGAGGCTACCGTAGTATATCTTCTTTCCATACCATTCCAGAATTTATCTCATTCCACCAGAAATCTGTAATCTCACATTATCAGTTCACCTTTTTAAAGTCTAAGCTGGCTCTCCAACCCCATTAATTTTTCTTGAATGGAGTTTTAAAAATTGCAGAACTTTTGTGAAGATGCTATTTTATCACCTACATTAAGGGGAGATGTCATTCATCACTAGATGGCATTTCTCTGGAACGGGAGAATAGCAAACAGTTGGGAGGATGAGATATAACACCTACTGTACATGCTTTCCAGAGGGTATTCCAATTCTCTCATATGATGTTATTTTGGCTGATAGAAAAGGTTGTAATTGCCCTGTTTGTTATATTGTCCTAGTCCTTTTCCTAATTAAAACTGTGAGGCTGTTACTGTTTTGTGAGGGATCTGATCCCATCCTACGAGCGGTATCTTCTTTGACTTAGGCAGAGGAGTGTGATCTAAAAGACCAAGAGGACTGGAAACTTATTCCTAAATTGTAAGCCTTTTCATAATATTAGCAAAACGTGTTTCTTAACAACTATTAATATCATCCATTCTTCCATTGTGGGGATTAGTGATATTCCCAATTTCTGAGAGCTAAGAGTTGATTAGCTAGTTCAGATAATATGCTAAATTAGAATTGTTATAAAGAATTCTAACTTATCAGGAGAAAGCTAGTGTGCTGGTATGTTCTGTTGAACTCTTCCTGCTTCCTGGAAAACCTAATCAACAGATTATATTCAAGGATTGTTCATAATTTATGACCTTGTTTAGGGTAACATAACAATTCTGAAAGCCAAGTAAAAGAAATAGGATGAATATGGTTGGATCTTGTACTATCTTTTGTAAATAGTACCATTTCCTCCATGGCTACTAATATTTTAACAGGGTGAAGAAAAAGCTTGCAATGGACAGTCCTAATGGTAGTCCTTGACTTACAACAGTTCATTTAGTGACCGTTCAAAGTTACAACGGCAGCACTAAAAAAAGTGACTTAAGATCATTTTTCACATTTACGACCATTGCAGCATCTCTATGTTCACGTGATCAAAATTTAGATGCTTGGCAACTGGTTAATATTTATGATGGTTGCAGTGTTTCAGGATCATGTGATCACCTTTTGTGAGTTCTGACAAGCAAAGTCAATGGAGAAGCCATTAAGTGATTTAACACTGTTAACTCACTTAACAGCCATGCTACTAACTTAACAACTACAGTGATTCACTTAATAACCATGGCAAGAAAGTCATAAAATGGGGCAAAACTCACTTAACAAATATTCATTTAACAACAGAAATTTGGGCTCAATTGTGGTTGTAAGTCGAGGGCTACCTATAGTTGCTTTTACAAACCATTGACACATGTATTCTACATTACTTATTTCTAGAATTCTTATGCTATTTTGTAGCTCCCCCTGACTCAGAAAGTGACTTAAGTTAAATACTCTGAGTAAATAAGAAATTTCTTTGTTCCCATAAGTAAAAGACAGTGCAATAATCCAAAAAATATGACATGAACTTACCATGTAATGACAAGCTGGATAAAATGCATTTGTGCCACATACATATAAATTTGTTGCATTTATCTTATGCATAATAAGTATATAATTGTTGCATTCTTCCTGAAAAATGCACATAAATTATTAACTTCAAAAAATCTGCAGTTATATTCTCAACCTTAGAAAACTATTCTGCTGTTGAATGTAAGCAAAGACTGGCATTGTAAGATCCCTGGGCAGAAGAACAATGCTTGTCTTTTGGAGACAACACAAGAACACTTTTCCAGCAAATGCACTGATAAATGGTACAGTTAAGTAATTTTAGGACACTGGATGAGCAGGAAAATTCTTTACATGATAATGTGTTTTAATTTCTCTCTTCAAAATATATTAAATCACTTCTAATGTAATTTAGACCCTTTTACTGATTCTAGGGAGAAAAAAATGTTTTTTTTTTATTTTGTCACAACGGTATATACAATCATCAACATAAACAATAACCCATCATGAGAGAAAAAGGATATATAAGTAAAAGTATAAGTAAAAGTATGCATATAATACTATAATGAAGAGAACAATAGGACAGGAACAGTAGGCACTTTTGTGCTCTTATGCACACCCCTTATAGTCCTTTTAGGAATAGGGTGAGGTCAATAGTAGACAGTTTTTGGTTGAAGATTTGGGGGTTTTGAGCAGAGACTATAGAGTCAGGTAGTGAGTTCCAAGCGTTAACAACTCTGTTACAAAAGTCATATTTTCTGCAATCAAGTTTGAAGCGGTTGACATTAAGTTTGAATCTATTGTTTGCTCTTGTATTGTTGCGATTGAAGCTGAAGTAGTCTTTTACAGGAAGGATATTACAATAGATGATTCTGTGTGTTAAACACAGATCATGTCGGAGTCGGCAGAGTTCTAAGTTTTCTAAACCCAGGATTTCAAGCCTGGTGGTATAAGGTATTTTGTTGTTTTCGGAGGAGCGAAGAACTCTTCTAGTAAAATATTTCTGGACGCGTTCGATAGTATTAATGTCAGAGATGTGGTATGGGTTCCAGACGGATGAGCTGTATTCAAGAATAGGTCTGGCAAATGTTTTGTATGCTCTGGTTAGTAGTGTAGAGTTTTTGGAAAAGAAGCTACGTAAAATTAAGTTTACAACCCTTAGAGCTTTTTTTGCTATGTAGTTGCAGTGGGCTTTGACATTTAGGTCATTTGATATGAAAACTCTTTGACAGGGAGGGGGTCGTCCGTAAGGTAATGTCCATCAAGCTTGTACTTGATATTAGGGTTCTTTTTACCAATATGTAAGACTGAGCATTTGCTGGTTGATATTTGAAGTTGCCAAGTTTTAGACCAATCGGAAACAAAGTCAAGGTTTATTTTTCTATAAAATTATTTTTCTCTAAAGTCTGCCTTCATAATACTTCTCTTTCAAAGCATATATTAAGCAATTTACTATTTATAAATTGATTTGGCTTGATCCCAATTCTGGACAAGCTGGCCTTTCTCTAAAAAAGCAGGTCCATGACTTAAAGGTTCTGCTAGAATTGCAGCTACTGCTGAAACAGCACATGGAGATAATAGCCATAACTATCTTATTCTGGCACTCCCTTCAGGTGAAAGGTGGTCTAGGTTTCTATCAAATTAATATAGAAATGTTGTAATCAATCAATTACACATAACCATCCTTTTTCCTATATAATTCACAGTTTTCCCAATGTTTCCTATATTTCTATTCAAAACTGTGTTTTTGGAGGAGTTCACAAAGCAGTTTGCAGTGAAGCACAAATATATGCGTATAGGTAATCCTTGACTTATGACCACAATTGAGCCCAAAATTTATGATGTGAGAAATCTGTTAAGTGAGTTTTGTCCAGGGGTGAAATGTAAAATTTATTACTAATGGTTCTATGGGTGTAGCTTGGTGGTAGTGGGGTAATGTGACTGGGTGGGCGTGGCCAACTTTTTTTTTTTTACTTTTAAAAGCATTTTTTCTAAACCTCTTCGGCCAAAGAGGCTGTAGAAAAAATGCTTCTAAAGGGTTCTAGTGATCCCAGCTGAGCCACGCGATCATCAGAGACTTTTTTTTTATTTTGTCACAACGGTATATACAATCAACATAAACAATAACCCATCATGAGAGAAAAAGGATATATAAGTAAAAGTATAAGTAAAAGTATGCATATAATACTATAATGAAGAGAACAATAGGACAGGAACAGTAGGCACTTTTGTGCTCTTATGCACACCCCTTATAGTCCTTTTAGGAATAGGGTGAGGTCAATAGTAGACAGTTTTTGGTTGAAGATTTTGGGGTTTTGAGCAGAGACTATAGAGTCAGGTAGTGAGTTCCAAGCGTTAACAACTCTGTTACAAAAGTCATATTTTCTGCAATCAAGTTTGAAGCGGTTGACATTAAGTTTGAATCTATTGTTTGCTCTTGTATTGTTGCGATTGAAGCTGAAGTAGTCTTTTACAGGAAGGATATTACAATAGATGATTCTCTGTGTTAAACACAGATCATGTCGGAGTCGGCGGAGTTCTAAGTTTTCTAAACCCAGGATTTCAAGCCTGGTGGTATAAGGTATTTGTTGTTTTCGGAGGAGCAAAGAACTCTTCTAGTAAAATATTTCTGGACGCGTTCGATAGTATTAATGTCAGAGATGTGGTATGGGTTCCAGATGGATGAGCTGTATTCAAGAATAGGTCTGGCAAATGTTTTGTATGCTCTGGTTAGTAGTGTAGAGTTTTTGGAAAAGAAGCTACGTAAAATTAAGTTTACAACCCTTAGAGCTTTTTTTGCTATGTAGTTGCAGTGGGCTTTGGCATTTAGGTCATTTGATATGAAAACTCTTTGACAGGGAGGGGGTCGTCCGTAAGGTAATGTCCATCAAGCTTGTACTTGATATTAGGGTTCTTTTTACCAATATGTAAGACTGAGCATTTGCTGGTTGATATTTGAAGTTGCCAAGTTTTAGACCAATCGGAAACAAAGTCAAGGTTTATTTTTCTATAAATTTATTTTTCTCTAAAGTCTGCCTTCATAATACTTCTCTTTCAAAGCATATATTAAGCAATTTACTATTTATAAATTGATTTGGCTTGATCCCAATTCTGGACAAGCTGGCCTTTCTCTAAAAAAGCAGGTCCATGACTTAAAGGTTCTGCTAGAATTGCAGCTACTGCTGAAACAGCACATGGAGATAATAGCCATAACTATCTTATTCTGGCACTCCCTTCAGGTGAAAGGTGGTCTAGGTTTCTATCAAATTAATATAGAAATGTTGTAATCAATCAATCACACATAACCTTTTCCTATATAATTCACAGTTTTCCCAATGTTTCCTATATTTCTATTCAAAACTGTGTTTTTGGAGGAGTTCACAAAGCAGTTTGCAGTGAAGCACAAATATATGCGTATAGGTAATCCTTGACTTATGACCACAATTGAGCCCAAAATTTATGATGTGAGAAATCTGTTAAGTGAGTTTTGTCCAGGGGTGAAATGTAAAATTTATTACTAATGGTTCTATGGGCGTGGCTTGGTGGTAGTGGGGTAATGTGACTGGGTGGGCGTGGCCAACTTTTTTTTTTTTACTTTTAAAAGCATTTTTTCTACAACCTCTTTGGCCAAAGAGGCTGTAGAAAAAATGCTTCTAAAGGGTTCTGGTGATCCCAGCTGAGCCACGCGATCATCAGATACTTTTTTTTTTTACTTTTAAAAGCAATTTTTGGCAGAAGAAAAAATGCTTTTAAAAGTAAAAAAAAAAACAACTCTGATGATCGCGCGGATCAGCTGGGCATGGCCAGGGGGAGGGCGCAGAGATTTTTGCTACTGGTTTTCCGAACCACCCGCTGCCATTGCTACCAGATTGGGCAATCCGACCTGAATTGGGAGCATTTCACCCCGGTTTTGTCCCATTTTACAACTTTTCTTGACATATTTGTTAAGTGAATCACTACAGTTGTTAAATTAGTAACCCGGTTGTTAAGTGAATCTGACTTCCCCATTGACTTTACTTGATAGAAGGTTGCAAAATATAGTCACATGACCCCAGGACACTGCAGCCATCATAAATATGAACCAATTATCAAGCATCCAATTCCAAATGTAAATCACGTAACCATGGGGATACTGCAACGTTCGTAAGTGTGAAAAATGGTCATGTCACTTTTTTCAGAGCTATTGTAACATCGAACAGTCACTAAATGAACTGTTATAAGTCAAGGACTACTTGTACTTAAAGGGGATCTAAAAGTGTGATGATATTCTATTTAATAGTTAATGGTCAGGATAATTGCCAGACCATGCATATTACTACTTGGATTTGGAGATGAATGGAAAGAAAAGGTTCATAATTCAGTGGATTTATATTAACAGCCTCACCTGTTAAAGACAGCAGTTGAGGGAAAGAAATCCTAACTCCTTTCTCCTAAGTGAAACAAGGGGATGCATTTGGAAAAGGTAGTTTGAAGAACAGAGCCCCAGCTCAGTAACAGAGCAGAGGGTATACATCAGGGGTGTCAAACTCGCGACAACACGTTGTCAGATGACGTATCGTAACTTTTTCCCCCTTTGCTAAAACAGGGGTGGGGGTGGCCAGCGCATGACGCATCCAGCCTGAGGGCCATGAGTTTGACACCCTGGTATACATGAATCAAGTCACGCAGGGGGTTGGACTAGAAGGCCTCCAAGGTCCCTTCCAACTCTGTTGTTATATTATAAGTTCTCAGTTTCTAGCTGTAGTATTTCCATTCAAAGGAAAGAAGAGAAATCTTAGAGAGTTTCTTTGCTAGAACAGAGTTCAAAAATACCATTTAGACCAGTGGTAGTCAACCTGGTGCCTACCGCCCACCAGTGGGCGTTCCAGATTTCATGGTGGGCAGTAGGGGTTTTGTCTGATACTGAAGCACTTTCCTTTTTTTTAATTTAATTGACTTTTTAAAAAATGTTCATAGCATTATTTAAAAACATTTTCATTAGGTTTTCATAAAATTCCCCATAACAATTTAAATTTCTGAAAATATACTATTTGTATCATCCACGCATAAGTTTAGTTCACGTTACATAAGTGAAACTAAATGGCGCTATATTGTGACCGCAAACAAAAGAGCCTCATCCCAGAATAGCTCATGCATCTCCCCCCGAACCGTGGGCGGTTAGAAAATTTTACTACTAATAGAGATACAAAAGTGGGCAGTAGGTATAAAAAGGTTGACTACCCCTGGTTTAGACTGTCCATTCCTGTCTTCTCAAATGGTCCCACCTTACTGAACACATTCATAAATACTAGTAATAGCCAAACATTACTTCAGTAATTGAAGTGCACATTTTATTAAGCCCCAATTTTTAAAAAATAGCACTTTGTAATGAAATGCTTTACAAAATGACAACTAGTGATAGTATTTGAACAAGAATAAAGAAGGCTGGATGCTACCACAAGAAACCAACCTCAACCATGGAGCATAAATGTTTAGTTACCAATAAAGGAGAAGTAAACAATACCCCAATCAAGAAACTGCCAAGCAGCCAACAGTAAACTGCCCAAGCAAAATAATCTTTAAGACCACCCCCATCAACACTCACAGGATAAACCACCAGAATATAAACTGACAGCAAAAAACACTCCTTACTAGGACTGATGATGTTACCTAGTTTGGGTAATGAAACATCTGCAAGAAAACAAGCAAGCTCAAAGAGTACCAAGGACCCTTCATGTTTAAGTGGACAATACAATCTCTTCATTATTAGCTGTTAGTGTGAAAAGACACACTAACCAACACACAACTAAGCACTGTTGTTTAACACTGCAATCCAATCAGTTCACTATTGTTGATGGCAGATTATTTGTCCTGAATGCAAAGACAATTTATAGCAGACAAAACTAATAGAATATACAAAACTACCAAACAGTCTTATATATTCACTTTCAAATAAAAGGAGGGACTCCAAACTTCCTGTAACATAGTCCAATCTAATGAAAAAATTGCTCCAAGACTTCAGACACCAACTTCAGTTTGTATCTCTTTCTCCAGAGATAACTAGTCTCCAGTAGTCCTTAACACAAGACTATCTGAGAACTAAGAAGAGGGTAATGATGTACAGAGGGAGCAGTTATTTTCTTTTCAGGACTTTAGAATAAGTTTTAAAAGGAACATTCAGCCTTTCTCCCAATAAGGACTACTTAGGGAAGAGAACTACTGGCCTGCAAAAAATGGTTTTTATTTTAAGGCCCAACTTATCAGTCAGGGATACAAGGGTCGATAACTAAAAGATTCCAAGAAGCCTTGTGTTTTGGGAGAACAGCTGTCAAATTTCACGATTAACAGCTGACTGCAGAAGATTGCATCTCAAATAGGACCCAGAGTTTTCAAAAATTATAGATAACTTTTAGTTAGATGGGCTCATTGGAAATTCCAGAAATTGGAGGTTAGAAATTTCCTGTCATTATAGCCTCCAGGACCACTAGGGATGAGGAAACTGACTTCAATATGGGCATTTTCTTTCATTTAAAGCTATAGATTTAGGGTAGGCCTGAAGCTTCAAACAGCCAGTTGTAGCTTCTAAGTTTTCCCGGTTTGTAACTTGTAAATTACATGACTAAAGTTCTCATTCTACCTAATATTTGCCCCATCATTCTTTCAGATGGTTCAGGATGACAAATAATAATTTGATAATTTGGTTTTTAAAGATAATTTCTTGAATGTTTTGAATTGCAGATTTTTATTTTTTACTATTTTAATCGTTTTAAGTACAATTAAAAAACACAATTTATTTGCCTGTTTTGGAATTACATTAACAAAAGAAAAAAAGAAAGGGGTGATGAAAAGAAAATTAAAAGTAAATAAATTAACAAAACTGGACATGTATTGATCAGACAGAAAAATTAATAGTATAAGGAGGACAAACATATCTACTTATTTTATGTATTTAACAAATCTGTCCTGTGTACTGAAATTAATCTTCCCATCCTTTTTTCATGCAAAGTATTAGTTCATGATCTGCAAACAATAAGGCATCTCAATTATTGCCACATATAAAGAGATGTTGTATCTTTTCAGTTCCACAATATTATATATTTGGTAATGAATTTTCTTCAGACATGCTCTATTTCAAGATGCAGCTTAAAACAGGATTTAAAATAAATAAATTAGGATATAAAATCATATTTATTATGACTTCATTATAAAAAGATGATATTTTTTATTATATATTACATTTATATGTAGCAATACAATTTAAAAAATGCATCAAAGGTTAGCCAATGATGCTTTACATTTGCTGGATCAACCTGGATATGCAAATGTAAAAAGTCATACAATTTATGGTTCTGATCCTGTTCCCACATAAAGTTTCTAAATAAACAATTTTTCTAAAACATTATTACAGGACTTCTGAAGGCAGGTTTCTTTATATATTAGCCAATCACAGATACTAGCTTGACAGGCAAGACTGTCAAACACAGGAAATCAGGAGTCCAGGCAGTTTAAATGAACACAAAGGTTTGTTGGAAGCTTAAGCTGTCTACAAGAATCTGAACTACTAAAGGTTGAAGCAAGTTGGCTGGAGTCAATGGAATTCAAGGTGGGCTGGACTTGGAACTCTTGTGGGTGCAAAGGGACTTGAGACTGGTGATGCATTTGACCTCTCCCTTGGGCGCAAATCTGGTAATCTCTTACAAGGACTATTCCCATCAAATCCCCCACTATTTTATTAGTGTTCCCAAGTAATTTCTGCTTGAGGTTTCAATTCACATTTCTTCTTAGTAAATGAAATTGTTAAAATCAATTTAACTCTAGAGTATTGTATTAGTTTATCAAAATATAAAATATAGGAGTACAAAGAAAACTGTAAATAATGGGAAAATAAAAGAGGAAAAGTAGAGAGTAAATGGGAAAAGAAAAAGAAAAGCATTGACTTCTTACTTTTTTGGTACAGTAGAATTAATAACATAAAACCTCAGCTGTTTACTTTTATATGGTAATATACACTAGCCATTTCTATAACAAATCTATCTAAATCAATTTAAGAACAATTTAAGAAAATCAATTTAAACATGAAGTGCAACTATACTCTATCCCAGAAATCAATTTAATATTTATAGCAAGGCACACCTTGCTTTTTCCTTTGCGAAGACATTGAAGCTTACTATCCTCTGAAGCAAACCAGGATATCTAGGAATAAAAACAGGCAAATGAACATATTAAAATCTTCCATAAAGTAAACGTGCTGAGCCAATGCTATTGTTTCTAGCCAGTTCCTTCAGTTAGGAATACCCTCTTCCTATATAGGATGTTTAACACACAAAATCCAAGTATTAAGATTTTATGGCCAGGATATCAGACCCAATGATCTTAGATTAGAAATGGCTTCATATTTAGACTATTTTTCTGAGAAAAACTGTTTTTTTTTAAAATCTATGGTAGTTTTATCTCTCAATTGTGCCTCTCTGCTCCAATTTCTGTATCAATCTCTAGTTCGCTTTCTGACAATTGCCAAGGGACTAGATGGGAAAGGGGGAAACCAATATCCTATAAACCCAGGATGATGTGGAGGGTTGAAGTCTCATGTGGCCATGCTTTTTTTCCCAGTAGTAGTAATAGAACAAATAGGTAAGATTATTCTTCTCTGCCTGCTCCTTCATTCCCCCTCAAGGAGAGAAGGTAGCAGATTTTTGCCAGAAGTCTGAGAATGGTAATTTGCAAATAATGAAGGGCCTTAGGTCCACTCTATAAAATCAAAACTAAAGAGCCAAGCCAAAAGCAATGGAAATATAATGCCCAGCAGGACCTGCTTAGCCTCTTAGGTCTTACATAGTTCACATCTAATTTCCTGTTTGGGCACAGACAGCTTCATTTTCTTGTATTCTTAGCAAAAAATGACCAAATAGCAAATGAAACCCTAACTATTACTGCCTGTGAGAGCAGTCATTAGGCTAGATAATCTGTCAGTTGCTGAGATGAGCTACATGGTGCTAATTGCATTTTAGAACAGAAATTATGGAAGCAAGGATCAGCCAATGGAAGCAAAAGGAAATGCCAAAAATAGTTTGGATGCTTCATCAGCATTTAATCAGGCTGTGATTAATAGCCTGTTTGCCAGTCTCTATACTTTCTATGAGTGAGAGGTAGCTCTTTATCACATTTTCTCAGAACCAGATTACCCCTGCTCTTCCCTCTACTAATAAAGATTTTTGTCTTCTCAAAATGAAGAAAACTTCCTTTGAGAAGTCCATGAAGAAAAACTAAGAAAGAGTAAGGTTTTCCAACTCCCCAAAGAATTCTGAATAATGTTTACATTATTCAGAATTCTGAATAATGTTTACATTATTCAGAATTCTGAATAATGTTTACATTATTCAGAATTGGGAGCTCTAAGTAAGTGAAGCAGAGAAACATATGCTTCAGGTAGAAACATTTAGCCAGGAATAGATTGGATTTTTAAAATTCCTGTATGAAGTGTTGTGCTTAAAGAAAAGTCCTTTGTATCTCTATACAGGTTTGGATATTAGGTCATTCTTTGATGAAATGGCAACTTTCTTGCAGTTTGCAATAATATTTAGAACTCTCTTCCTAATTTCCTTACAAAAATTTAGGGGAGAAAATTTCCCTCTATTGCAATTTATTTTCTTCAGTACCAATGCTTATATTTTAATATCCGAAATAACTTTTAGACATTTTAAAAAGTTTTTATCTCCAGTGAGATTGAAGTATTTCCCATCAATCTTACACATCTCATCTCTTTGCTTTTTAAACAAAAGTGGTATTATCATAAGTATTTCCAAAAACTTTTAATTACGCAAAGATCAACACAGGATATGACCGCACTTTGGCTCTCTCACAAACAGTAGGTAGTGGGAAGATGCCAGGAAATTGTTCAATGGAACATAGGTGACAATAGGAACTACCAAAGCAGGTAGTGCAACCAGGGTATGAATGTTGAGGTTGTGGACCTCCGGCCATAGTCACCTAACATTATCAGCTTGGTGCACTTGTGTTGCATCAAGCACTATAAAATACTGAGTTTTCAATCCAACAAAATCAGACTAAATGTCTCATTTGGTTTTAAATATTTAGTGGGAAGGCTGGTGTGGAGTGACAGGTGGCAGTCAAACTCCCCTATCCTTACCTCCCGCCCCCCCTCCCCTAGGGTGGCCCCGTTCCAGTCATTAATCCTTTTCTAGATAAAAACCATGGGAGGCACATTCCTTGTTGCCCCACAATACACTGTTTCACTCAGACAAGAGTTTTAGTAGTATACTAGATTCATGTTTTCAAAAGCTTCCATTCTTGGTGAACTGAAGATATGCTTTGCACTTTTTAAAATTACATCCTGTTAAGAAAGGTCTCTGACAGTACAGGGAATTTCTGATAGTTAAAGTAGGCACTATCAAATTACAGGGATAAATAGTGTCAGGTAAAATAAAGAACTTTATTGAAAGTAAACAAAAGTTTTCAATAAAAAGATACATGAGAATTTTAAAATACTCACTCTGGATATTTCTTTAGAAATGTCATTTAAGTCAAAAACAAGGATATAATCTTTGACTCCAGCATATAAAGTATTTGTTTCTTCACTCAGCAAAAGAGTAGAAAAATTGGACAGTCCTTGCTTTTTAAATATCTTTAGATTTTCAGCTTTAAAAAAAGAAAGGAATGCTTTAAATCTTTGGTGTTGTTAAATATGATCCTGAATAAAATCTTTACATAGCTTAAAAAAACTGGTTTCTAGTTTCAGTTTCCACATATGGAATTCTCTTGCATTACTTCCTTTTTGCTTTGAAATGTTGCCCACTGCCACAGGCACTTTTAAATGGAAAACTGGCTTATAAATGTGCAAAAAGAAAATTGATAACACAAGTATATTATCATATACTGTAAGTATTAGTATTTTATTGGCCAAACCTCAGTTTTGCATAAAAAATAACCTTGAAAGAAGTTCAGCCTTCCTAGTGAGGAAAGTTGGATAAGTCAATGTACTGTATAAAGTTTCAGGAATTCTCAATATAAGCGTTATATTGTAGTTTGCTCAATAATCAGTCTAGCCCAGATTTTGATAGGAATAAACCCGATAGTTTTGAAAATTCAGACTATACATTAATGCAAGATAACTATTTAATTTTTATTCATCTTAAACAGCCTGCCCTATATGGTTATATTTGCACAAAGCAATTCATTTAATTTCCATAACTAATAAACAGGTAATGAGAGCCATATTTAATAAGAAACTGTCCTGTTGGACACATATTTCTGTAGAGTTTATAATAATAGATTCAATAAGATGCTTACACTGGTATTTCACTGTTTTTCTTGGTATGACATTCTGAAGATTGCTTGCATCCTGCTGAATTATTCCACAAAGAATTAGAAGACAAAAAGCAGCTGTAGTGCCCATGGATTTCAACTAAATTGTTGCACATTCTATGCATTGAGATCACGGAATTTCACAGTCCAAAACACAGAAACAAACACAGGGAGAGTCACGAGTTTGCTCTACAATATTAATTTAAATGTTAAAGCTTTAATTGCTGATCAACTCCTTTATTGGGAAGGAAGAAGGAAGGAAGGAATCTATTATTTCTAAATTCTAATTCTAACTCATCTTTCAGGATTTTACTTTCTCCATCTGAAAATGAAAAAAATACCTAGTTTCTACTGAAAACCATTCCAAATTCTCTGCCAATAAACTCTTCCTCCTTCTACTGGTATCTCCAGGCAATTCTATTCTCTCAATTTTTCATTTCAGAAAATATACTTCAAATTGGAGGCAGTCTGTTATTCTTCTCAGGATACCATAAATACCTTCCTCCACTCTGGGCACTTTTAATGATATATGGTATACGACTACCACTCCCATCATCCTCAGCCAGTATTAAATTACTAACATATAGCTTTCTAATTTTTAACTTTTATATTTATCTTTTTACTGTCTGTAACCCAACCCCCCCACCTTATAAGTGAGAGGAGCAGCATATAAATTTAAATATTCCTGTTATATGTATTGAGAGGGATAGTAACACTGTGAACTGGCACTTGTATTCTTATTTTCTCCTCTTCCTCCATCCTTCCTCTCACTGAATGTCTATAGAGATTCTCAGTCATCCAGGTCATGGTTGTCTTTTAAGAAGCAACTGTATTTTCTGATTTTTGTTTTGTTTTGAAGTTTGGCTTCTCATCCAAGAAGCTTCTTCAGTTCTTGACTGGATCCTTCCATTCCCCACCATCCAGTCCAGTTGCCTCTTGAAAAAAGGTACCTTTGGGACTTCCTCTCACCGTTTTCTCTATACTGACCTTAAGTCCTCTCAAACTTCACCCTCCACCTAACTCTCTTATTTTCCCTTGGTAAGCCCCCCCACTCCTTAATTCGCCCCCCCTCCCATTCCACTTTCCCCATTTTCTCCTCAGCCTCCTTCCCAATTAGCCTTTTATGACAGGCTTCTTAGGTGGATCCCACCATAATTAACCAAGTCAACCCTCCCCTCAGACCCTCTAAACCAGGGGTCTCCAACCTTGCCAACTTTAAGCCTGGAGGACTTCAACTCCCAGAATGTCTCATTTCACTTCAACTCTGGGGGTTGAAGTCCACAAGTCTTAAAGTTGCCAAGGTTGGAGACCCCTGCTCTAAATGCCTAATGAAAACGGGTGACGTTTATTTTTCTCCCGCCTTTATTATTTTTTTAAGTAACTCAAGGCGGCAAAGATTCCTCGTATACTCCTTCTTTCTCCTCCTATTTCCCTCACCACAACTCTGTGAGGCGAGTTGGGCTGACAGAGAACGACGGGGCGAAAGTCACCCAAGTTTTCATGCTTTTAATTTATTATTTATTTATTTATTTATTTTTATTTATTTATTTACATTTATATCCCGCCCTTCTCCGAAGACTCAGGGCGGCTTACAGTGTGTAAGGCAATAGTCTCATTCTATTTGTATATTTACAAAGTCAACTTATATTTATATTTACAAAGTCAACTTAAGACACTGCCCTCTTCATATCCATATCACCTCAGAAGACACACATACACACGGCACTTATTTCGCCCCTCTGTCCGAAGTCAATCTCTCTCAGCCTTTGGCTCCCCGGTTATAGCACCCCAGAAGCGTCCGCACCCGCGTTTATTTCTCCTGTCAGGCGCCAACTTTCCCTCAACCTTCCGTCTCGCGCACCCCTACTACCCTCAAACGAGACCGTTGAGGCGAGGGTTTAAATACCTCCGTACGCCCCGCCCCTTTATCTTAGCCGCGCCCATCCAGCGTCCTGGGAGAAAGGGGGGGTTTCTCCCGAAGAACCACGTGACCTTCAATCTCTGGGCAGGCGAGCCTTTGGGTTTGTTTTCTTTACGAAGAGCGAGCGGGAGTTTTCTGCCTCTCTCTGTTGCTGTTTAAACCAGAGGTCTCCAACCTTGCCAACTTTAAGCTGGAGGACTTCAACTCCCAGAATGTCTCATTTCACTTCAACTCTGGGGTTGAAGTCCACAATCTTAAAGTTGCCAAGGTTGAGACCCTGCTCTAAATGCCTAATGAAAACGGGTGACGTTTATTTTTCTCCCGCCTTTATTATTTTTTTAAGTAACTCAAGGCGGCAAAGATTCCTCGTATACTCCTTCTTTCTCCTCCTATTTCCCTCACCACAACTCTGTGAGGCGAGTTGGGCTGACAGAGAACGACGGGGCAAAAGTCACCCAAGTTTTCATGCTTTTAATTTATTATTTATTTATTTATTTATTTATTTATTTATATTTACAAAGTCAACTTATATTTATATTTACAAAGTCAACTTAAGACACTGCCCTCTTCATATCCATATCACCTCAGAAGACACACATACACACGGCACTTATTTCGCCCCTCTGTCCGAAGTCAATCTCTCTCAGCCTTTGGCTCCCCGGTTATAGCACCCCAGAAGCGTCCGCACCCGCGTTTATTTCTCCTGTCAGGCGCCAACTTTCCCTCAACCTTCCGTCTCGCGCACCCCTACTACCCTCAAACGAGACCGTTGAGGCGAGGGTTTAAATACCTCGTACGCCCTGCCCTTTATCTTAGCCGCGCCCATCCAGCGTCCTGGGAGAAAGGGGGGGTTTCTCCCGAAGAACCACGTGACCTTCAATCTCTGGGCAGGCGAGCCTTTGGGTTTGTTTTCTTTACGAAGAGCGAGCGGGAGTTTTCTGCCTCTCTCTGTTGCTGTTTAAACCAGGGGTCTCCAACCTTGGCAACTTTAAGCCTGGAGGACTTCAACTCTCAGAATTCTTTGCTTTGCTGGCTGGGGAATTCTGGGAGTTGAAGTCCACAAGTCTTAAAGTTGCCAAGGTTGAGACCCTGGTTTAAATGCCTAATGAAAACGGGTGACGTTTATTTTCTCCCGCCTTTATTATTTTTTAAGTAACTCAAGGCGGCAAAGATTCCTCATATACTCCTTCTTTCTCCTCCTATTTCCCTCACCACAACTCTGTGAGGCGAGTTGGGCTGACAGAGAACGACGGGGCAAAAGTCACCCAAGTTTTCATGCTTTTAATTTATTTTATTTTATTTTATTTTTATTTATTTATTTTATTTTATTTACATTTATATCCCGCCCTTCTCCAAAGACTCAGGGCGGCTTACAGTCTCCTGTCAGGCGCCAACTTTCCCTCAACCTTCCGTCTCGCGCACCCCTACTACCCTCAAACGAGACCGTTGAGGCGAGGGTTTAAATACCTCCGTACGCCCCGCCCCTTTATCTTAGCCGCGCCCATCCAGCGTCCTGGGAGAAAGGGGGGGTTTCTCCCGAAGAACCACGTGACCTTCAATCTCTGGGCAGGCGAGCCTTTGGGTTTGTTTTCTTTACGAAGAGCGAGCGGGAGTTTTCTGCCTCTCTCTGTTGCTGTTTAAACCAGAGGTCTCCAACCTTGGCAACTTTAAGCCTGGAGGACTTCAACTCTCAGAATTCTTTGCTTTGCTGGCTGGGGAATTCTGGGAGTTGAAGTCCACCAAGCTTAAAGTGGCCAAGGTTGGAGACCCCTGGTTTAAACGACCGCCAGGATTTTTGCAACCCGGATCGAGTGGCCCAAACCCATAAAACAGGGGTGTCCAAACTTGGTCCCTTTAAGACTTTTGGACTTCAACTCCCAGAGTCCCTCAGCCAGCAAAGCTGGCTGAGGAACTCTGGGAGTTGAAGTCCAAAAGTCTTAAAGGGACCAAGTTTGGACACCCCTGCCATAAAATAACCTAGTTGACGACTACGAGGAAGTAATGTGGGGTTTTTTTATTAAAAAAAAATAACTGGGTTATTTTATTTGGGTGCCTGACCATCACCGGAGGCTTTTAAAAAGAGACAGGACGGCCACCTGTCTGAAATGGTAGAGGGTCTCCGGCTTGAACCGGGGGGTTGGACTAGAAGACCTCCAAGGTCCCTTCCAGCTCTGTGATTTTGTTAACATTGAACAAGTGCTTTCAACAAATTCAAAGGCATCCTGCAAGAGATGCTGCAACCAGCATCGCCATTAATCAGTGGAACAACTTGCCTCCAGATGTTGTAAATGCTCCAACACTGGAAGTTTTTAAGAAGAGATTGGATAACCATTTGTCTGAAGTGGTGTAGGATTTCCTGCCTAAACGGGGTTGGGCTAGAAGACTTCTAAGGTCCCTTCCAACTCTATTATTCTATTCTATTCCAAATGGAAGAAAACCCCTACTGTCCTTTGGGTTCGGTTGTTTTGAAATGTAAAATGAGAGTAGTAAAAGAATGCACAGGAATCAACTATCATGATTCTTTTAATATAAATATTGAAATTATATTGTACAGTATAGCACACAAGTGTATTTTCCAGTACTTCTGGATTAATAGGTAATATCTGTAAACACTTGCCCCAAATTTTCCTCTTTTCGTTATTAAGAATGACATAAGCACTGCATGGTCTTTTATTGTTTATATAAATTATATCAAAAAGGGAAGAATTATGGATTGGAAGAATTTCCCTTAGCAAATATTTAAGGAAATATTTGTATGGATGATTATTTATTTATTTTATTTATTTTATTTATTTATTTATCGTATTTGTATACCGCCCTATCTCCCTAGGGACTCAGGGCGGTTCACAGGCAAATAAAAAGGTACATATAAATACAGAATAAAATATCAATTAAAAAACTTATTCTACACAGCCAAATAATTAAAAAAGAACAATATATAAATAATAAAACCCATTAAAACCCGTATAAATTTAAAATCTAATCCAGTTCTGCGCAGATGAATAGATATGTTTTAAGCTCGCGGCGGAAGGTTCGGAGGTCCGGAAGTTGACGAAGTCCTGGGGGGAGTTCGTTCCAGAGGGTGGGAGCCCCCACAGAGAAGGCCCTTCCCCTGGGTGTCGCCAAACGACACTGTCTAGCAGACGGCACCCTGAGGAGTCCCTCTCTGTGAGAGCGCACAGGTCGGTGAGAGGTATTCGGTAGCAGGTGGTCCCGTAAATAGCCCGGCCCTATGCCATAATACCATAAATCCCTTAAATATTTGCAAAAGGAAATGCTGGTGACAATACATAAATATACATTACTGCAAGTGTGTCTTTGCCTCTCTTCAGTTATTTTGGAAAAAGAAATCCTTTGCTGAAACAGACTAAAACTAGGTTAAATATTGTAGTGTCTTTAGCTTCTAGATCTTATTTAAAAGACAGTTGTGCCATGGAAAGAACTTTGTTGTTGTTGTTGTGGGCTTCTCTCCAGCAATGTCAGAGACCTGGCGGCACATAATCACCAATATATTTGAGAACTTTGGACAAATATGCCATTAATGGGGGAAAGCCTTCAGGATTTGTATGTTCTTAAGTTCTGAACTGAGGTAAAACAATGTTCTGTAAAGTTCCTTGATGAAGGATATCCAGCGGCTGTTCCTTTGCTTCCCCAAAGGTTGAACAAAAGGCCTGTGGGATGATTGAACTATTAAGCTCAAGGAATATAAAAACAACCTGAAACCATCATTATCTATTGGACCAGATGGACTATGTGCATACTTTTTAAAAAAACTTTCAATTAATATATAGCTGAACCCCTAAGCATTATCTTTAATAAAGCCTTCAAAACTAGTTCCCTTCCAAAACTCTGGTCTCTAGCCACAGTCATCCCTATCTTCAAAAAAGGAGATCCATGTCTTGTTAAAAATTACAGACCTATCTCTCTATGTTGTGTCTCATGCAAAGTAATGGAATCCATCATAAACCAATCCATTACACTCCATCTCGAAACAAACAACCTTCTCTCTAATAAACAATTTGGTTTCAGAAAAAAAATGTCTTGTAATCTACAACTTCTCCACTGCAAAAACATATGGACTACCAACCTTGATCAAGGAAAAGCAACAGATGCAATCTACATAGACTTCTGCAAAGCTTTTGATTCAGTAGTACATGATAAACTACTCCTCAAACTAAAATCCTACGGCATTTCGGGACCTCTTCACAATTGGATAAATGCTTTCCTGTCAAACAGACAACAAGTGGTCAAAATTGGCAATGCTATATCTAATCCTGTTCCTGTCAAAAGTGGCGTTCCCCAAGGTATTGTTCTTGGACCAACACTCTTCATACTATACATAAATGATCTCTGCGACCTCATCTCAAGTTATTGTGTTCTCTTTGCTGACGATGTCAAACTATTTAATACTACTAATAATACTTCTATCCTTCAAGAAGACCTCGACTTAATTTCCGATTGGTCTAAAACTTGGCAACTCCAAATCTCAACCAGCAAATGCTCAGTCTTACATATTGGAAAAAAGAACCCTAACATCAAGTACAAACTTGATGGACATTACCTAACTGATGACCCCCACCCTGTCAAAAATCTTGGAGTTCTCATATCAAATGATCTTAATGCCAAAGCCCACTGCAACTACATAGCGAAAAAAGCCCTAAGAGTTGTAAACCTAATTTTATGCAGCTTCTTTTCTAAATACACTACTAACCAGAGCATACAAAACATTTGCCAGACCTATTCTTGAATACAGCTCATCCGTCTGGAACCCATACCACATCTCTAACATAAATACAATAGAAAGAGTCCAGAAATATTTTACTAGAAGAGTTCTTCGCTCCTCCGAAAACAACAAAATACCTTATACCAACAGACTTGAAATACTGGGATTAGAAAACTTACAACTCCGTCGACTTCGACATGACCTGTGTTTAACACACAAAATCATCTATTGCAATATTCTTCCTATAAAAGACTACTTCAGCTTCAATCGCAATATTACAAGAGCAAAAAATAGATTCAAGCTAAATGTCAAAAGCTTCAAACTTGATTGCAGAAAATATGACTTCTGTAACAGAGTTGTTAATGCTTGGAACTCATTACCTGACTCCATAGTCTCTACTCAAAAACCCAAAATCTTCAACCAAAAACTGTCTACTATTGACCTCACCCCATTCCTAAGAGGGCTATAAGGGGCGTGCATAAGAGCACAAAAGTGCCTACCGTTCCTGTCCTATTGTTCCCTTTATCATATCAAATTGATATAGTTGATGCATATTTTTTTACATATATGTATATATTTTCTTCAAAATACGTTGTTTTATCTATGACAATTGTTTGTGTATACTGTTGTGACAAAAAGAAATAAATAAAAAAAAAAACAATTGAGCAGAAGGTTGGACTAGAAGACCTCCAAGGTCCCTTCCAACCTTATTATTCTATGTTCTCATATCCCCATTTTGAAACTTTCCCCCATACTAGGAGATATTTTCTATCTAGCTAGAAGAATTTGATATTCAACTAGAAAGGTAAATGGGGGAAGAGGACTATGAACCGTATAGGTATCTTCTGCCTGAATCAGAGGTATCCATATAGGTATCTTCTGCCTGAATCAGAGCAGGATGTGGTCCTACCCCGTCTTCACTGCCACCCCTCAAGGAATACGGTGTGCAAATGTGATTTGAGCACCCAAGGCAGGGGTAGACCTTCTCTCCCATGTCTTCTGCTGGAGCGACAGTTCTCAGTGATTTATAGAATTCTGCAGGTTGTCAACAGTCAACCAGCCCAGGTGGAACCCCATGGGGCCACCTGAAAGAGGTCAACTCAAGAAAAAACATCCTTCAAAAGGGTATGAAATTGCTATGGAGCCCATTATGGCAACAAGATTGTCACAATTCAGACATTTCAAAATAGAACCAGTGACATCACAGCAACGATAGACTAGTTGAACAGTATCGCCATCTCTGAATTTCATTTGTTGGGGAACATGAATGGAATGCTGTGCTTATTTGTTTGACTTATATCTTAGCTTTATTTCGATTTAACACAAAATCCGGTATATACAGTAGTGCTCTTTGTATTTTCCCTACAACCGCTGCCCTGTGAGATGGGTTGGGCTTGAAGAGTGATGGTTCTCAGGGAAAGTATAGAACTAAATGGACCTTTATCATTGCATAACAACAGCACTTAGATTTTTATACTGCTCCATAGCTGGCTGAGGAATTCTGGGAGTTGAAGTCCACAAGTCTTAAAGCTGCCAAGGTTGGAGACCCCTGCTCTAGACAGCTTACAGTGTCGTCATATCGCTCCCAACATCTGGGTCTTCATTTTATCGACCTCGGAAGGATGGAAGGCTGAATTAACCTCAAGCCCATCAGGATCAAACTCCAAGCTGTGGGCAGTTAGCCTGCAATACTGCATTCTAACCGCTGCAACACAAAGGCTCATTACATTTCACCTGCGTTAGGAGGAATTCAGATTCATGTCTCGTTGGACTGCATCAATTGGGCTTTTTGAGGTGAACCACCAAGATCAGTCATGGTTCATCCACATATAACAACTTCTTCTGAATGTATATAACAAGTCAAGCAATTATTGATTTTTCAACTGTCTGAATATTTGGGAAAGCAGCAGCTCTTTGGATTTGAAATGTTTGTTACTTGTCTTTGGTCAAAATATGATATTTATAGGGTCCATCTTGTTCCTATTGACTGAACCCACAAAGGTATCTGCCCCTCTTACGCAGAAGAACCGATTGACAGGAAACATTCATTCATTCATTCCCTACCTTTATTATTTCTACAAATAACACCAGGCTGTGTACATATGAGCCTGGATGGCGCAGTGGTTAGAGTGCAGTACCGCTGACCACCGGCTGCCTGCAGTTTGGCAGTTTGAATCTCACCAGGCTCAAGGTCGACTCAGCCTTTCATCCTTCCGAGATGGGTAAAATGAAGACCCAGATTGTCGGGGGCCATATGCTGACTCTGTAAACCGCTTAGAGAGGGTTGAAAAGCACTATGAAGCAGAATAGAATAAATGCTATTGCTATATCCAATACTTCTTCGTCTTTTCCCCCCACATGTTCTGAGTTTCCACAGCAGAAGTAACTGAAAGATGTAGAAAGTGAAATCAGTTTGAAAAATTGACCACTAACCTGGAAGAGGTTCTGATGCAGATGATGAAGATGTGGAGGATGGTCCCTTGATGGCTACCTTCTGGGAGCTTAGATTAGGTCACGTCACCCTTGGAACCCACAGTTCTAAGACTTACTGTTGTACGTCATGAGCAAGTTCCAGTATTAAGCCAGGCAATTCTAAGGCCCATTTTCAAAATTTCACCTTGCACGATATACATACTGTACATTGGAAAAGTAATTTTGTTCAGAAGACCATTTAAGAAACCAAAGTCATGTTATCAATAATTAAGGAATTTGTTCCACTTTTAAAAGAGAATTGTTTAAGAGAATGTGGCAATTTCTGTCTTTTTTCCTTGATTGGAAGCCCATTGGTTCTAAAACATTGTGCACCTGTACCTCTAGCAACCTGCTGCAGTCAGTTCTAATGTGTATCAGATGGCACATATAATGCAGTAGAAGAGCTGGATATGCTGAATTTAAAACACACAAGTGAACACTCTGTTCCAAGGTGACTCCGATTAAGCACATAAATCTTAGCTTGTCTCAGCAGCCTTTAATCTAGGAGAGCAGTATTTCATAGAAAGGCCCAAAACAAGAACATAAAAGGCAGTGGTCAAGATAGGAATATATAACATCTCCATGCTTCTGCTATACGTCTTTTGTCTTATTCTTACAACCCTATTAATCTATATATGGTCATCATGTTGCAAGAGGAAAAAAACCAAGCTCCAAGTTCGGATGATCCCCTAAGAAGTCACCTTGAGCCACTTAGCATGCTAGTTGTATGTGAGATGAATGTGCTTAACCACAGTTAGGATTAACCCAGTTGACACCGAGTCACAAATTAAGCACCCAGATAATGTAGTGCGTTATTGAGTTTAAGGACCGAGCTGTTCAGGTTGTTCGCTGCACCCCCAGCCCACTAGATACAATTGGAGCAGCCTCTAGCAGCGGCAGTGATATACGAGTGTACCACGCATGTTTACAAATCTAGTCCTCCGGTGTCATTAATTACTGCATTTAATCATCTGCCTCCTATGCATGGCATTTATAAGATTGGTTGTGCTAACCGGTTCTCTAAGAAACTTTATGAACTAATCCATCAAAGTAATAAATGTGAGTTTTTTTGAGGAAAGCCACACAAGTGTGAATTACTCAATCTATTTGTCTAGCTACTATCAATATTAATAGAGCATGAGCTAAGTCTCAAATAGATATCCAGAAAGGAAGAAAAGCTGCATGATTAGTATAGTCTTTCTCTGGGAGAAGGATCTGAGACATGCTCTTGAAAGACATCCTTGGTACCATACAAGGTCAGATCGGCTTCATCTAAGAAACCCTACCAGATACATCTTTTTGCTGCTCTGTCTTCTTAAATAGTAAATGTGACCCACTTTATCCCCAAACATACCTTCCCTTCATAAGAAAAGCACTTACAGTATTTTTCACACACTTTTCCCCCCCTAAAAGAGAGTGAAAATTTGAGTGCATCTTATACACTAAATGTAGCCAAAAACGCGAGGCACGGAAGAGGCATGGTCTATGGCCGTGATGTTGAACCTATGGCACACGTGCCACCTCTAGCCATATCAGTGGGTATGCAAGCTCAGCTCCAGCGCGCGCTTGATTTTTGGGCCTTCTGGGCCCACCAGAAGTAGAGCAACAGGCTGTTTCCTGCCTCTGGAGGGCCTTAGGGTGGTGGTGGGGAAGGCCCGTTTTTCTCTCTCACCTGGCTCCAGAGCCTCTCTAGGAGTCTGGGGAGGGCAAAAACGGCTTTCCCCATCCCCCGGAAGCCCTCTGGAGGCTGAAAATGGCCCGTTTGCCAACTTCCAGTGGGACCATAGAATTATGGGTGTAGGCACACACCCACATGACCCCCCTGTACCCCCTCCTGGCATACGATGGCAAAAAGGTTAGCCATCACTGGTCTATGGCAATCCCTGCAGCCTGGAACAGCTGATTGGGGATATTCTGGGAGACCGATCCACCGGCCAATCAGCAGCTTGTGCTGAATCAGGCTGCAATAATGTGCTGAAGCTGACCTGGATGTTTGCTATTTGCTGCAAGGACTGTCAGAATTTGTAGCAGCAAGCAAAACACAAGCAGAGGAGAGGAGTTTCAGTTTCAGTGATCAGCACAGCATGAAGCTTTAGAACAATTGACCTAAGCCACACCCAGGCTCCTTGCTGTCTCCTTCCTTATTGTTCACACAGCAAATACTGTTTCAGTTTCCAAACAGTCTCACACACTGACAGGACACTAGCCAGATGAATACTGGCAGATTTTTCCCCCTCTTATTCCCCCCCCCTGCCCCCCCAAAAAACTAAGGTGAATCTTATATTCCAGAGTGTCTTATATTCCAAAAAATACGGCATTTGCAGTAACTATCCCATATTTGTAGAATAAATCAAGACGCAAGAATTGAAACAAAGCTGGCTTTTTCTACTGATTATTTTTTTATTGTAGACCTTGATAAAAGGATTACATGCCATTAAGATATTTAAAAAGAAATGTTAAGATCAATCGTTGGCTAACAATTTGCTATTCATTACCGGTCAATACTGATAAGTTTCACAAAGAAGAAAGGAAAAAAATATATCTGACTGAGGACTTCAAAAATGCAACATTCCAAACCAAAATTGACACAGAAGAGAGACACACCCGAGTGACGGGAGTGAAAAAGGTTCTTGGATGCTTCTGATCTTCGTATCAGAGAGCCTGGAAAACTAGAATAATAGAAAAGGTAGTGAACTGACACAGATCGAAACTGGATTTTTTAAAACCGTTTTTATTTTTTTTGCAAATGCATTCAAGTGTTTTGCTGGTAGACGTTGCCTGCTAAAAAGCAGGTTTGAAAACAGACCAACAAACAAAAACCACAAAGCTTTGTAAGAAACCCAAATGTCCAACATAGGATCGATTGAAAAGCAACACTTTAAAAGCACGAGTGCTGCTGCTGTATTGTTTTTGTCCCATATCAAATCTTCATACAAGGAAGACTGATTAGAATGGCAATAATCTGGGAGGGTTGGAGGTAAACATTTTCCTCTTTGTCGCCACCCCAGGCAAGAGAGTTCATATTTTAAAATGTTCAAGCGTTCATTATATACTTGGGCAGCTCTGAAGCAAGCTGAAATCAGCAGGGTCACCCCCATAATAACCGAGTTCAAAGAAACCATCATTTCCCCGTCTGAAGATTTTATAAAGCCTTCAGTTGATGCCCCCCCAAGAAATGACAGCTCAGTTTTGGCCCACAAAGGGCACAGAAAAACTGGATTGAGAAAGTGCCCTCCCCCAGAGTGTAAATTCATCTCAATGGTGGCAAATTCTGAAGTTGAGAGAGAAAATGCTTCTAAGCAACTTGAAAGAATAGGGAAGTTGACCATTAAACAAAACGCAATTTAAAAAAAAATATGATGGTTTAACCCAATGGAAGTTGCACATCTAGAGTATTTCAAGCTTACAGATCAAACTAGTTGTTTTGATAGCAGGCAAACATAGGCAATGATCTGCTATGTACAGGAAAGAGAAACCAACAGCCCTAAAAATAAGGAGCTAGAACAGAAAAGAGATATCAGGATGATGTCTAGGCTTCAAGGCAGTGTCCATTTGATAGGATTGGATCCCAAAAGCCTGAAGAATGGGAATTATTTAGAATTCTTCAAGAATTCAAATGTACTTGCAAATCTTTTGATTCGAGCAGCGAAGCAGCTGGTTTGTATCAATGGCTTCTGAACATCTTAGAAAGTGATGGAATAGGTCATTCATTAGTTGCTGGCTAGCATGATCTTCAAAGCTTTTATTCTGTGCCATGATTTTATTTGGCATTTCCTGGAGCTCTAAAGCTGGTCTCAAGAAAGCAGCTAGGAGAATACCAAACAAGGTACTGCAATATAGGCTATCACAAGTTTTTTAAAAAAATGAAAACAGGTGTGGGGAAGCATGCGTATTTCAAACCCCACCCCAAAATGGAATGTGGTGGGGAAAAGAAATTTCCATGGCTGTGAGAATTGTAAAACAAACAAACAAACAAAAAGGTAATACCAACAAGATGAAGACATCTTCTGGAGACAATCATAGAAAAACTGAAAGACTGGACAAATTTGATGGCAAACATGCTACCTGGAACTCCAGGTGATATGAATTAAGAGGTATGATTAATCTGCAAGAATTCTAAATTCTAATCAGGATGCTGTGGATAATCAGTTTTTAAGCTGGATTTTACACATAAGAGTCTTTATGGTACAAGAAGTTATTTGATTAATGTCAAGTCTTTGTCATATTTATGGCTGGTAGATTCATGGAAAAAAGAGATGTTATCTTGAAGAGGTCCAATCGCCACCTTCCACAAACTGTAATCACATTTATTTAACAGGATATAAAATAGACATGCAAATTCCAAACAGCTTTATCTCCTAACATACATGGAACGCTTCCTGAGAATATCCAGGTACCATCATGGAAGTTAAAAAAAGACAATCCAAGAATGTAAACAAGAGACATTCAGGCTGGCTTAAATACTGCACACATTTGGGGAGGAGGCCTGAGACATTGATTGTTGGTAAAGATTCCCAAAATGGAATTTATGTTAAGATAATGGTTTGGTCTGCTGCTGAATTTTTCATAAACAACTTCCCAGACCCCAAAATTGATGAAAACAGCAGAATTTGCCAAATTTAATTTTACTCCCAGAGGCGATGCATACCAGGAGTTCATATTAAAAAAATATTAAATTGTCATGCTAACCTTGAGGGGGAAAAATGGAGGAATTTCATCTATTTGGACAAGGTTTAATTCAGTCTACCTTGTTCAAAATAAATATAGTGGGCTTCTTCTATTAGGTCCCAACAGGAAGTACTGGCCCACAATCCTGAGCATAAATTAGCCAGCGTGGACATTATTATCTATGCCGATTGAGGTTGCTAGGAATTACAGCTTCAAACGTTTGAAGGGGATTTGATTGGGGAGATCGTTATAAATTGTTGCTAAGCCATAGGTGATTTTTGATGAAAAGGAGGACTGCTTCTGCTTCTGAAGACCAGGTATCTTCTCTGAGGATACTGGAGATGTTTAATTTGACAGCGTTTTGCATGCTGGGAGGGAACCGGGAAAGATCCAAAACTGAAATCAATTCCTTGCAAGACCAAACAGCAATAAAGGCATCCTAGCCATCAGAATATAATATCAGTAATGTCACTCTGGATTTTCAATACGAACCAACAATGTGAAAAGTAGAGAATCTCTGTGGATTTTTTTTTTTTACTCTTGCAACAATTTAAAATGAAAACAACTGGCTCCGTTTGACACACCTACCTATTTATTGGCTCTTTTCATATAGTACATCTGGATCATTCTCTGACGGAACGTAGCAAAGGTATCCTCTTTGTTCTTCCCTGCAACACCCAAGCCCTCCCCTGCCGAGGTAGAGCCCCTATGGGAGGCAAAAAAAAAATTAAAGTAAACATGGAGATATCTCAATTTCCTACTGTCCGCTCCAATGACAAAGTGCAGGATGAATAAAGTGTGCGTGTGTTGTGGGGGGAGAAATCTACTTGCCAAACTTTCAAAAAGATAATCAAGTTTGAAGTTGTTGATCTGTGAGTAATTGGAAGCCTAAAATCGGCTGCAGTGTAAAATTTCAGAGGCTTGCAAAAAGTACCTGATCACCTTCCCAAAGGAACTAAACCTGCTATAGCTATTTAGAAGACCTGTTAGAAGGCATTAATTTCCACTAGTTAAGCACCATCCCAAATTGCTAATCTGTAAGACTTTTGTTCCCAGAAAAATAATCTCCTGTCCTGTTCTTTCTCCCCAAGGAGCTGAGTGACATGAATAAGATTCTCAAGGAAGGTTTAGCAAAAAAGAAGAAGCTAAGAGAATCCCTCCAGTAAATTTCATGATCAAACAGGGATTAAAACTTGGCGGCTCTTCCTAAGGTCTAAACCAACCACTTATCCGCTACCAAGCAAACAAAAGATATTCAGTTACAAAAACAGAAGGAGCTGCCACGAAGTCCAGGAAAAAGGAATGGCCTTCCCAGCTTGTTTCCATGGGTGTCACTCAGTGGAATTAAAGGTCTTCTACCATTGAAAATAATGGACCTCAAAGACGTAGCCAACTCTTAACGATGATCAGCAATATGCTCTCTTCATTTTCCTTTTATTCTTCCGGCTTCTCCAAAAAGAGCAGCAAATGCTCTTTTCTGTTAAAGTCTCTGGTGCAAAGCAATTCGCTGAATGCCTGTTTTTATGAAGCAGTATATGAACTTTGGCAAAAGATTTTGGATGCGATGCTTTTTTCAGGTTTGCAACTTGGAAAAAAATTGTTCCGAGTTACATGCAGAATATATAAACTATAAAGAAGGAGAAGAGAAGACCAAAGTCCAATTGGTTGAGATATAAAAGTGATATAAAGAGCAAGGGTTTCCTCAATACCCTTGAGATTAACTTTCCTCTTAGAACAATATTTCCAAATGTGTAGATCATGATGAAAGAAACAGCAAACTTGTAGAAGGAAGATTCAAGGTTTTTATATTAATTACCCTGATATGGAAAAATCATTTGGATCCGTTTTGGCTCTGTCATCGAATATTAATCAACCATGTATCTAATAAGGCACCTTTCAACAGGGGGAGCCTATCATAATTGATGGGAAGGAAGCAGGAAGATGTAAGTGTTGTATTCTTATTAAGAATTCCCAGTGGCATTTTCTGGGCCAAATGTAGAGATTTTATCAATCCAGAGATATTTTTATATTATACACTGCCCAGAGTTCCCTGTGTTCCAAAATATGATAAATACAGGTAGCCTTGACGTAAAACAGTTCACTTAGTGACCGTTCGAAGTTACAATGGCACTGAAAAAAGCGACTTATGACCATCGCAGCATCCCCATAGTCACGTGATTTACATTCAGATGCTTGACAATTGATTCACATTTACGACAGTTGCAGCGTCCCGGAGTCATGTGATCCGCTTTTGCGACGTTCTGACAAGCAAAGTCAATGGGGAAGCTAGATTCACTTAACAACCGTGTTACTGATTTTAAGAACTGCAGTGATTCACTTAACAAATGTGGTGAGGAAAAAGTCGTAAAATGGGGCAAAACTCACTTAACAGATTTCTCACTTAGCAATTTTGGGCTCCATTGTGGTCGTACGTTGAAGACTACCTGTATTGTGTGTGAACAGGAACAGACTATTTGGGGATCTTTTGTCTTTGCACTATTCAATTCTGCATATTTTTTTTTGTACTGCTATAAAACTCTGAGATTTTGACCTGTGTCTTACGCATGGTTGGCAGTTACATAAAGGGATCAGTTCACACAGATGAATGGTCCGTTAGGATTGAAGCAATCTTGATATTTAAGGGACTCGGAGAGTAGGAGGAAGAAATAGAAAAGCTCAGGTACATGATCTGGCCTTCAGAAAGATGAAAAAATCATAGCCCACTTACTGAGAAACAACTGTGCCAAATTTCATATGGGAAGAAGTAAGCACTGCAGAAATCAGAGAGATTTCAGATAAACTAATTCTTATCATCCCGAGCCTTTTGGATTGTGAGATAGAAGATCTGCTGCCTACTGACTGTTCTTCCACTCAGTCCTAGCTCCATCCTTGATGCAGTCCAAGCAGATGGGAAACAAAGAATTGGAGGCTCCTGACTGATTAGATTTCCCGAACGCCACCACTCTGCTAAACAAATAATTCCCTTAACACTGTCAAACTAGTTACTAAGTCTGCATTACTATTAATCTTCTCATCGTTCCTATTACCCATCTCATCCCACTTATGACTGTAACCTTGTTGCTGGTATCCTTAAGATTTACACAGACTGTTTCCTAATATGATTTGATTGCTTATTGTTCCCTATCCATAGACATAGATAGTCTATGACTATCATTCCCTATGACTATCATTAAGTTCCCTATGACTATCATTATCACCTTATGATTCTTGACTAATTTATTTTTTCTTTTCTGTACACCAAGAGCATATGCACATTTAGCCAATATTCTATTCCATTCCATTCCATTCTAATTCTAATTCTAATTCTATTCTCCCCAATCAAGAGAGGGCAAAAATAAGAAATGGCTCGATCTGGTTTGAATAAAAAAAAAAAGCCAGAGCAGTATAGGAAGATATGGAATACTTCCAAATCATCTTGAGAAAGCTATTAGGAAAGGATGCACTGAAGTGGATCAGCATCTTAAGAAACGGAAAACGTGCAGCTGATTCCTTGTGTTGAGTACTGCCATCTTGAGACCACGGCTGCAATGCTATTTTTTCCTAGACCCCTCTAGTGGCGAAGAAGATGAAAACTGGCCTCATTTAACTAGTGACTGAGGCTCTCTGCTCTAACTTATAATATAGAAATTAATAAAATGTTGCCAATATTTGGGTGGGAGTGATTAATGCAACGTGGGATCAAATGTTCCAAAGGTGCTTTTTCAAGAGGCAACTGGACTTTCTGGTTTTTCTTTGAAGACGTTTTGCTTCTCATCCAAAGAAGCTTCTTCCATTCTAAGTATCCCTCCTTCCATTTTCTCCTTCCAAATCCTTCCATTCCCCACCATCCAGTCAGAGCTGAAGAAGCTTCTCGGATGAGAAGCCAAACGTCTTCAAAGAAAAACCGGAAAGTGCAGTTGCCTCCTGAAAAAGCACTTTTGGGGCAATAGTGACTTGGATAACTGAGAATCTCCATAGACATGGGATCAAATGGCAGCTCAGATGAAAGCAAAGGTATCCAGGCTTAAAGCTATGGTGTTCTGTGGCTTGGGAATGATGGTAAATTGGAAAAGATTCAGCAGCGATTAATCCTCCTGGCTCCCTGTACTGGAAGATTACTAAGGTAGGAGACAAAAGGGAAAAATACAAAAGGGAAATGGCAATTCTGCCATGGAACAAAACAACCCAGCTCCTCTGTCTAGTGCTCAATTATCGTAATCATGGAATACAATAGCAATACTTTCTTTTACAGAGATTATCTAGAAAGCATTGAACCCTCTTCAGCACAAAGAGAAAGACTAGTAGGGAACAATCAGACATGGTTCAGAAAATTTTGTCAGTGATCTTGTTGCTCAGGGATCTTGGGGTTACTGTAATATGAAGGACAGAGTTTGTAAACAACTCGTTTCTGACAACAGGCACTGCCTCTTCTCTAGAATCTAGGAAAACAGGGAAGGAGATGAATTAATTCGTGCATTCAGAATAGATTACTGCAGTATGACTGGCTGGGGAATTCTGGGAGTTGAAGTCCACAAATCTTAAAGTTGGTAAGGTTGGAGATGCCCTACTCTACTGTACAGTTGTGGATCCCCTGTTGAACCTACTCAATTACCACATACCATTACAGGTACCGTATTTTTCAGACTACAAGACGCACCTAAATTTAGAAGAAGAGAACAACAAAAAAGGTTTTTGGCCTACCTTTTTTCGGGCCTTTTCCAGTCTCTTTCTGGCCCATTTTCGAGGCTTTTTCCGGCCTATTTTAGGGGTTTTGACCTGTTTTTGAGGCTTTTTGGCCCATTTCCAAGGCTTTTTTTGGCCCATTTTATGGGCTTTTTGGCCCGTTTTTGAGGCTTTCTTCGGCCTGTTTTTGAGGCTTTTTCCAGCCCATTTTAGGAGCTTTTTGGCCCATTTTTTAGGCTTTTTTTGGCCCATTTTAGGGGCTTTTTGGCCTGTTTTTTAGGCTTTTTTGGTCCATTTCTGAGGCTTTTTTGGCGTGTTTTTGAGGCTTCTTCGGCCCATTTTTGAGGCTTTTTTCGGCCCATTTTTGAGGCTTTCTTCAGCCCATTTTTTCTGAAAAACAGACTGAAAAAAACCTCAAACAGGCCACAAAACCTTGAAAATGGGCTGAAAAAAGCCTTGAAAATGGGCCAAAAAAAGGGCTGAATAAAGGCCTGAAAACAGGGTGTGCAGAGGCCAAAAAAAATGGCTGGCGGGTGGGAGGGCTTTGGCAATATTTGGTCTGTAAGATGCACAGACATTTTTGTCCCCCTTTTGGGAGACAAAAAAGTGTGTCTTATAGTCCGAAAAATACGGTAGTCCTCCACTTACAAGTTTGTTTAGTGACAGTTCAAAGTTACACGGTATTTCACAGTTAAGACCGTTACGGCAACCCCAAAGTCAGTGATCAAAATTCAGACCCTGGGCAACTGACTCATATTTGTGACGGTTGCAGTGTATCGGGATCATGTGATCCCCTTTTGCAACCTTTTGACAAGGAAAGTCAATGAGGGAAGCCTGATTCATTTAACAACTGTGTCCCTAACTTAACAGTTGCAGCAATTCACTTAATAACTGTGGCAAGAAAGGTTGTAAAATTCACTTAACAAATGTCTCACTTAACAACAGCAATTGTGGATGTAAGTCGAGGACTCCCTGTACATCCTTAATTCATCCAGCCCAACAATGTCCTGACAGGCTGACAGCAGTTTTCCGGATGTCTTTCCAACCACTCTGATATTTTTTAAACTGGAATATAAGAATACAGGCCTGTGTGTGGAAAGTAGAAGCAATCTATGAATGTCCTGATGAGCTTATGGTCACCTACTTTGCATGGAAAGTCCCTATCTCAATCCTTAGCATTTCCAGAAATGAATTGTAAAGGCCCTGGCCAGGAGAAAGCAGAAAGGCTGAGTGCCAAAGAATTGAGGCCTTTGAACTATAGTGCTGGAGAAGACTCCTGCGAGTCCCTTGGACTGCAAGGCGATCCAACCGGTCAGTCCTAGAGGAGATCAACCCCGACTGCTCTTTAGAAGGCCAGATCCTAAAGATGAAACTCAAATTCTTTGACCACCTAATGAGAAGGAAGGACTCATTGGAGAAAAGCCTAATGCTGAGAATGATTGAAGGGGACGGCAGAGAATGAGGTGGCTGGATGGAGTCACTGAAGCAGTTGGTGTGAGTTTAAATGGACTCCGGGGGATGGTAGAGGACAGGAAGGCCTGGAGGAATGTTGTCCATGGGGTTGGGATAGGTTGGACACGATTTTACAACTAACAACAAAATCATTAGTTGCTGCTACGTTCTAAATCCAGGCCAAGATTACACCAGAAATCATAGAAACTAAGAGTCCATCATCATCTGGAGGAATACAGGACCTTTCATCTTTCCAATAAACAACTAGTTAGATGAACCAATGCTCTAATGTGCCATAAGGTACTTATTTATATTTCAGTTACAAATTCTTGCTATAAAATTGGAAGTTACTGTGGGCTGACATTGAGACTTTGTACGTTGTGAGCAGAAGCTACAGTATATGGCTCGGGTTTAAATTACTATTTTCAAAAGGATTGAAGGAAGGAGGAGTCGTCAGATACTTCTTTCTCATTTATTCGGAAGACAGATTAAAAATGCTTTCAAGGTAATGTAAGATTAAAGAAAAACTCGAGAACATGTTAGCTTCAGGTAAGGCAAAGGAAAAGATGGCAGGAATCTGATACATTATGAAGGAAGACTTCATAATGTATCTTCAAAGACACTCTTATGAGAGTTGAGGAACTGCAGTCCTTCAGATACTAAACATGCTTTACCATGGAGATACTGTACTTGGCTGGGGCTGATGGGACCTAAAGTACAGTAATATTTAACCCAAAGACATTGGATTGGCTTCAAGAGCATACGGAAGAGGAAATGGGGAACAAGCATACAGAAATGCTTGTTCACAAAAAGGCCAGCACTGAGGCAATAAATGCCACCTTCGCCTCAAGCACATCTCCAAAGGAATCCTTGAGTTTAGCGCAAGTACATCAGCATGAACTCTAGAACTTTGCTGGCTGAGGAACTCTGGGAGTTGAAGTCCACAAGTCTTAAAGTTGCCAAGGTTGGAGACCCCTGCTCTAGAGTTCATGCTGATGTAAGAAAAATTACATTAGTAAAATAGCCTATAACAGTGTTGGCGAACCTTTTCGGCACCAAGTGCGGAAATGGGAGTGTCCGCGCACGCACGAGTGCCGGGAACTGGAAGAGCGCCTGCTCGGTACGCATGCATGCGCCAGGCAGCTGTTCTTCCAGTTTCTGGCACACCCATGTGCACCAGCCACCTGGTCTTCCAATTTCTGGTGCACACGCTTGTGCGAAGACCAGCTTGCCTGTGTGCATGCGCATGCTGGGAAGATGATCTTCCGGTTTCCGGCGCACGCATGCCCATTGGCCAGCTGATCTTTGTGAGTACATGCACGCCACAAACTGGAAGACCAGGTGGCTGATGGGCAGGCGCATGTTGGAAACTGGAAGAGAAGCCGCTCGGCGCATGCATGCGCACCAGGTGGCTGCTCTTCTGGTTTCTGGCGCACACGCGCACACGAAGACCAGCAGGCCAGCACACAGAAGAGCAACGGCTCGCGTTGCCAGAGATATGGCTCTTTGTGCCACTTCTGGCACACATGCCATCACTTCGCCTATAATCTACTCTCCTATTCAAATAACGCCTATTTGATGATGCAAAGCGAACAATAGGACCTTGGATTTCTGGGAAATGGTTCTAAGAAGAAGACTGCTGCCTCTGATAGTTCCCAAGTCAAGCGTCTGCTATGGTTTTCTCAGTTTGTTTTAAAGAAACAGAGGCAGAGACCAGTAGCCCAGAAAAAGCTATCTTGCTATTTGCTAAACTCAACATACACGCACATACAGAGTTAAGTATGTACATGTGTGTACATGTACACACATGTACATGTGTGTTCATATAGGAATGTGGACCTAGGTCTATATATAAGACATATATATATTGTTGACAGGGGGGCAGAGGTCGTCCTCGAGGCGCCTCACTTGTGGGGTGCCTCAGGGGTCGATTCTCTCGCCTACCCTGTTCAACATCTATATGAAGCCGCTGGGTGAGGTCATCAGTGGTTTCGGGGTGAGTTATCATCTGTACGCTGATGATACTCAGCTGTACTTCTCCACCCCGGACCACCCCAACGAAGCGGTCGAAGTGCTGTCCCGGTGCCTGGAAGCTGTACGGGTCTGGATGGGGAGAAACAGACTCAAGCTCAATCCCTCCAAGACGGAGTGGCTGTGGATGCCGGCATCCCGGTACAGTCAGCTGCATCCGCAGCTGACTGTTGAAGCAGTTAGTGGCCCCAAAGGAGGTGGTTCGCAACTTGGGCGTCCTCCTGGATGGACGGCTGTCTTTTGATGAACACCTGGCGGCCGTCGCCAGGGGGGCCTTTTTCCAGGTTCCCCTGGTTCGCCAGTTCGTCCTTCCTTGACGGGATGCCTTATGCACGGTCACTCACGCTCTGGTTACGTCTAGGCTGGATTATTGCAATGCTCTCTACATGGGGCTGCCCTTGAGGTGCACCCGGAGGCTGCAGTTAGTCCAGAATGCGGCTGCGCGAGTAGTAACGGGAGCCGCTCGTGGCTCCCACGTGACATCGCTGCTCCGTAGCTTGCACTGGCTTCCTGTGGTCTTTCGGGTGCGCTTCAAGATTTTGGTAACTATCTTTAAAGCGCTCCATGGCTTAGGACCCGGGTACTTACGAGACCGCCTGCTGTTACCCTTTGCCTCCCATCGACCCGTACGCTCGCACAGAGAGGGTCTCCTCAGGGTGCCGTCCGCCAAACAGTGTCGGCTGGCGGCCCCCAGGAGTAGGGCCTTCTCTGTGGGGGCAGTGGCGCTCTGGAACGAACTTCCCCCCGGCCTGCGTCAAGTGCCTGATCTTCGGACCTTCCGTCGTGAGCTCAAAACATATTTATTCATTAAAGCGGGACTGGCATAATTAGTGATGTATTTTAATTGGGTTTTAATATTTTTAACTTTTTAACTTAAATTTTAATAATCAGCCTTTAAAATTTGCTCTTTTTAAATGTTGTTTTAAATTGTATATATCTTTGTTTTTATTCTGGCTGTACACCGCCCTGAGTCCTTTGGGAGAAGGGCGGTATAAAAATTTAATAAATAAATAAATAAATAAATAAATATAATTCAAAAACACATGTACGGTAACCAGAATGTTTGAAGATGGTTCCTGGGATAAATAAGTTTAGCCTGGCCAATGTTTAAGAGGGAAAATGCTAGGAAGAAAAAGACGGTTGTTTAGTTATGTGCCTGAGGATTTTGCTTTGGAGTAGTGGACTGTTAGACCAAGAGAGAAAACTGGGAAGACCTACAAGGATGAAAGTGCTAAGTGGTGATGTTTGTGCTGGAAAAATGTCGGGGGAGGGGCAGGACATTGGGAATAAACGGATGGCTCAGATTGGTAGGAACAGACCAAGGCATGGCTGGCTGGGGAATTCTGAGAGTTGAAATATACACATCCTAAAAGTAGCCAAGGTTGGGAAACCCGGCAATAGACAATGATGGAGATTTGTCAAAGAGGTGAAATGGAATTGCTGGAATCCTTGTTTGTGGTGTTTTTTTGACAGATAGCTGCAAAAGATCAGTAACGAACACGATGGCCAGAGCATGTGGAAGCAAGTGAGGCAACAGTCAATAGATTTTTGAATAAGTTTTTAAATTGTTTTTAGAATTGTATTTATTGTATTTTTTGTTTTTTAAATGCCTGTAAACCGCCCTGAGTCCTTTGGGAGATAGGGCGGTATATAAATATAAACAATAAATAAATAAATAAATAAATTAAAGTTCAGGTCTGTGCTTATGAACTCATGGTCTCTGGCCATGTATGTGAGAGAAACAGAGATCTGAGAAGGGAGGGAGAGAGTGGCTTGCCCAGGCTAATGGCTGAGAAAATGATAAAAGCCATGCTGGCACGTAAGCAACCATCTCTGGAGAATAGATCAAGGTGGCTGGAAGCCATGGTAGAGCTAAAGGATCTGGAAAAGCCAGAATCAGATTGCCAAGGATTTATGGATCTTGTTCATAAGGTAAGAAATATGTTTGAGAACCCTCAGCAGTTAGCACTCATTAGCTTGGGAAGGGGCTCTGGGAGATGGTGGATGTGGTAGATAGATAAGAATAGGGATCCTGAATTTAATTAGAAAGGTGGGAGGTCTTCGGTGCTCTTCGAGCTGCATTGTTTTCTTGCAGACGTTTCATTACCCAACTAGGCAACATCATCAGTGATAAAAAGGAATGCGGTTGGCTTCCATTATATATACTGCCATGTTTCCCCGAAAATAAGACCCTGTCTTATATTTTTTGAACCCTGAACTAAATGCTTGGCCTTATTTTCGGGGAGGTCTTATTATTTTGGGGCGCATGGAGCAAGATGGGGCTCCTCCTGCTGTCTTACCTGATTTCCAGCTCTGCATTTAAATATTTTTGGGAAGGGCTTATTTTCGGGGGGGGGGGGAGGTTAGCACATGCGCTCAAAAGCCTGATTGGGCTTATTATCAGGGGATGTCTTCTTTTCAGGGAAACAGGGTAGTGGCTTGCCCTGTCAGTGTGGGTGGGAGTGGTCTTAGCGGTTCCTTATTAGGAAGTGGATTTCATATATACTAATTTATGTGTGAAAGATGAGATTGATTGGCCAGCGGGTAGTGGTCAGTGTTTGCTGCCCAGCTAGACCTGCAGAATAGGTAGAAAATGGGTTCATATTCACTCTCTGGGAGTGAAATAAACGGGAGTCAGGTTGAAGCAGAGAAGGTATAGCAGTGGCACTGAGTATGTTTATGCAGGAGGAGGGGAACCTCCACACCAGCGCAGGTCCTTCTAGGCCAGCTGTCCCAGTCCTGGGTGGCTGAATAGTCAAGTTCCTTGTCTCAAGCTGCTGCCAATAATCATCAGGTCTGTGTGGAATAAGACTTGACATGGAGTTAGATGAACGCACAAATCTGGCACATACGATTGAGGTTTGGGTGGGCACCGTGGGGAACCCTGTTGGACATCTATCCTTTTGGGTTTCAGTAGGGCAGCAGCCACGATTTAGAGCGTGGGAAGGAAGGGTGGACATTACTGTAGGCAAAACCATTGCAGTTACTGGGAAACGCTGCCCTGGCGGCAGGCTGTTGCAGATGCCTGTGCATAAAATTTAAAAATATCAGCTGGGGCTACGGAGTCACCACGGGCTCGTCTGAAGTACAGTGGCCCTGACATACGTTAAGAGGGCACACACTGGATCAGTGACTTTGCTGATGTTGACTGACATCCTGGTCACTACTATTGTAGAGTACTGCATGCTCAGCGTGTGGCTACCTTTGAAGACAAAGTGCCGATTGTTATCTATAAAGCCCTATCGGATGCAACATGAGGATACATCAGGAACTACCTTATCAAACATGATTCTGCCCATCCAACTTGATCATCTAGGAGAAGTCTGCTGAGGATGCTACCCAGTGGTGGGTTGCCACTGGTTTGGGTGAACCGGTAGCGGTTGGCTGAGGAATTCTGGGAGTTGAAGTCCACAAGTCTTAAAGTTGTCAAGGTTGGAGACCCCTGAGCTGGAGGGCTTGCTGCAAAGTCCCATCCCCCAGGAAATCTTGAGAGCAGGGATCCTGGGAAGCGGTGCTCTCGGGGTACCTCTTCCCAGGATCTTACTGCGTCTGAAGGAGCCTCATCGAGGAGAGAAAAGTAGTAGGTTCCCTGCTAGCATTTTGGAGGTCTACTAAAACTAGATCTTCTGGAGATCCTTTAGGGGTGTGGGCTGTCTTCTGAGGATACAGATAATAAATATAGCTCCAGGTTTGGTGGGGATACATTGCCATGTTGGTTGGGATGCGTTTACTTTTATTATTGTTGTATTTGTGGCCTTGAATTTTTTTAACTGAACCGTGGGACATTCATTTCTCAGAGTCTTACAGATTGGCGCAATAGGCACAAAAAAACAAATAGGCCGGTCTGATGGCAGATCTTTTCAGCAATCGCTTCCATACTGTGGAATGCACCACCGCAAGGCGTATTGGTCCTAAATCCTCATTCCAGAAGGCCCTAAGGACTTATGCCAATATATCACTGGCCTTTAATACAATTGCAGATGGCCACTGGTTTAGCGGAATAAGTGTTTTACCAGTAGCAGGATATGGGTTTTTTTTAAATTTCCTCCTGTGATTGGGGCGATGTGCAAATATTTAAAATTAAGAAATAAGTAAATAAATAATCTTATTCTACGTTCAAAGAGCTGTGATTCAGGCAAAATGGCCTCTAGCCTTAATGATGACAAACCTTTTCGTGTGCCCAAACTGCGCGCAAACGGATGCCCAAACTGATAGGGTTTTTTTTTGTTTTTTGTTTTTTGTTTTTTTATTTACATTTATATCCCGCCCTTCTCCGAAGACTCAGGGCGGCTTACAGTGTGTAAGGCAATAGGTGAGCGAGCGCATGCACAGACGTGCGCGAATATGTGCTGACATGCGTGAATGTGCGCATGTGCAGCGGAGACCCGTAGATCAGCTGGCCGACAGGAGGCGGGGCCTCCCAACAAGGGTAGCGTGGCAAGAAGTAAGATCTTTTTCTTTCGGGAGCTTCTGTTTCGTCGTTTGCAGGGAAACAGAAGCTCACGAAAGAAACGCCACGGAGATCTGACCTGGGACGATGGCCGTGTGTCACCTCTGGCACACATGCCATAGGTTCGCCATCACACCTCTGGCCTATCCTTCTACACACACAAAAAAAAAGCATTTTTGCCATTGCTGTTTTAATGTATTGGGTTTTATAGTTTAAACGTTGTTAGAGCCACCCAGATCAGAAGACGGGAAGTGATATAAATGTTGTAAGTAAGTAAGTAAGTAAATATTTTCTGAGCTGAGGTAAATCAATCCCTTTGAAACATTCTGGATGTTACAACAAGGATGCAAAATAAATCTTTTTCTCCTTTTGTTGCACTAGGCTACACAAATAAAAAGGTGGTATTCCATGCTTGGCGCTATTCTATCACCAATCACAGAAAAATTGGATAAGGGGATTTAAAAAAAAAAAAAATTGTACAGGCAGATAGCAAAACATGTATTCAGTTACTTCCACTGTTTGTGGGTGGAAATTTAATTAAGACAAATAATATTCCCTTTATCCTGAGCTTGGGAGAGAAACTCCAAAGAAGCTTGGAATTCGGGTTGCAAAAGCTATTTAAGCAGCAACAAATGTAAAAGCTTAAAATTAATACTAAGGAATAAGCGGAAACTGGACATTTGGAAAACAGTCAAATCCAAATGCATGAGTGCTCAAATGCTTCTCTTGCCCCCTTTATACATACACGTCGACAGGTTCCTGGATGCCTTTGCCATGTAACCCGAGGCCACGCCCTTCTTGCCAACCCATTTTTTGAAGTATTTGGAAGCCAATGTTCTTCTCATTTAGTCTCTTATTATAGAATTCCAAATCCTTTGTTTTCTGTTGCTGACAAATAAAAATAAGATTCAACAGAGGGGAACATAATAAGGAGATGTTAAACACAACCATAAGCAAGAGGTCCCCAGTGTCTGGGGGAGGAGGAAATTGGGACATTTTGAAACCATAGGACAGATGGTGAGACAAAATGGCTGATGTGGTCTTTACATATTCATCAAATGGGCCACCAGTGGATGTGGTCCATCCTAAAACATAAACTTACCTAAAGATAAATCTGCAACGATGCTCTTTACAGTCTTTCCCTTTCGCCTCCCTACAAACTCACTGTATAGGTACTCCTCCACTTACGACCAGTCACTTAGTGACCATTCAAATTTACAACTGATCTCTCCAGGGCTATTTATCTAAGTTTTGATGGGCTGTCCCTCATGGTCATGTGATCCTCATGTAACTAGGAAGGAGGACTTGTGAAACGAGGCTCAACTGGCTCCTTCCAACTCTAGGCAGTTTGCTTCACCCGCCATTCCTTGTCAGGCAGAACCCACAGCTCCTATTAATGCTGACAGGGAACTGGAAAATTGATCTGTGATTACTGGGAACTTTAACTATTCCATGCCAACTAACTTGGGTGCAGAGAAACTGTGCAAGGATACACAAGTACAGGTAGTCCTCGACTTACGACCGCAATGGAGCCCAAAAGGCCTGTTGTTAAGCGAGAACCTTTGCTAATGAGCTTTGCCCCATTTTATGACCTTTCTTACCACAGCTGTTAAGGGAATCGCCGCAGCTGATAAGTTAGTAACCCGGTTGTTCAGTGAATCTGGCTTCCCCACTTTGCTGGTCAGAAAGTCACAAAAGACGCAACAACGGTCGTTAAGTATGTATGAACCAGTTGCCAAGCATCTGAATTTTGATCACATGATCATGGGGGGATGCTGCAAAAGTCGTAACTGTGAAAAACAGTCATAACTTTTTTCAGTGTTGTTGTAACTTTGAACAATGAACCTGTTGTAAATCGAGGACTACCTGTAGACTTATAACCACTTGTTCAGCACCTGTTTAAGGTTACAACGGCCCAGTAACTGGGATGCTGTGATAGTTGTAAGTGCAAGGACTCGTTGCAAGTCATTTTTTTCAGTGCCCTTGTAACTGCACTGTGGTACGAATAAATGGATTCGCTGAAGAACCATGGGTATGTCTCATTTAGCAACTGTCCCGTTTAGCAAAAGAAATTCTGGTCCCAACTGCAGTCGTAAGTGAAGGACTACTCGTATGCAGAAGACATTCCAGCATGCAAATTCTAATTTGTGATCCAATACGGTACTGTCTAGACCAGGGGTCTGCAAATTTGGCTCTTTTAAGACTTGTGGACTTCAACTCCCAGAGTTCCTCAGCCAGCAAAGCTTTACTGGCTGAGGAACTCTGGGAGTTGAAGTCCACAAGTCTTAAAAGAGCCAAATTTGCAGACCCCTGGTCTAGACAGTTGAAGTTAAATACAAGCACAGGTAACAGAGTAGGAACAAAAACGAAAAAGAAGAATATTCTGTTGTGCATTACTTGGAGAAAAGTTATGATATAAAAATCTCAGTCTTAAAAGAGAATCATTTTTGCCTCACCTTCTTATTTTTATACGCAGGATAGCCACGAGGTCGGTCATAAGAGATACGCACCGGATCATGTACTAAAAAGCAAAATTAAGAGGCCAAATCAATCTTACGTCAAATAAATACTGTCACGTAATTGCACTTTGGGGCTTTAAAGCAGGAATCCATACAGATCAGTACTACTGCATCCAGAGAGATGCTTTCAGGAAGCCCAGACAGACCTATGATGGCAACAGTTCTCCCTTGTTTCCAGCATCAGAGGCAGATGGCCTCCAAACAAAGTATATTAGATTAGCAATGGGAAGTGCTGAAGCACTGGATCAGTCTCAATTTACAATGTAATTGAGGATCCTGCTTTTCATAATCAAAATATAATCCTGCTTTCAAGAACCCTGGGAAGAGGATGGAAACCAGGAGGAGGGGGAAGTTCCTGTCTCAGAAATCTGCTCACTTGGGTTTCATATTTGATACCAGCCGCATTCCTTGGGAAGGGAAGGGGAGGGGAGGGGAGGTTACTGTGGTTGGGTTACCTGCAAGACTATTGGCATCAAGCAGTGCTACCCTGCGGAAAGAGGTAGTTGAGCTGGCTGCAGAGGGGCATCCCTGCCCTCAGTCTGATTGCTGAGGTGGTGAAGGACTTCAAACAACCCAGAAAAATGGCTCCAGAAATTTAACTCACCCGAGAGCCTAACACAGTTGAGAGATCACTTACTATAAGGGTGTCAATCTCGATTTCATTGACGGCTGCATCAGGGTTATGTTTGACCTCAGGGGGCAGGTGTGGGCATGGCTGGGGTAAGTGTGCCAAGGGCACCCATGGTGATAAAGTGCTAAGGCAGGGCTTCCCTCAGACCCTCCCTCACTCTCATTATAATCTTCCTTCCTTCTTTCCTTGTCTTCTTTTTCCTTCCCTCTTCATTCTCCTTTCATCTTCCTTCCCTTCTTTTCCTTGCTTACTCTCTTCCCATCTTTCCTTCTTTTTCTTTGTCTTTCCCCTTTCCCTTTCTCCTTTCCTGTCCCTTCTTGGATGCTCAAATGCAAAACGGGAAACATTTCTCCTTTTGTTTTGTTTTTAGTTTGTTTTGCTAGCCCTCTGCCAGTGAAAACAGGGCTGGGGGGGGGCACACACATGGCCCGTTTTTGCTGGCAGAGGCACTGCGGGCCAATCCGTTGCTGTTTCCAGAGCAGCCCCATGGGCCAGATGTGGCCGGCGGGCTTTGAGTTTTGACACCACTGACTTACTTGATCTGTTTTTCTTCTTGGGGCAGAGGCAACATGATTTGAAAGTATTAGTCTGAGGTGACTATATGCAACGTGGACTCCAGTAAAGGAGAATACAGGTAGTCCTTGACTTACGACCCTAATTGAGCCCAACATTTCTGTTGCTAACCAAGACATTTGTTAAGTGAGTGTTGCCCCGTTTTACGGCTTTTCTTGCCACAGCTGTTAAGTGGATCAGTGAAGTTGTTAACACAGTAACACAATGGTTAAATGGATCTGGCTTCCCCACTGACTTTGCTTGTCAGAAGGCTGCAAAAGGGGAATCACTTGACCTCGGGACACTGCAGCCGTCATAAGTACGAGTCAGCTGCCAAGCATCTGAATTCTGATCACGTGACCATGGGGATGCTGCAACAGTTGTAAGTGCGAAAAACAGTCATAAGCCAGGTTTTTTAAAGTGACGCTGTAACTCTGAATGGTCACTAAACGAACCGTTGCAAGTCGAGGACTACCTGTATTTGTAGTTCAGGGTTGAAATGAGGGGTCCTTGGTGCTCTCAGAGCTTGGTTGTTTTTTTGCAGGCGTTTCATGACCCAAACTAGCGTCAAGTACCAGGGAAATCAGGAAATCCAGGCAGTTCAAATGTGTATAAAGGTTTATTGTAAGCTTAAGTTCTCTACAAGAATCTGAACCACTCTACAAGAATCTGAACCACTAACGGTCAAAGGAAATTAGCGAGAGAACAGAAAGGAATTCAAGGTGGGCTGAATTTAGATCTCTTGTGGATGTGAAGGGACTCATGACTGATGACACTTTTGATCCCTCCCTTGGGCTCAGCCCAGTCATCTCCTATAACCAGGTTACATCACTAGCACTGATGGTATTACCTAGTTTGGGTAGTCAAATGTCTGCAAGGAAAAAACCAAGCTCAGGGAGCAACAACCAAGGACCCCCTCAATGTGGGCTTCCTGGTGCTAAGTCTGCCAAGGTTTTGCAATCATCACAAATCAATATGGTGAAGACTCACAGGCAACACATACCCTCAAATAAGGCTGGATCTATTTATAAATATTACCAGATCGGTTCAATGGCTACATTTGCATGACATACTACATTTGATTATTTTTTAAATATAGCATTTAAACATATTTTTTTTCCTTCGCTAGTTTTGCAAATCCAGCCTATTTGGACAATTTGGTGAATTTAATGGATTGTGTTGCCCCAGAACACTAGTTTGTTCAATTAACTGTGTTGTGCAAAACCAGTCTGAATATAGCACAAAATCAGTCAGAACTGCCAACTGCAATTAACTGCACCATTTGCTAGCTGTTTTCCAATGCTTCTGACACCTGTCTCATCTTCAACAAGAGAGGTGGAGGCTAAGCGCAGCCCTGCAAGAAATATGTGGAAAAATGTTCTATAAGCCCTGAGATTTGGAGAGAAGGGCACATTTTACTGCAAAACCGAACAAATGAATGAACAAGTAATACGCTGTTAGAATCCTCACTGTACAAATTACCTGTCTCTCACACCCATGTCTCAATTAGTACTGCAGTTAAGAATTTCAAGGATTTTCCTCAATTCTTCTGCCTGACACCAGCACAGAGTGGTACGTTCGCAATGAAATTAGAAAGCACATAGCTCATGATTTAAAAGAAACTGGGTTTTACACACTGAGTAAGCCACAAAATTGGTGGCTAAGTTTAGACCATGGGCCCAAAGGCCCAAACCATTTGCAAAGCACCAGTATAAGAGAATATTTGTAGCCCTGGGCTGAACGGTGGCGTCCTTGGTAATCTCTGAGCTTGATTGTTTTCTTTCAGACGTTTCATTACCCAGCCAGGTAACATTGTTGGTGCTAGAAAACCCTCCGTCCCCCAACTTCCTAGCACTGATCATGTTATCTAGTTAGTGTCAGGGTTCCAAGTACCATACTTTACAGAGTATAAAACACACTTTTTCACCCCCTAAAAGAGGGTGGAAATGTTAGTGCATCTTATACACCGAATACAGCCATTTTTGGGCTCCCGAAACCCCACTCCGTGCGTCCTGTTTTTGCCAAAAATAGGCCCATTTTTCACAAAAACGGGATGCACAGAGGGTTTGGGAGGCCTGCAGAGTGCTCCTGCGGGCTGGGGAGGGCAACAGCTTTTTTTTTCTTGTTTACCTCTTCAAAATCTTGGTGCGTCTTATACTCCGATTGTCTTATAGTCTGAAAAATACAGTAATAAACCCAGCTGGATAAGGACACATCTGTATGAACCGAGCTCAGAAATCACCAAGGACCTCACACTTAACAGTTTGGCACAATATGGGAACAAGGTCAAAGACACCACAGCTTAGCAGCAGCACCCAAAACACTTTCCCAGCTCACCTGTTGGTTCATCTATGAGACACACTCTCTTTGATGCTGGGATCAAGCCCACTTTCAGGGATTTGCTACTGATTCTCTTGCGCCCAAAGGGGGCGCCATGCGTGGTTGCCTGTGCCGGTGGCTCTGAAAGGGCACCTGCGGCTGTGCTGCTGGTCTCTCCTTCTTCTTCAGCTGTCTTTGAATGGTCTAGTTTCATAAGCCCCTCTTCCAACATGGCTTCTTCTGGCTCCTCGGTTGGCCCTGTAGCTTCCTCCTCTTCATCTCCCTCTTCATCTTCCATTTCAGCTTGGGGAGCTTCTTCTTCCTCGTCCTCTTCCTCCTCCTCCTCTTCCTCCAGGTTTTCCCATTCGCTTTCCTTTGGTTCAGATCTTTCACGGAGGTCACCAGATTCCTGCCCACCACTGAAGCTGATAGAGGGGCATAATTCATGGACTTTCATGCGATAAAACTTGAAGGCAGAACTCTCTGGATCCTGCAGAAATCTGTTGGCGGGGGGAGGGGGGTTGTTAGAACAGTGTTATTTATTATTACAAGTTCATTCCACTTTTCCTTCAAGAAAAATGGAATGAACTGGGCCAGACAAATCACCCTTCTTCCTCATAGAATTTTCTACTTAAAAGAACTCTTCAGTTAGGCTTGATAAAGCCTGCTAAATCTGCACTTTGCATGAGGCCTCAATTCCAATCTGCAAACCCCAAATGGGGTGGAAACCAAGCAGCCAAATTTCAGCAAATGGTCTACCGCAAGCTCTTGCCCTGTCTGCACCAAACTGATCAGCTTTGCAAAAAAAAATGGTTACAGCTTCCTCCCTTGAGTAACTTATGACCCAACAGTTTAAAAATGGATGGCCTCACATCAAAGAGAATTGAATTTACTACTTTTGTAAATACAGGGAGCAGTGGTGGTGCAATGGTTAGAATGCAGAATTGCAGGCTAAATCTGCCCACTCCCGGCTGCCTGCAGTTTGGCAGTTCGAATCTCACCAGGCTCAAGGTTGACTCAGCCTTCCATCCTTCCGAGGTGGGTCAAATGAGGACCCAGACTGTTGGGGGCAATAGGCTGACTGTAAAAAACCGCTAAGAGAGGGCTGTAAAGCACTGTGAAGTGGTATACAAGTCTAAATGCTATTGCTATAATGTGGCGGCAATACATCTGATCAGCAAATTAAATCCCACCTCTACACTGATCAAATAAGAAGTGATCCTGGGCCAGTGATGGCTAACCTTTTTGCCATCGCATGCCAGGAGGGAGGTGTGCGTGCCCACACCTATAATTTTATGCACCCGCCCTGCGCATGTGCGCGCGACCCTCTCCCACCGCTCCTGGCATGAGATGGTCCGGTAAGCCCGTTTTTCTCTCACCTGGCTCCAGAGCCTTTCTAGGAGTGTGGGGAGTGTGAAAACGGCCTTCCCCACCCCCCGGAGCCCTCTGAGGGATGAGGAAGGCCATTTTCGCCCTCCCCAGACTCCTAGAGAGGCTTTAGAGGCTGGGGAGAGCAAAAAACGGGTCTTCTCCACCACCCCCGAGGCTCTCTGGAGGCAAGAAACAGCATGTTTCCCTACTTCTGGTGGGCCTAGAAGGCCTGAAAATCAGCTGGCCAGTGTGTGCATGCGCATCAGAGCTGAGCTCGTGTGCCCACTGATATGGCTACACGTGCCACCTGTGGCACGCATGCCATAGGTTCGCCATCATGGTCCTAGGCAAACGACTTGCTTTCCACCTCAGTTCCCCCCTCCCAGTCTGAAAAATGAGACAGCAGCCAATCCTTTTTGCAAGTGTCTTGCAAGGATTTCAGCGAGAACAGCAAGTACTGTATTTTTTGGACTATAAGACACACTTTTTTGTCTCCCAAAAGGGGGAGAAAATGTCTGTAAGTCTTATAGATCAAATATTGCTGAAGCCCTGCCTACCCGCCAGTCATTTTTTGGCCTCCACATGCCGTTTTCGGGTCTTTTTTCATCCTTTTTTCAGGCCTTTTTTGGCCCATTTTTGAGGCTATTTTTGGCCTGTTTTTGAGGCTTTGGGGCCTGTTTTGGGGGCTTTTTTCAGCCTATTTTTGAGGCTTTTTTTGGCTCATTGTTCCCAAAAAAATGGCCCAAAAAAGCCTCAAAAACACCTCAAAAACAAGCTGCAAAAAGCCCCAAAATGAGCTGCAAAAAGCCTCGAAAATGGGCCCATAAAAAGCCTTGAAAACGTGCCAAAAAAAGCCTCGAAAATGGGCTGAAAAAAGCCCTGGAAACAGGCTGAAAAAAGACCTGAAAAAAGGGAGGCCAAAACCTTTTTGTTGCTGTTTTCCTCTTCTAAATTTAGGTGCATCTTATAGTCAGGTGCGTCTTATAGTCCGAAAAATATGGTACCTCTAGATTCTCTAAACTATTATTTAATAATTTCAAAGTATTTCTCTTACCCATTTGCACTTTTCATTGACAAGCAAGACTGAGGGGGAGTGGGGGATAAACTACAAAGGACTCACAATAGGTCTGGATTATCGGCACTGTTATCAATGCTGAACTGCTCGATTTCCGGCCCAACCTCAGCAACAAATTCAGCCAGCTTCTGAGCGGTTACCATGACTTTAGGGTCCACTGAAAGGCAAGAGAAAAAAATCATCCAGGAAAGTTTTTGTTTTTTTTTGCAAGGAAACAGTACATGTAGAGGCACTGTCAATACAGTCATATTTTCAATGCCAGCAAAAGGCAAAATGAATAAATCACGTTCATCTGTTTTTAATCATTACACCCTGATATAAAAAATGCCAAAAACTGAGCTTGGGAAAAGCTGCACGAAGAACCTCTGCTGTACTATTCAGCTGTGACTCTTCCTTCATCAGGATCTTGTCCTAGTGGTGTGACCAGAACAATCTGGGACTGAACATACTCATAACCGTAGAAATGGTGGTAGCCTTTAGGAGAAACCCTCCCATACTACCACCTCTTACAATACTAGACAACACAGTATCAACAGTACAGACCTTCAAATTTCTAGGTTCTATCATATCTCAAGACCTAAAATGGACACCTAACATCAAAAACGTCGTTAAAAAAGCACAATAAAGAATGTTCTTTCTGCGCCAACTGAGGAAGCTCAAACTGCCCAAAGAGCTGCTGATTCTACAGAGGAATTATTGAGTCTGTCATCTGCACCTCTATAACTGTCTGGTTTGGCTCTGCAACCCAACAAAACAGACACAGACTTCAGAGATAATTAGAACTGCAGAAAAAATAATTGCTACCAACCTGCCTTCCATCAAGGACCTGTATACTGCACGAATCAAAAAGAGAACTGTGAAAATATTTACAGACCCCTCGCATCCTGGACATAAATTGTTTCAACTCCTACCCTCAAAACTATGCTATAGAGCACTGCACACCAAGACAACTAGACACAAGAACAGTTTTTTCCCAAATGCCATCACTCTGCTAAACAAATAATTCCCTCAACACTGTCAAACTATTCACATTAGGCTACATTACTAGTACTATTAGTCTTCTGATTGTTCCTATCACCCATCTCGTCCCACATATGACTGCATGACTATAACTTTGTTGCTTGTATCCTTACGATGTATATTGATATTGTTTCCTGATTGCTTATTTGTACCCTATGACTATCATTAAGTGTTGTACCTTATGATTCTTGACGAATGTATCTTTTCTTTTTATGTACACTGAGAACATATGCACCAAAGACAAATTCCTTGTGTGTCCAATCACACTTGGCCAATAAAAAATTCTATTCTATTCTATTCTATTCTATTCTATTCTATTCTATTCTATTCTATTCTATTCTATTCTATTCTATTCTATTCTTAGTGTAAGGGTATTGGGGGAAAAATATTTCTCCAAGGTTCAGTGGCTCCCCATATCCACAATACGTGGAGAAAAATGATTCAAATGGTGCACCAATAATGTAGATTTCTAAAGAACAGATTAACAATTATGTTGAGATGATTGAGAATGAGAGCCAATTAGAATCTAATGGTTCTAAAAAAAATTTTATGATAAGTGCACAGCTGCACCAGAAAACGTGGACTGCATTTCCACCAGACACCAAGCTGTGAAGGGGTTTGGTATGCAGTACCACTGTAGTCCATTTATCAGCCGATCAGTCAAACCCATAATCTTAACTACAATCTATAACTATAGCTATCATACCTTCAGCATGTTTTGGTACATCATTCAAACCCTGATCTACCATCTGACTGCTTACTGCAGCCAGATGCGCTTTGGACAAAAAGCTGAGCTGGTTGAACAGTAACAGAGCAAAAGCTCATCTGCTACTGTGATCTCCATGCTTCCTGCTCTTTTTTGCATCTTCTGTTGGCATCTAGTGGGTTAATCACAATCATGAAAGTGGAGGAGATTCATCTGTCACTCACTCTATGCCTGGCAACTTCAGCCCGAGTGGTTTTGTCTCAATTTCTTCAAGTTGAAAGAAAAAAATATACGGCGGTACATAACACAATTGTGTACAGGTGGTCCATGACTTATGACTGTAAGTGAGCCCGGAATATATAGTTGTAAATCACTGCAGTTGTTAAACATTTCACCATGTGACCTGACCTGATTTTATGACATCGTTTGTGGCAGTCATTAAGGGAATCCATTTGACCCTATGGATGTTTGTGCTGGAAGCTGCAAGTAAACCAGCAAAACCAGTAAAAAATAGAAAAAAAAATTGGTCAGATGATCATGGGATGCTGCGAAGGTGAGTTGGTTGCCAAGCCCTCAAAATGTGATCACATGACTACGGTGTGTGTTTGTGTGTGTGTTTGTGTGTGTGTGTGTATACACACACATATATACATGGGGGGAGTTATCCTAACTTGAAATCAGGTTGTAATAGCTTTTTTGGGGGGGTCCATTGTCACTTTGAATAGTCACTAACTGACCGGTCACAAGTCAAGGACTATCTGACAGTTCCTGACAGTTAGAAATTTCCTGACAGTTAGGAAAATTAATTAGTGGAACAACTTGCCTCCAGAAGTTGTAAATGCTTCAACACTGGAAGTTTTTAAGAAGATGCTGGATAACCATTTGTCTGAAGTGGTCTAGGGTTTCCTGCCTGGGCAGGGGGTTGGACTAGAAGACCTCCAAAGTCCCTTCCAACTCTGTTATTCTATTCTATTCTATCTGTTTACTAGAAGAAAATGTGGGCATAACAAGACCATCTGAAGCGTAGTCAGCAGGCAGTCAGCAGACTATTCTCTTGAGCATAGTTAATCCTGAGAGAAGCTCCGTGACATGAAACGAGTCAGCAAATTCACTGCAGGGTGACTCAACTGATAGCAGCAGGAAGTATGAAAATTAATTAGATACGACATTAACATTCCTACTTCAGATGAATAGTGGAGTAATGATTTAGGACTTGTTCTGTAAAATTGGTTTTGGAGAAGTACAGAATGCTGGCTGGCCTTTAGCCACTGCCTTCATTGGTTCAGACCTGGGCTACCTGAAGATCTGAAAGCATTCTTAGTAACTTAAGAAGACTGGCAGTTTCATTCTTACATTTAGCACAGCTGTATATTCAACCTCGCTCTTGTGGGTCCCTATTGACTTAAAAAACCTTTCTCCCTCCCAGTGAGGAACATTTGGGGGAGCAGGGTGGGGCATTAGTGGGTTTTGAACATTGTGGATTTTTAATATTGGAGTCACCTATGTGTGAGTTGGGTGGCCATAAGTTTAATAAATAATAAACAAACATGGCCCTTTTTTAGTGGGCAAGTTAATTTTATGTGACCTGGTATCAGGGTGGATAACAATCGATTTTTTTTAAAATCAGATTTTTTTAAATTTAAATTGGATTTTTTTAAATTTAAATTGGATTTTTTAAAATTTAATAATAATAATAATAATAATAACAAAGTTGGAAGGGACCTTGGAGGCCTTCTAGTCCAATTCCCTGCCCAGGCAGGAAACCCTACACCATCTCAATCAGATGGTTATCCAATATTTTCTTAAAAATTTCCAGTGTTGGAGCATTCACAATTTCTGCAGGCAAGTCGTTCCACTTATTAATTGTTAGCTGTCAGGAAATTCCTCCTTAGTTCTAAGTTGCTCCTTTCCTTGATCAGTTTCCACCCATCGCTTCTTGTTCTTCCCTCAGGTGCTTTGGAGAATAGTTTGACTCCCTCTTCTTTGTGGCAACCCCTGAGATATTGGAAGACTGCTATCATATCTCCCCTAGTCCTTCTTTTCATTAAATCAAATTTATTTTAATAAAATGCTTTTGGAGTAAAAATCTATCCTGTTGCTGGCTGAGGAACTCTGGGAGTTGAAGTCCACAAGTCTTAAAAGTTGCCAAGGTTGTGGGACCCCTGCTAAAAAGCAAGTGCAGCAACAGAGAAAGCAGAGAATGTCAAAAACGCTCTTCAAATACCGCCAGGAGAACACAGAAGAAAGGGAAGATTTATCTTCTTTATAAGCCCCCAGCGTAAGGACATGGAATGCCTTCAGTTACAGGAAGGCAAAGTATGAAGAAATGGTTTTGAAAAGGCTTCTTAACAATAGCAGCTTGACAGAAGAAGAAATGACCCAAATGGGGTGAGCTCCCTTTTTCAAGTGGAGGTTAGGAAGCCGTTTTGTCAGAAAGGTTCAGACGTTTCAGATTTCTGCAGGCCGATACTCCAGCGATATCAGGTCTAGATCAGGAGTGAGCAATTAGTTTTCCCAAGGGGCAGGACATGAGAAACTGGGACTGCTGTGGAAGGCTGGACCCCTCCACGACAGGGCTGAGAAGGTGTGGAGGCACACACACACATGGACACACGTCAATTGAAACTAAAAATAGCAGCTGCTTTCAAAATAAAAGCAATCCATACGGACAGGACAGGAACAGCCTAAGGCCGTGATGATGGGGAACCTACGGCACGCGGAGCCATGTCGCCCTGGCACACACGGCGTCGCCCGTTCCACTTCCAGGTTCCTGGCGCGCATGCATGTGCGACAATCAGGTGGCCTTTTTGTGTGCAGCAGTGCCGGAAACTGGAAGAGCTGGTCTTCTGTTTTCCTGCGTGAGCATGAATGCTGGTTGTTGCACGTGCATGCGTGCCTGAAACCCAGAAGAGTAGCTTTCCTGTACACATGCATGCACCGGAAACCGGAAGTTCATTTTCAGGGGCATGCAGGCACCCTGGGCAGCTTCTCTTCCGGATTGTGGCCCTGACGAGTGAGTGTGTGCGCTCCCTTTATGGCACTCGGTGCCGAAAAGGTTTGCCATCACTGGCTTAAGGGCTGGATGTGGCCCAGTGGATGAAAAATACCCAGGTCTGTTCTAGATGTAAGGTGCTTGTGGAATACAGGTAGACCCTGACTTACAACAGTTCATTTAGTGACCGTTCAAAGTTACGACGACACCGAAAAAACGAGCTTATAACCGTTTTTCACAGTTACGACCATTGCAGCATCCCCATGATCATGTGATCAAAATTCAGATTCTTGGCATATTGGTCCATATTTATGACGGTTACACTGTCCCAGGGTCATGTGATCCCCCTTTCGTGACTTTCTTACAAATGGAATCAATGCGGAACCTAGATTCACTTAACAACTATGTTATTGACTTAACAACTGGAGCGATTCACTTAACAACTCTAGCACAAAAGGTCGTAAAATGAGGCAAAATTCACTCAAGAAATGTTTTCACTTAGCAACAAAAATGTTGGGCTCAATTGTAGTCGCAGGTCAAAGACTACCTGTACTGGCATTTCATGGAATGCACTTTGGCAAAGCCTTGAATATCCCCCCTGGCAAAAATCCTATCACTTATATGATATTAGAAGACAGTATGATGGTGTATTATGTGGGAGACTAGGCTTTTTAGTTTTGAAAAACAGGCAATTTGGGCTCTGCGAATTAAAAGGGTGCTGTGGGGGTTGGAAAAGGGCTGCCCACAGCAGTTGCAGAAATGCAGTCACAGCTTCTTTGTTCTGGGTGCAGAAGGTTCCAGGTTCAATCCCCAGCCCAGGCAGGTGAAGCTGGCAGAAGGCGTTCTATACAGTAGATGCAACCTAATTTTCATTTTCATTCATTTATGAGAGTCTTTAATTAAAATCAAACTCCTCATCCATTTTTATTCAATTTATCCCGTTTCTCTATAAGCAAGAAGTCCTTGACTTACAGCCATACTTGAACCTCAAATTACCGTCACAAATTGTGGGTCGTTAAGCGGATCACCAAGTGACCACACCCGGATCTATTAACCTTTTTTTTTGCTGGTGGTTATTAAATAAACACCAGAATTATGAAGTGAATGCTCCAATCGTTAAGTGAACACATTTTCTTCAGTAAGTGTTTTTTTACTGGAAACTGGAAGTAAATGTGGGAAACCAGTTAAAAACACTGACAATTTTGGCGATGTGACCATGGAAAGTTGCAAATGGCCATAAATGGAAGAATTATGTTTCACAATTTTCTCACATTAAAGATGTCAATTTGTAACAACTTCCGAAGGCCTTGGGATCACACTGAAAGCTGCTGGCAACTACATATAACCCTGAGACCCCAGGTTGTATCATCCTGCACTAGACAGAAAAATCACTTAAAATCAGTGTTTCTCAACCATGGCCGCTTGAAGATGTGTGGACTTCAAATCCCAGAATTCTTTGCTGGCTGGGGGGAATTCTGGGATTTGAAGTCCACACATCTTCAAGCGGCCAAGATGTGAGAAACGATGACTGAAATTGTTCGTGGCATTTCTTAAAGAGCATTGCTCCTCTTTTGGTTTCACTTACCGTCAGGGAACTGGCTCATCAAAGACGGGGAGTTTTCGGAAAGCGTCAGCGAGTCTGTTTTTCTTGAAGTTTCTTTTAGGGGCAGCGCCTCAGCCTCATCGCCGCTGGATTTGTCACTGTTGGGACTGGACATCGGTGTGTGTGTTGTTTGCTGCTTCAGCACCGACCCGGCAGATAAGAGTGTCTGGGTCCCAGTTGTGGATTTCTTGGCTCTTCTGGCCCTCGCAGCCCTTTGCAGGATCCCTGGCCTTCTCCTCTGAAAGAGCTTCTTCTTGATCCTTGCTACTTTCCTCCTGTACAAAAGAATCCTCACAGCTTCTGAGATCTGCTGCTCGGAGGTCTTCTTGTCTTTGGTTTCTTCTTCCTTGGCCGCGGACATCAGCCTCTCCGTCTCATCCAGCTTCAGCTTGTAATACTTGTATTCGAGGCTTTCCTCCTCAAGGAGAAACCTGTTTTATGAGGTGATGGAGAAATGATCAAATAAAGCTGCAAACTCTTCTCCAAATTCCCACCCCGGCCCGACCTTTTGCCTCTCCTTTCTGCCCCCTTCCCCTTCTGTCCCTCCTGCTGCAAACACTCTCCCTCATTGCTCTCTGCTGTTCCTGCTTCCCCCGCTTGTATATGGAAAGAACACTCTCTCCTGTCCTCCAAAGGCTCATCCAGCTATAGTGCTTAGAGTTATATACCGCTTCAGAGCGCTTTACAGCCCTCTCTAAGCAGTTTTACAGAGTCAGCCTATGGCCCCCAACAATCTGGGTCCTCATTTTACTGACCTCAGAAGGATGGAAGGCTGAGTCAACCTTGAGCTGGTCAGAATCGAACTGCTGGCAGTGAGCAGCGAGTTAACTTGCAATACTGCATTCTGACCACTGCGCCACCACGCCTTTTTCATCTAAGGCAGGGGTGTCAAACTCAAGGTCTGTGGGCCAGATCCATGGGGCCGGCCTGAAAACAGCAAAGGACCAGCCTGTGACCAGTGAAAATGGAGCTGGGGATGGTGCTCCTGCAGCCCTCTGCCAGCAAAAGTGGGATGTGGCGGGAGAAGGGAGGGAGATTATAATGAGAGTGAAGGTGGGTCTCAGGGAAGTCCTACATTAGCACTTGACCACCACAGGTGCCCCTGGCACAAGTCCCGTGTCATGCCCACCATGCCCACCCCCCCAGCTCTCCAAGGTCAAACACAACCCTGATGCAGCCCTCAATGAAATCGAGTTTGACACCCCTGATTTAAGGGGAGAGCCCTCATAATCAAGCGTGGACTCCTGGCTATCTCAAAACTGTGAAGTCCTTGGTAGTCTCTGAGCTGGTTTCTTTTCTTACAGATGTTTTAGAACAAACTAGGTAACACCAGCAGTTACCTAGCACAAAAGTAGCTGAGATACCATGGAAACAAATTGGTTCTATCTGAAGCCTACTGAGAGTGCTCCATTCCTTGCAAGGCACATGGGGTATGAATAAAACCTATTTTGCGGTAGCCCCCATTTTATGGAGCTTCCTATCCTTGGAGATATCAGTGGCTCCAATTCTTCGTACTTTTTACGAACAGGGGAAAACAGTAGAATTCACAATTCCAATCCGAATTTGTAACTTCCCAAAGGAGAAACTTGCCACTTGAGACCCTAATAGTTATAATACAGGCCCTAATAGTTGAAGGAGCAACTCCTAATAATACAGGCCCTAATAGTTGAAGGAGCAACTCCTTCAACTATTAGGGCCTGTAGACATATCAACTAACTTTCCCCAAGAGGATAATTTTTTTTTTAGAAATCACCCTTGATGAGCAGGGACTTCATCTCCCTGAAGCCAGTTTCCTGAACAGTGCAAGCAGCACCCAGAATAAGAACATTAGACTTAAGAAGAGAAACAACTCATGCCCAACATGCTAACCCATACTGTGTAAAAAGATAAACCACCAGTTGTGGCTTAAGTGCAAGCTCAAGACTTTCTTTTTTCACCACGCGGGGCTGGCCTGATTGATTTTAGTATGGGGGTTTTAGTGGGTTTTACTAGGGTTTTACTAAGGTTTTAGTTTTGATAAATTTTAGCTAATATTTTAACGTTACAGAGATTGAATCAGTTTTTTAAATTTGATATTTTATTTTAAATTTGTTGGGATTCTTGTCCTTTTACTGGCTGTACACCGCCCTGAGTCTTCGGAGAAGGGCGGTATAAAAATATGAATAAATAAATAAATAAATAAATAAACTTAGAATTCAGATGAGTAGTTAGCAGCCATTAATCCTCCAAGAAAATGCTATCAGATGCAGACATGGCCACAAAGCAGAGTCATTCTTCAACAATGACTTCGTTGTTCCCCAACTACAGCATCTTCATCAGGCGACTACAAAAATCACTGTTTTTCAACCTTGGCCAACTTTAAGATCTATGTACTTCCCATCCTGTAATTCCCCAACCAGAAAGTTGAAAACCGTGCCTTCGGGTTCTAAGTTATTTAAGCATACTCACATATCAGTGGGTTCCTGAATAGAACGGGGCATCTTAAACCAGCCATTTATTTTCTAACTTACCTTGTAGAATACCACAAAGACATGATAAAATTGGAGATAGATATTGCCTCCGAGCACTTTGAAGAGTCCAAAGACAAGAAACAAGTAAGATAAATACCAATACTCAGGGTTGTGTTTCAGTTCAGCCTTCTCTTTCCCTGTTAACACGCCAGAGACCATCGCATTCACTAGCTTTTCAATCGTCTCAACGACTTTCCTATCAGCACGTTGTGGGGCTACACAAACAAAAAACAAGTTCCAAACAAAGAAGGGATTAAAAAAATAGAAGTCACAATAACAATTTAAAACGGCAACTTGATTCTTCCTGCTAATAAAATGTGCTCATTGCGATTCTCAACGGTAAGCGAGCAAGACTGTTTTTATGTATTCCGTTTAATTCTCTTTCCTAAAAATGTTGTGGGTTATGAATGCACAGAAGAGTTTGACTTTGCGCCACAGGCCATAGCCTCAATATATATAATGCTTACCATTTGTACTCACAGACTCAAAAATCTTTACTTAGAATGTTCCCTGACTAATATTTTTAGTCTTTTTAAAAAAAAAAAATAATTAATTTTTTTAAAAATTAATCCAGCTATTTATACATTCTTCATTACAGATTCCTAGATAGCATAGTGCAGGTGTCCCCAACCTTGGCAATTTTAAGCCTGGAGGACTTCAAATTCCAGAATTCTGGGAGCTGAAGTCCACCAGGCTTAAAGTTGCCAAGGGTTGGGGACCCCTGGCATAGTGCATTTAACAAGCAAGTTAAGAAAAGTTTCTATGTAATTGTATTTTGAACTGCCTGGGGGGCAGGGGGGAGAGATATTCCTTAACAATAAGCTTATTTTGTCACATCATTTTTCTAGACCTCCCCTCATGTTCACTCAGCTGACCTACTTCCCAGTACACCGAGAAGATCACCTACTTCCCAGCACACAGTGGTAGTGTATTTCTGAGGTTTTCTGAGAAGATGTGAGTTTTAATTCCCACTCATTCTGAGATAGGCTTTGTTCCTCAACCTACTGTATTTCACAGAGAAAATGAAAGGCAGAACATCATTCCCTAACTGCTCATCTACTAAAAAGGTCTCCTTACACTTAATTTTAAGTGTGATTTACATTGACTTTTTTCACTGACCCTGAGCTGGAGGACTGGCAGCCGGTCTCTTTAACTGCATCTTGCAGCCACTTTTCTCCAACCAACTTTGCAAGGTTTCTATGTATTCTTTCCCAAACAAGGCGGAGGTATCAAAATTGGGAAACAAGGTAGGAGGAGGGGCCGAATCCTGGACGCTGAGGGCCTCCAGGATTTTTTCCTGCCTGAAAGCAGAGGCCAGAGCGAAGGTTTGCCCCAGGAGGGCCAAGGATTTTCGGCAAAGGGACATCGTAGTCTGAAAAGCGGTGGTCATCTTCCCTGAGTTACTGAAGCTGTTAGTTTTGATTCTGAGCTCGTAGGCATTACAGGCCATCAGCAGAGGCGTAGTGCTCCTGAGCAGGTAGTCCTGGAGCCGCATCATATACCGGTCGAAAGGCTTAATGACCTCAAAAAAACTATTCTTGGTCACCATCACCCGTTTCTCCAACAGCAGATTCAGAAACTGGCTGTCCACTTTAGGGGTTCTCAGAGCCGGGTGTTGCAGCGTCTTGACGCTGTTCATACAGAAATCTTGGTGCTCGGTTTTCAGCAAGCACTTAAATGATGCCAGCATTTTGGCACAGGTCTCCGTCTCCAACGTGAAGAGCACGCGGAAAAGTTCTGCGTACTCCGGGTCTCTTTTAATTTCATAGAACCCAGCCCATTTGATTATTTCAACCCCAAAATTTGCAAAAATATCAGAAGAATCTAGAAGTTCCAAGTCTGGCTCTTTGATCCGGACGTAACCTGTAGGCTTCAGAGTTCCCTCTTGCAGTAGGAGCCCCTTGGGAGAGGCCAGAGCTGGCCTTTGGTTTTGTTGGGGGTGAGAAGGTATCGTTCTTTGCTTGGCGAGACCCAGAGGGTTTAACAGAAGATCATCTGCTGGGGACAAAGCTTTAGTGGCCCATTTCTTGAGGTGAGCAGCCAACTCCTCCTTACTTCTGTCCAGGCCTCTAGTTGCCATCCCATGTTTCCCTTGGAGACCTCTTCCCCTCCCAGCACTCAAAGTGGAGCTGAATTCTCCCTCAGTCTCGAGACCCTGCTCCAGATCATAACTCTGAGCACATGCAGTCCTGTAATTGTCTTCCAGAAGCCGGGTGGATCTGAAGTCGCCCAACAGTTCTGACGAATCATAGTCGGTCTCACGGCGCCTGGAAGGGTCTCGAACAGGGGTGTGGCTATATTTCCGTTCCCGTGAGGCAGCGTTGTCATAGTCCCGATCTCGGGAAGATGGGCCAGCATAATCTCTTTCCACGGCAGACGAATTTCCATAGTCTTGTTCGTATGAAGACAGCTGGCCGTAGTTCCGTGAAGCGAGTTTGGTGCTAGTTTTGGGAAAGTAATCCTCCTCCTCTGTGACGTGGCTGCTGGACCTATAGGAAGGCAGCGCATATTCATTTCTAGTGTCTTTCCTCCAGTCACCCCGCATGAACTTCCCGCCGTCTTGAAATTCTTCCTCCTCCTCGTCGTACTGGGTCCGTGTGACTGGCCGCGAGTGAACTGCATGAAGAAACAAAAGACAGCTGCTATTCACAGAGGTACTGAACTTTAATACAACCACCCTATTTGGAAGAGTTAAAAAAAGGACAAGCCAGCATATCATGCAACTCTGCATTCTACTGGGACATTAAATATTGCCCAATGAAGGTAAAACCACCTATTTAGTAAATCAGGATTCTTTAGGACTAAGCGTAAAAGTCTACTCAGATCTATGTCTTCCGTAACAACTGTGGGTGGCTGAAATTGAACATTATTTGTTGTTTTCACTTTCACACATTTCACTGATGAGCCATTTTGACAAATGGAAAGAGTTATTACACCAAAGTCTCACTGAATTCCATACAGTTACCTGAAGTCACATTCAATTCCTGGGAATCTCAGGGACTATTCCATATAGTTTTGCTGGCAACAATATATGGTTTTTTTTGTCACTACTTAGGCTGCCACCTGCTGAAATCACTGCTTAAATTATCCTTAATTGGTTCCTTCTCTGCTTCTAAATTCTGTGCAAATGTTGGGTTTTCTCTCAATGCCTTTCACCACCTTTCTTCTTCTATACCATTCAACAGCAGTGTTTCTCAACCATGGCAACTTTAAGATGCATGGACTTCAACTCCCAAAATTCTCCAGTCAGCATACTGGCTGGACCATTCTGGGAGTTTTTTTGTTTTTTTTTGCATTTATATCCCGCCCTTCTCCGAAGACTCAGGGCGGCTTACACTATGTTACCAATAGTCTTCATTCTATTTGTATATTTATATACAAAGTCAACTTATTGCCCCCAACAATCTGGGTCCTCATTTTACCTACCTTATAAAGGATGGAAGGCTGAGTCAACCTTGGGCCTGATGGGACTAGAACCTGCAGTAATTGCAGGCAGCTGCTGTTAATAACAGACTGCATTAGCAGCCTGAGCCACAGAGGCCCTAGTTGAAATCCAGATCTTAAAAGTTTACACTGGTCTAGACTGATCCCCAGTTGCCTAGCTCCGTATCTCATGTTCCCTAAAGTTATTTATTAAATTTTTATGCCACCCATCTCCCTTACAAGGTGACTCTGGGAGGCTTACAAGTTATAAAGCAAGTAAAAAAAATAATTAAAATATTGAAACATTAACAACTGCACAGATTAAAATATTATTAAAAACTGTACTAAAACTGAAACTAAGAAGCTAAGAGACTGACGGGGATGGGGAAGAGGTCTTCTTACCCCCATCAACCACCTCGGGTGCTGAGCAACCCCTCAGGGTCCCAGACTAACCAGCAAAGCTGGTTTTAATACCCTTCTGGAAAGCAAAAAAGAAGGGGGCAGTTCTCATCTCCACTGGCAGACTGTTCCACAGGGATGGGGTTCTTATAAGGGTGGTTTGTCACTGCTTTTTTCCTAGGGTGATTTTTTTTAACTTTCCTATCTAGCCCCATTCTAGCACTAACCAAACCCAAGCGCCTTCCCTTCTCTGATGTCTTTTGCATCTGAAATTTCCTCCAAAAGACCTCCTTCCCCTTACTTCTCAAAACGCATGCTTTCTTTAAAAAATTGGGCATTTTTGGGGCATTTCCCAAGTACCCCCCTCCCCCCCAAAAAAATCTGATTAGGCTATTGCACACATGCTTCCATCTCCCTCTTCTTGTTGTTTCCATGAATGTACCACAGTCTATAAGTCTCTTGAGATAAGTATCTTCGGAATTTATATTTTCTTGGAGGGGGCATAATTAAAATAGGAAACACATTGAGGAAGAGGTTTTTTAAAAAGTTCTACAGTGGACTATGTGGAATGGTTTCAAAGGGAGATAATAGATTAAATGACAGAGCCTTCTTCACAATCCTTACTCAACTTCGGAAACTGACAGCTGGCCTGAAGTTATTTTGTACCTATACAACAGCTAAGCAGAGTTTCAGGAAGGTTAAAAAAGAAAGGGCAAAAGAACAGCAAAGAAAAGCCCCAGTAAAAGCCACAATCTGAACTGAGATTGAGCTGCATCTCCATGACCAATGTAAGTAAGCATCACTATCGCATGACAGTGAAACAGTGCTATATAAAAACATAAAAGCAGCATCACTTCATAAGCTTAAAACACCAACAACACTGATTTCCGTTGCTACTGGGAAATAATCATTTCACAAAGCCTTGAAGACATGGTTTCGTCAACAGGGGACATGGGAGCGTGGTGGAGCCGGTGCAGCGGCTGTGCCGATTGGGCTTGGTGAATGAGATCATGGCTGTAATTACTATTTTTAATACAGCTTTATAGTTCTTAAATTGTTGAATTTTTGTTTTTACATTTGTTTGTAAACTGGCCATAGTCTCTTTCTCTCATACACACATTTCTCTTTTTCTCTCTCTCTTTTCTGTATGTGTGTGTATAAGATAGACAGCTGTATAAATCTGAATAAATAAGATGCCTATGAAAATGCACAATCAGGGGAACAGCATGATCACACTTTTACTCAAAGTCCCAAATACATGGCAATAGTTGATTTCATAAAGATTGGAAAGGTCTACTTCCAACCTCATCAGTCAAAGAATTTCGTCAAAGAACTCCAACTATTAGGACCCAGAAGAAGAGCCTTCTCTGCTGCAATGCCCACCTTTTGGAATATCTTACCTCTAAGGCAGGGGTGTCAAACTCAAGGCCCGGGGGCTGGATCCGGACTGTGGGGTACTTAGATCTGGCCCGCGAGGCCTCCCTGGAAACAGCGAAGGACTGGTTGTGGTGCTTCTGCCAACAAAAATGCGTGCAGCCCTCCTGAGCTCTGTTTTCGCTGGCTGAGGGTTGCAGGAGGCCATGGCAGCCGAAAACAGAGCTCGGGAGTCCGCTTCTGCTGGCAAGTGCTCGGGCCACCACAGGCCCCTGGCATGAGTGACGTCAAGCTGGCCACACCCACCCTGGCCACACCAACCCCAGCCCTTCGAAGTCAAATACAACCCTGATGCAGCCCTCAATGAAATCGAGTTCGACACCCCTGCTCTAAAGTAAAACCTGCCCCCACCCTCCTATCCTTGCACAAGAGCCTAAAAGACTTGGCTCTGCCAGTTGGCCTGGAGACCAGATGAAGGAATTCTATCCTGGAGGTGGCTGCTAAACTGATGGCAGACTCCCACTCCCTCCCCCTTGCGTTCTGCTCTCTACCTGTCCATCTTTTTGGTCATCGTACCGATGATGTATTCTCATTGTGTTCTTTTTTCATTATTTATTTTATGGTTCTATTATTTTACTTCGGTTCTGTTTCCACTCTTTATTTTTTTCCTTTTTATTATTGTAAGATGCCTAGAGTAGTCCCACGAGGACTTAGGCGGCAAATAAATAATTTGTACAATCAGTGCTACCTCTAAGTTGATGAAGCGCCTCATCGATTGGATCACTTCGGTCCAGATATCGTTTTGCCTTGGCCTGCATGATTGCATCGAAAGACTCCCGTGTCAACCGTTGGGAGGCCATCTTGACTCTGGAACTAAACGTGAGGAAACTTAAGAATATGCATTCACCAGTGACATCTCTTTATTCTATAGCTTTCACAAAAGACAGGTCTAGGTAAGATTTCTAAATCGTCAACCATTCAAGCTCCAGACTTGTTTAAATTCAGCAGAGCTGTTTTTTATGTGGGAAGAATCAAGCACATGGAATAAAAAGTAAGAGCTGTAGGAACTCTGGTTTACACTGAATAAACTAGTTTGCTTAGTGCACTATCGAAACTCTAAATCTAAATTCAGTAACATTGCTCTTGACTGCATCAAGATCATTAAAGGAAGAAAACATGTAGAAAGTCATTTAATTTCCCTGCCCCACAAATCCCAATGCAACTAAATTAATTATTTTCTCACAAGAATTGTGAATTTATGTTATATATATGGTCCTGACAGAAGTGGTTCTGTAGGAAGCCTCAGTTTGCAACCCACCTCCATCATGCTAAATATAACGTCATTGTTGTATGATCGATGATGCCATTATATTTAGCATGATCAAGGTGGGTTACAAACTGAGGCTTCCCACAGAACCAATTCCGTCGGGACCATAACACTATAGGATATTAAACAAGCGTATAAATGCCAGAAACCCAAAATAAAATAAGCAATAACATTCATTAATATTTGAATATGTGACCATCAAATAATAAATGGTTAAACATTTAGCACATTTAATTCAATCAGAAACAGACACATAAAACAAATTCAGAGAAGTGGGAACATATCAAGAACCAATTTACTTTACATGATGTTTAATTTAGTATACAATGTTTAGTTTAGTTTAATTTAGTATACAATGTTTAGTAATTTAGTATACAATGTTTAATATAGTATACAAATGGATGAAGACTATTGCTTGACATAGTGTAAGCCGCCCTGAGTCTTCGGAGAAGGGCGGGATATAAATGCAAAAAAAAAAAAAATTATAGGCAAGAAAGAAAGAGGAAGGAGGAGATTCTTGCCACTACAAAGAAAGGGAGGGGGGAGAAATGAGGCTTCTTGCCACAGCAAAGGAGAGAAATTTCTACTCAATGTACTTCTTGGCTTTCTGAAATCACGATTCTTCCAGAACTGGGGACCCAGACCAAGTCAAAGAAGAACCACTGGTACTCTGCTCCTTTGTCTGATTTAGAACCCAGATGATCAACTAAGAACCACCATGGTGTAGTGATGAAGGCATCAGGCTAGAAACTGGGAGACTGCGAGTTCTAGCCCTGCCTTAGGCACAAAGTCAGCTGGGTGACCTGAGGCAAGTACTTCTCTCAGTACCTCAGCATTGAAAAGAGAGGATATATCATGCCCATTATGTATGAAAACAATGACTAACAAAGAGGGTCAAATGTCATATTATTTGCAAGGATATAAATAATAAAAGATCAACTGGTTGATTAGTTTAATTAATGGCTTTTCCTATGGCCATGAACAAGGTATTCCAACTAGAAATGACATTTACCGTTACTTTTAACAGACATGCTATATATTATATATATCATGGGTATTTTGAATCTTGGATTATTTTAGGTGTCAGATTAGCAATTACAATTATATTGTATTTCGAATCCTGACTTCATGCTGGGCTTGTGGCAAAAGGCATTTGTGAATGTGGAAGTTTTTATGCAGCCCCTTTTTAAGGGTCCTAGGTCACCACATCATTTTCCTACAGCCTTTCTTTCAGTATTTCAGAAAGGCACTTTTATTTAGATTTGAGTACAATGCTGTTGTACGATTACCGACTTTTGTCAAAATCTTACAGTTCTCAATTTTTTGGCAATTTCAAGTTCATTCCCTTTGCTTAAAAAAAAAATATTCTCACCGGCAAAGTTACCCACAGCAAATGCTGGGTCTCTTTTCAGGGAAAGTGAATAGGGACTTACATGGAGTCACCTCCATGTAAACACTTCATTCAAAAAGATTCTAAATTAGTCTTCAGCAATGTTATGAAGAAACTAAAAAAGAAATTTAAAAAAGAATGAATATGCATGCTACAAGTGATGAGGGCTATATAAGGTATACCCTACCGTATGCTAGGTTGGAGGGGAGGAGCAACTGCAATATAATAGAAAGCTTTCTTTAAAAAGCCACATGCTTAAACATTTTTCCTCTCAGATCGACACTCGTGTTAGGTCCAATGGTGGGGGAAAACATTGGCAGACACCGAGAAGAATCACAAAGCCAGATAAATGTTAAATACAGATAGTCCTCAACTTACAGCCACAACTGAGCCCAAAATTTCTGTTGTTAAGTGAGACATTTGTTAAGTGAGAATTTTGCCCCATTTTACAACCTTTCTCGCTACCGTTTAGTGAATCACTGCAGTTGTTAAAGTTAGCAACCCGGTTGTTAAGTGAACCCGGCTTCCCCATTGACTTTGTGAGAAGGTCACAGAAGGGGGATCACATGATCAGTCATAAATATGAACCAGTTGCCAGGCGTCTGCATTTTGATTACTTGATCCATAGGGATGCTGCAAAGGGGGTTAAGTATGAAACGCAGTCATAACAAGTCCTATTTCTTTTCAGTGCCCTTGTAGCTTTGAACAATCACTAAACGAACGGCTGCAAGGCAAGGACTCCCTGTGTAGGCTAATTTTCGACCCTTTTAAGAACAACCGAATTCCCCACAAACAGACCCTACTTTTTTAAAAAAAAAATATTTATCCTTCCAAACTAGCCACCGACTGAAGGACTTGTAAAAGAGCATTTTCTGAAAAATCCTCCCAAAGGCAGAGAGAGGAGCAGAAGTCCAGGCTGGGTGGAGTTTTTTTTTCTTGGTCGGTTGATAATCCTGTACGAGGAGATATCATTTCCTCGCCCTCAAGAAACAACAGTGAGAACTGGACACAGAACCCTGATTGGTGCAAAATTGGGAAAGGAGTCCGGCAAGGCTGTATACTGTCACCCTGCCTATTTAACTTATAACTAACACACACAAACACACACACATATATATGTATGTATATGTATGTATGTATATATATTATAACTTATAGCTAACTAACAAAATGAAATTCAACAGTGAAAAAAGTAAGATTCTACATTTAGGCAAAAAAACCCAAAATGCACAGGTACCATATATGTGGTACCTTACTCAATAGTAGTAACTGTGAGAGGGATCTTGGAGTCCTAGTGGACAACCATTTAGATATGAGCCAGCAGTGTGCAGCAGTGCCAAAAAAACCAACACAGTTCTGGGCTGCATAAACAGAGGGATAGAATCAAGATCACGTGAAGTGTTAATATCATTGTATAATGCCGTGGTAAGGCCACACTTGGAATATTGCATTCAGTTTTGGTCGCCACGATGTAAAAAAGATGTTGAGACTCTAGAAAGAGTGCAGAGAAGAGCAACAAAGATGATTAGAGGACTGGAGGCTAAAACATATGAAGAACGGTTGCAGGAACTGGGTATGTCTAGTTTAATGAAAAGAAGGATTAGGGGAGACATGATAGCAGTGTTCCAATATCTCAGGGGCTGCCACAAAGAAGAGGGAGTCGGGCTGTTCTCCAAAGCACCTGAGGGTAGAACAAGAAGCAATGGGTGGAAACTGATCAATGAAAGAAGCAACTTAGAACTAAGGAGAAATTTCCTGACAGTTAGAACAATTAATCAGCGGAACAACTTGCCTGCAGAAGTTGTAAATGCTCCAACACTGGAAATTTTTAAGAAAATGTTGGATAGGCATTTGTCTGAAATGGTGTAGGGTTTCCTGCCTCGGCAGGGGGTTGGACTAGACGACCTCCAAGGTCCCTTCCAACTCTGTTGTTATGTTATGTTATGTTATGTTATGTTATGTTATGTTATGTTATGTTATGTTATGTTATGTTATGTTATGTTATGTTATATGCAGAGCACATCATGAGAAAGGCGGGGCTGGATGAATCAAAAGCTAGAATTAAGATTGGTGGGAGAAATATCAACAACCTCAGATATGCAGATGATACCACTCTAATGGCAGAAAGCGAAGAGGAACTAAAGAATCTCTTGATGCGGGTGAAGAAGGAGAGTGCAAAAGTTGGCTTGACACTCAACATTAAGAAAACTAAGATCATGGCATCCAGCTCTCTCAATTCCTGGCAGATAGATGGGGAAGAAATAGAGGTAGTGACAGATTTTATTTTCTTGGGCCCAAAGATCACTGCAGATGAGGACTGCAGCCAAGACATTAAAAGACGCTTGCTCCTGGGGAGGAAAGTTATGGCAAAGCTAGAGAACATATTAAAAAACAGAAATCACCCTGCCAACAAAAGTGCGTGTAGTCAAGGCTATGATGTTCCAGGTTGCAATGTATGGCTGTGAAAGTAGGACCATAAGAAAGACTGAGCGCCAAAGAAATGAGGCCTTTGAACTCTGGTGCTGGAGAAGACTCCTGCGAGTCCCTTGGACTGCAAGGCGATCCAGTCCCAGAGGAGATCAACCCTGACTGCTCTTTGGAAGGCCAGATCCTGAAGAGGAAACCCAAATACTTAGAATAGAATTTTTTGTTGGCCAAGTGTGATTGGACACACAAAGAATTTGTCTTGGTGCATATGCTCTCAGCGTACATAAAAGAAAAGATACCTTCATCAAGAATCACAAGGTACAACACTTAATGATAGCCATAGGGTGCAAATAAGCAATCAGGAAGCAATATTAATATAAATCGTAAGGATACCAGCAACAAGGTCACAGTCATACAGTCATAAGTGGGAAGAGATTGGTGATGGGAACGATGAGAAGATTAACAGTAGTGCAGACTTAGTGAATAGTTTGACAGTGTTGAGGGAATTATTTGTTTAGCAGAATGACAGCATTGGGGGGGGGGACTGTACTTCTGTCTAGTTGGTTCTGATGTGCAGTGCTCTATAGCCTCATTTTGAGGGTAGGAGTTGAAACAGTTCATGTCCAGGATGCGAGGTCACCTAATGAGAAAGAAGGACTCACTGGAGAAGAGCCTAAAGCTGCGAAAGACGGAGGGCAAAGGAAGAAGGGGACGGCAGAGAACGAGGTGGCTGGATGGAGTCACTGAAGCAGTCGGCGTGAGTTTAAAAGGACTCCAGAGGATGGTAGAGGACGGGAAGGCCTGGAGGCATGTCGTCCATGGGGTCGCGATGGGTCGGACACGACTTCGCAACTAACAACTAACAACAACAACAACGCCCTCCCTGTAGCTCCAATACCGACGCCTGGGGTTCTTGGAAAGGGAGGGGGAGAAAAATAAGGCGGCTTTTTCTGCCATTTCCTCCACAATGCTACGATTTCGGCTGCTGCTTTACCCGCCCCCCCCCCACTCCACACACACACACAGAGCTTACCAAGTGACGGGAGGGGGGGGAGAAAACAGCCTCGTCAACCTCCGTCTAGCATAAAACAACCTCCATTAACCAGCCACCGGTTCCTTCTGCGCACGCGCCGAGCGCCTCTATCCTCGCGCCGGCCTGGCAGCGCGCGCCGGAGCTGCTGCTGCTGCTGCTTCTCTGCTGCGGCGTCGGCTTTGCAATTTGTCTTTTGCACTCGGAGAAAGCATCGATCAAGGTTTGCTCTAACTCGCCCGGCTCTTTTTATTTTATTTTATTATTATTATTATTTTAAAAAAGAACCCCCTTCTTCAATTCAGACTCGACTTCGCGCGCACGCGCGAGACCAGAGGATCTCGTTACAAGGGCTGTGAAGTGACGCTATCCGATCAACGCATGCGCAAAAGGCGTCTCGAGGTAAGGTACCGCTCTCTGCGCATGCGCCAAGCACTGACCGCAGGAAAAATTTTGCTCCGAGAAATTGTGGGCGGGAGAAATAAGGTAATCTTCAAAAAAAAAATATAACATCAAGTCATCTTAAGCCGTTTTAAAAAAGAAATTGGAGCCGATGCTTTCCAACGTGCAAACAGTTATTTCGTCAATTTAACAACTTTAGCCTATCATATCTGGCTTGCAAAAATTCGGAGAACCACTAGGTGGCAGCAAAGAGATAGAGATGCTCGCTGCCTCCTAAAGGTCCACCGATTTTATTTTATTTTATTTTTTTGCAGCTCAGCTCTGAGGCTTCCATTAACGTCCGTCCGACGTTCCCTAAAGGGGGGTGGGGAAGACACGTGCCGGCGTACGCATGCGTAGTTCAAACCTCCGTTCCCTGCGCTGCCGTTGGCGAAATCGCTTTTTTCCCCCTTTGTACCACGTGGCTTAAATTGTACGGTGGCGAGCTGCGGCCAAAAAAGAACGCGTCGCCGCAGTTGCTGCACTTAACGCGTCTTTTTTTTTCCTTTCCTTTTTTTTGCGCACCTCCGGCTTTTGGTTTCCTGGCAGCAGCAGTTTGTGGAGAGCGAGGACGAGGGTCAGAGCAGGTAAGGGAGGGTGAGGGGGGGTCTCTCCTTTGCTATTCCTCCGCGAGGACCCTAACGGGAAGGAATACCGCCCGTTGCAAGGCGTGCTTGGGCAGGGTTCTTTATTCCAGTCGGAATGGTTAAAAGCCACAGGCTTAACGTCAAAAGAGTGGGTGCTGTTTGCATGCCCTCCTGGGAGGCGATTTTTCATTCTCTGTATTATTTTCATTTATTCTTCTTTTTCCCTACCAGCCTCGAGGGGGTTGACGTTGAGGTACCGTATCCCGTATATCCAGTACAGGTAGTCCTCGACTTACGACCCCAAAGGAGCCTTCCTCTCTCCCTCCCCACCCCCAATTGATGTTGCTAAGGGAAAAATGGGTTAAGTGAGTTTTGCCTCACTTTGCAACCTTTCTGGTCCTGTTTGTTAAGTGGATCACTGCGGTGGTTAAGTTCGCGGTTGTTAGTAACGCAGGTTGTTAAGTGGATCTGGCTTTCCCCCCATTGACTAGGTCACAAAAGGGGATCATGTGACCTCCGGGAAAACTGCAGCCGGCATAAATACAAACTGGTTGTTGTCAAGCATCCAAATGTAAAATCACGTCACCGAAAGAGATGCTGCAATGGTTGTAAGTCTGGGAAATGGTTGGGAGTCACTTGTTTTCAATGCCGTCGTAACTTTGAACGGTCACTAAATGAACTGCTGTAAGTCGAGGGCTACCTGTCCATCCCCTGTTTTATTTTTGAAAATCTGATTCTGCTCTTTCCCATCCCTCCTTAGCCTCCTTAACAACTTCAGAGTCGCCTCTGTTTTGAACCCTCCGCTGAATCTTAAAAGATCCTGGGGAGGTGATGGCTTCCTAGGCCACAGAGTGATTTGTAGTGTATGTAGACGCCATAATTTGATTTTTGTAAGCCTGTGTGGTCAAGATTAATCAGCCTTTTGTGTGAGATTTCTGACATAGCTAGCGGTAGGATGAAAATAAAGTATGGTTCGTTTACCAATAGAAAGTTAGATTAGAAAAAAAAAACACAGCTATTTAGGCAAATCATGGAGAGAACCTGTGTTGGTTGCTAAAAGTCGATACCGACTTGATGGCACATAGATCAGTTTAGATTAAACGGTCCTTTGGAGGCGATACAAATCTAAATTCTAACAAATGGGAGACCACAAACTTTTATTGCTTAGTAATTATCTTTGGAATCGAATCTTCACTCAGATAAGACTTAGGGAGAGTCTCAATAGCAATATTAGAAGATGTGATGCTTGCTTTCCTCTAGCAATGTATTACAGAAGAACATTTGCCTAAATGTTCAGGAAATTAATAGCTGGGATGTATATTTTTGCAGCTTCCCAGTCATTCCTGCATTTTGTTGTATTTTAAATATTGCAAGGAACCACAGTGGTTTCATTTAATAAGCAGAGGCTAATATTTCAAATATGTGCCCTCATTATTGCAAAGTATGTATTTTTTATGACATTATGACATTCCATAGCATATCTCCAGTTCTAGAGGCTCCTTTTCCCCAACACTCTGCAACAGTCTTTTCTGGAGCTGCAGTGAGTAGTGAGAAGTAAGATGAACCTGGGCCGATTTGCAAAGCCACGATCAAACACAATACTTACTTTTTAGAATATCTGTTTTTCACGTTACATTTACTTAATATCAGACTAACAGAGTTGGAAGGGATCTTGGAGGTATTCTAGTCTAACTTCCTGTTCAAGTAGGAAACCCTATTCCATCAGACAAATGGTTATCTAATCTCTTCTTATGAACTGCATAAAATAAATATCCAATACATAGAGAGGAGAACCGAGTGTGAACACAACAAGAGCAGTTCAAAAAAATACTGTCAGGGTGGTATATTGATAGCTTGTCATTTAGCTACTATATTCTGATGGATGACCTTGTCTTTCTGAGCATGTCAGTTGCTCAGAGTGACTTTCAGAAGCATTTAATTCCATTCATGAAGGTTGATGATTCCAAATATTTATAAGCAGCCTAATTTACCTGGGTCATCTTTGCAAATAGTTAAATGTGGATTGCTGTGATCTGTAAAAAAATATATATCAGCGTATATCTTTGGGGCAGATGCCTTGTGAGGATTGCAGTCTAGCTTATCAGACGCATGAAATGTCTTGCTATAAGTGTGTGTGTGTGAATGGAAAGGAGAATCATAAATGAGGCCAGAGAAATGAAATGCAGTAAGGCAAATGATAATAGCTGCATTATTACTATTTTGCTATTTGCAAAGGCAGGGGATGGTGGCAATGCTTATGTCCTTGTGTGAGTAGACTGTTGACTACAGTAATTCCCGTAGTTTATAGCAAGAATGCTTGTAAAGAATAAAATAAGTAATATTGGTTTCTGTGGTATGTGGCTACTTTTCCTTAAAGCATGCATATGCAACAAGATCAGGACAGAAGTACTTAATTCACAGTATTCATAAATGCAGTGCAGAACTGAAATGCAGAAAATGCGTGGGGGCAGCAAAATTGGAAGCTATTTCTGCAAACCATAAAGGCCTTGTTCGGTATTTCTTCAGCATTACAGCAAGCAGTATACATTTGAACAGCAGCCTATGGATGGATTACAATTGTTGATCGTAATCCGTAGTATAAACGGATGTCTTTCCTTGACGGTGTTAAATCATGGTTGTACTGAAATGCAGATCATTTAGCGATGCTAGTAGCGTGGTCGATGTTAAGCCATAGTTGGGGAGGAAATTTCCAAGATGGTTCTTCTCACAGGGATAACCTCCTTGGGCATTCTGCCAAACCACTTTTGGCATAGGTTAGCCCAGGGGTCTGCAAACTTGGCTCTTTTAAGACTTGTGGATTTCAACTCCCAGAGTTCCTCAGCCAGCAGAGCTGTCTGAGGAACTCTGGGAGTTGAAGTCCACAAGTCTTAAAAGAGCCAAGTTTGCAGACCCCTGGCTTAGCCTGTTTCTCTTGCACCTTCTGGAGAAAAGCGTCTTTGTGTTTCCACAAAAGAAAATCCATTCCCTGTTGCCAGAGGTCAGCGTTAAAATACAGAGGTGCTTTGCTTCCTTGCATCAGCTGAGATCAGTGCTCTCTCAAGCATGAACTTGTCTCTTATCTGTTCAAATGAAAGATCAGCTGCTCTGAGCTTTCTCCTTCTCGGCCTTTTTCCCAGCTAGCAGCCATTAAATCCAACTGCAGCAAAAAGATATAAGGTGAGGAACTGGGACTGTCTGTTCCCAAACCGTTTTCTTTCCAGCTCTTCGTTCTATTATTTAACTTTCAGAAGTGTTTAACTTTATATTTCTTTGTCTCCTCACCCCCCCGGCCCCTTTTTACTGCACTCGTAACTTCTTCTGTTTTTCCAGATTGAAAACCAGTGAATAGAGCCTTATTTTTTTTATTGATCGTACTCTGGGCCTTCGCTGCTTCTGGAACTATCTTTCATAATAGTTTCATAATAACAGAGTTGGAAGTGACCTTGGAGGTCTTCTAGTCCAACCCCCTGCCCAGGCAGGAAACCCTACACCACTTCAGACAAATGGTTATCCAACATCTTCTTAAAACTTTCCAGTGTGGGAGCATTCACAACTTCTGGAGGCAAGTCATCCCACTGATTAATTGTTCTAAATGTCAGGAAATTTCTTCTTAGTTCTAAGTTGCTTCTCTCCTTGATTAGTTTCCACCCATTGCTTCTTGTTCTACCCTCAGGTGCTTTGGAGAATAGTTTGACTCCCTCTTCTTTGTGGCAGCCCCTGAGATATTGGAACACTGCTATCATGTCTCCCCTAGTCCTTCTTTTCATTAAACTAGACATACCCAGTTTCTGCAACCATTCTTCATATGTTTTAGCCTCTAGTCCCCTTGATCTTCTTCAAGTAGAATCTGCCTATCCCATATACACAGGCTGGAAAGGCATATTTTGATCCCCTGCCCAGAGGTTTAAGAATTGTGGGCCAGGAGGCAGAGCTCAGTTGCAGCCCCACATTCCGCAACAGTTCCCTCCACCCTAAATTAGAGGGTTCCCTGCCCTAATATTTAAGAAGAATGTCAACATATTCTTTTTCTGTAGAGCTTTTGGAACAAAGTGCCCCATGAGCAAGGATGACTAGATAGGGTTGAGGATGATGTCATGTGAACAGCCCTGAGTCCTTCGGGAGATAGGGCGGTATATAAATATGATTAAATAAATAAATAAATAAATAAATAAATGTGTGTTCGTTCTCTTTCTTCTCCCCGCCCTCTCTTCTCCCCCCTCCCTCTTTTATGAAAATCACCTTAGAGTCTTTATAGAAGGTGAGCCAGGTTAGTCTATGATGGCAAAAAATCTGGAGCCTGGTACCACCTTTTCTGACCAACACATTTTACGAAAAGTCATATGCTTTTGTGAGCGGCATCTCACTTCCATCGGATGCATTGGTTGGTTAGGGTAGAACAGGGGTAGTCAACCTTTTTATACCTACCGCCCTCTTTTGTATCTCTGTTAGTAGTAAAATTTTCTAACCACCCACCAGTTCCACAGTAATGGGCCGTGTATCGTCGTCTGCGCATGCCTCTCGCGCATCGTGGATTGGGTTTGGGAGGGGGGCACCGGCTGAGTGAACTGCCCTGAGTCCTTCGGGAGATAGGGCGGTATATAAATATGATTAAATAAAATAAATAAATAAATAAAATAATACCAGTTCTGCTTGTCTGTTACAGCTGGGTGGTGTGGGGGGAGATGCACAAGCTATTCTGGGACGAGGCTCTTTTGTTTGCGGTCGCACTATAGCGCCATTTAGTTTCACTTATGTAACGTGAACTAAACTTATGCGCGGGCGATACAAATAGTATATTTTCAGAAATTTAAATTGTCACGGGGAATTTTATGAGAACCTAATGAAAATGTTTTTAAATAATGCTATGAATTTTTTTTCAAAAGTCAATTAAATTTTAAAAAAGGAAAGTGCTTCAGTATCGGACAAAACCCCTACCGCCCACCATGAAAGCTGGAACACCCACTAGTGGGTGATAGGGACCAGGTTGACTACCACTGGGGTAGAATCTCTGATGAAACAGTACAAATACAAAAAAACGAATAGAAAATCATTGTTCTTAACAGCGGAAGAGCAGCCTGGGGGATACTTTGAAGAAGAATCTGGTGGCTGATTCCTGGGTGTTGTGTAACCTTTTCTCCTTCTCTTGTGGCTTTCAACTGAAGGCCGCGGAGATTGTGGCTTTAAAATCCACCAGGTGAAAACAGATGGTGCGACAGAGAGTAATATATAAATTCCTCTTACATCTGGACATACATATTGGTGCTCATATAGGATGCTTTACCAGGCTAGGTCGTCATTTGTCATCATTTTAGCCATTGTCTATTCACTGCAAGATGAAGTCCTCTTCCGTAGGTTTCCAACCGATACGGTCCTGAGCTTTCTTTTGCCGATGGGGCCTTCAATATTTGCTGATGTCATCGATCCATCTTGTTTTAGGTCTCTTTCATGGACGCTTTTTATCAAGTGGGATCCATTCTACGACTGCCTTGGTCCACCTGCCATCAGTCCTTCTTGCTATGTGACCAGCCAATTTCCAAAGTTGACAAGGTTGGAAACCCTTTCTCTAATCCATGTGCAGGTCTTTCTATCTTGTCTTGTGTTGGCGAGCATGTATCTTTCCATGGCTCCTTGCACCACTTGTAGCTTAGTGGTTAGTGTCCATGTTGCGTGGCCTACGTTAGAGCAGGTAACATACACTGATCGAAAACTTTTCAGGCATAGGGGGAAGGTTCTTGAAAATTACACTTAACTTGCCAATGCCTATAAACCACATTTAATACGCTGTTCAGTTTTCGTTTTTGTGTCACCTTCTATTGAGATCTGTTGGCTAAGATATATGTAGTAGTCTACTAAGTCTAGTTCTTCTCCAAATATAAACATTCCAGGCTAGATAAAGACCTACATTCCTAGCGTGGTAATCTAGGCTAGTATTAACCTTTTTTTGGTTTGTTTTTTGTCTATGGCTTTGTCTATCGTGTGTATCCAGAAAAAGGGTTAATTCAGTAACCAGTATGTTGTATGAATTTATGTGTTGTCAGATTAGGTAGGTAGGCACAGTTTTGAAGACAATGAAACACCAACAAAGCAGGAACACTGTGGAAATGGTATGGCTGGGGAAGATGTTCAGTTTCCATACTTGAAAAAAATGAAAACTATTTTTATTTATTAGGAAAATGTAAATAGCCGGTAATTCACAGTAATTGTAAGGTTGCCTATAGGCCATCCAGTCCAGTATCTTCCCACCCATCATAGTTCCCAGTAGCTAAAATATGGATTATGGACTAGCACTGAGGACGTTACCTAGTTTGGCTAATGAGATGTCTGGAAGAAAACAAGCAAGCTTAGAGAGTACCAAGGACCCTGGGTTTGGATTCTGCCTGTTCCCTTCTGTTGCTCCCAACAGCTGAGCTATGACCCTGGATCTGGAATTTCTATTATTCTAGGGTTGCTAATACCTGCAATAAATACGTTCTGACTTCTGAAAGATCTACAAAATAGGGCTGTTGCCTTACCTTGTGGTAAGGAATTCCACTTATTCATTATGATTTGTATAAAAATAAGGTTTGTTTTCTTCTTGCAGCATTGCATGGCCTTGAATTTTGGCTTTTGGGAGAGAGGGGAGTAACTATCCATACTTCTGTGCTCCTACTTTCCTGGCTTAATTTACTTTATTATGCCAGGTTTCCTTTTACTTTTTAAAAAATTATTGTTGTTGTTAGTTGCGAAGTCGTGTCCAACCCATCGCAACCCCATGGACAACCTTCCTCAGGCCTTCTTGTCCTCTACCATCCTCTGGAGTCCATTTAAGATCACACCGACTGCTTCAGTGACTCCATCCAGCCACCTCATTCTCTGCCATCCCCTTCTTCTTTTGCCCTCAATTGTTCCCAGGATTAGGCTCTTCTCCAGTGAGTCCTTCCTTCTCATTAAGTGGCCAAAGTATTTGAGTTTCCTCTTCAGGATCTGGCCTTCTAAAGAGCAGTCAGGATTGATCTCCTCTAGGACTGACCGGTTTGTTCTCCTTGCAGTCCAAGGGACTCCAGCACCAGAGTTCAAGGTCTCAAATCTTTGGCGCTCAGCCTTCCTTATGGTCCAACTTTCACAGCTGTACATTGCAACTAGGAAGACCTAGTCTTGACTATACGCACTTTTGTTGGGAGGGTGATGTCTCTGCTTTTTAGTATGCTGTCAAACATTGCCATGGCTTTCCTCCCTATGGCAAAATTAAACAATTTAAATTATATCTCTATATAAAATATAAAAAACTATACCTCTATATAAAATATCTAGCTAACTTTCTTGTCTGCAGGTCAACAATGGCAGCTAAGTGGATTTCCCAAGAGACATTTGATGATGTGATACAGGAAAATATCATCGAGTTTGGAATGGATCCGGAAGAGGCATTGAATGAAGCCATCCAGCAGTTTGAATCTCAAGGTATGGTATGAAGGGATGGGCATATTGATCTACATGAAATGTCATCTTTTTAGACATAGACACCCGACCCGTTCCAGCAGTCACTTGGCTTCCCAAGAAAATTGATGTGGCTTATGGCAATCAGGAAAATAAATCCCCAATATGAAAATGATCTGAATTTTTATTCTTAAAATAAGTATTGTTAAAAAAGTCTCGGTCAGTGGTGGGTTTCAAAAAATGTTACTACCGGTTCTGTGGGTGTGGCAGGGGAAGGTTACTGCAAAATCCCCATTTCCTTCCCATCAGCTGGGACTTGGGAGGCAGAGAATAGATGGGGGCGGGGCCAGTCAGAATTTTCACTACCGATTCTCCAAACTACTCAAAATTTCTGCTACAGGTTCTCCAGAACTGGTCAGAACCTGCTGAAATCCACCTCTGGGCTCAGTATATCAAAATGTTATTGTGTGGATACAGTATAGCCATTCCCCAAAAGGCTGGAAATAAGTTGAGCACCATCTTATAAAAGTAATTTGCCTTGCCCGTATAGTCACCCCAAAGAGAAAATAAGGTAGTACGGTAATTGATAATACCAAATATCTTAATTGTCAAGAAGTTCCTCAGTGAACTTTTTTTAGGTGGTGGACAAGTTTTCCTAATTAAAAAAAAAGCTTTTGCCCATCACGATCAGTCTTCAGTACAGCTTTTATCAGATTGGGATCTTGGCTAGCCTTATGGGACCTAAAATCCAATGCATTTAGAAGGGCACAATAGGAGAATTGCTCTGGAAATACTCAAGCTGATACATCATTTTTATCTCTCCTTTAGGCGTAGATTTAAGTAATATAGTAAAGATGGTACCCAATCCAGCTTCAGAGAATGGTCAAGAACAGAAGCATATGGTTTTACAGGTGAGTGAGATGATGCTATTCAGGGAAAGGCTAGGCCAGGGATTGTCCATCAGATCCAATACATCGATGTAATTAGCTCATCTTCCTATTTCCAGGTAGCAGGTAGTTCTAGGGCCGTGATGGCGAACCTATGGCATGTGTGCCACAGGTGGCACGCAGAGCCATATCTGTGGGCACACAAGCGTTGCCCTAGCTCAGCTCCAGGGCGCATGTGTGTGCTGGCCAGCTGGTTTTCAGGCCTTCTGGGCCAACCGAAAGTTGGGGAACGAGCCGTTTCCGGCTTCTGGAGACGTGGAGAAGGCCGTTTTCGCCCTCCCCAGGCTCCAAGAAAGCCTCTAGTGCCTGGGAAGGGCGAAAAAATGGACCTACCAGGTCCACCGATAACCTTTTTGCCATTTCGTGCCAAATGCGGGGGGAGCACGGGTGTGTGTGTGTACACATGCACGGGGGGCATTGAATTATGGGTGTGGGCATGCGCGTGTGTGACTCCCCCACTTTTGACACGTGATGGCAAAAAGGTTAGCCATCACTGCTCTAGGGACTCCTAAACATAGCACTGTGGAAGCAGTTTTTCCTTCATTTATTGCTTGCTCATTGGAAGCTAAATGTCTGTGGAGATTCTCAGTTATCCAGGTCATGGTTGCCCCAAAGGTGCTTTTTTTTCCCAAGAGGCAACTGGACTTTCTGAGGATGAAACCAGAAAGTCCAGTTGCCTCTTGCAAAAAAAGCACCTTTGGGACTCACTGGAAGCTAGATCTTGGTATAAATTGCCTTGAAATGTAGAAGCTTCGTCAGCTAGCCGCCTTTAACCAGATATTGTACGTTGCTTATCTGTTTACTAAAAGTATTCGCAAGTACCTTTTTTCAGACAGACCTCATAAAGCTGTTGGCGTAAGATCAGTAAAATAATAAGCAATAGTATCTAGAGTTTTTTTTTTTTTTTAAATGGCATATAATGGAATATTTTAAAAGCTGCTTTAGAAATCCTAGGGTTTAAAGCAGGAGTCTCCAACCTTGGCAACTTTAAGCCTGGAGGACTTCAACTCCCAGAATTCCCCAGCCAGCAAAGCTGGCTGGGGCATTCTGGGAGTTGAAGTCCTCCAGGCTTAAAGTTGCCAAGGTTGGAGACCCCTGGTTTAAAGGAAAACAGAGGAGCGCGATGGTGAGAAAGCGTGCAAAACATGGAGAGAAAAGATGCAAATGAACCGAAGGGACTGAAGCCGCTGCCATCTGTGCATCCTCCAATTCTGGAAAGGATTTTAGATGTTTTTCCGGACGACTGCAGAATCGAAGAGGAGGAAGATGCAGTGCAGCGAATAAGACAAGATTCCACTCTCTCTTCCCCCCCCTCCCCTTTGTCTTCTATAGATACTGGACTGTCTCCAGAAAGCCGTCATCGATGCGGATTCGAGCAAGGTGGACGAATCTTTGGTGAACTTTGCCAGGCACTGCAGGCAGGAGCTGTCGGTCCGTTACCTGGCTGCCCAGAAAGGTGCCTACCCTGCGGTCCTGGCTGCTTGCCGGCTGGCATCGGAAGAACGATGCTCCCTTTTAAAAGCCCTCCAAGCCCTCTCTGCCCTCCTGGATGGCCAGCCTGACCTCCTCGATGTGCCCGGGCAGGAGCTGTTGCTGCGAGTGCTGCAGGAGAGCCGAGATGACGCCGACCTCACTTTAGCTGGAGTCCGTTGCATCCGATATGCTTGCCTGAAACATGAGCAGAATCGTCAGGATCTTGTGAAAGGAGGCATCCTTGCCTTACTGTCTGAGGCTATCGTCCGGCACGGGGACCGGGCAGACGTGGTCCGGGAAGCCTGTTCAGGCCTCCGCATCATGACCTTTGATGATGACATCCGGGTGCCCTTTGGCCATGCCCATGACCATGCCAGGATGATTGTGGCTGAGCATAATGGCTTGGGAATCCTGATAGAGGCAGCCAAAGGTAAAAACATATCCCTGCTCACGCGCTCGTTCCCTCTCTCTCTCTCTCTCTCTGTTTATGCTCCAGGACAGAGATGTCAATTGCATAATACAACCCCACTATTTCTCTTTCTGTATGACTTCCCCCCCCCTGCCCCCCAAATGTGCTGTAATCTCCAGCTGTGGTGGGAGAAGGAGGCTTGCAAGCGAAGAGCCCTTGCAGAGATGCAGACCTGACACCCCTCCACAATTCCTGAAGCCTTTATCCGGCTGCCCCCAAGAGAAGGCAGCAATCCGGTGAGATTCTTGTTAAATAGGTCAGCAGCCAAAAAAGGAGTAACTCTGATCATCTCACGGTGTCATTCTGGTTCCTTGCAGCTGACGTTAAACTGCTTTTTGCAAGTTGCTGAGGGGACAAAGACCCCTCACCTTCTTCCCCCGCCCCCCAGCCATGATAAATCTTATTACCGTATTTTTCGGAGTATAACATGCCCCTTAGTTTTTGGGGAGGAAAATAAGAAAAAAGCTGATTGGCAGGTGGATTGGCCTCCTGGAATACCCCCAATCAGCTGTTCCCAGAGGTGAATTTTAGCAACAGTTTCCTTGGTTGTGAGCTCTGTGCCTTGCTTTTTTTTTTTTTTTTTTTGGCTGCCTCTGAAAGCCTGCAAAACAGAACTTCAGAAAAAAAGCCTCTGATTGGGAGCTTCGTTTCTGAAGCTTTTTTCAGTATCTGAAACTTCTGTTTCAGAAGCTGGGCGGGGCTACATTCGGAGTATAAAACGCACCCAGATTTTCACCCTCTTTTTTGGGGGAAAAAGGTGTGTCTTATACTCCGAAAAATACGGTAGTTGGGCATGTTTAGCTTCTGTCTCCATATTGTTTGACAGATCTACACCACCATTTATGCATATCAGCTTTTTTTAAAATGATACCACTTGGTTTCACATAGCTAAAGCCACGGGTGCTAAAAAGCATGACTTTTCTGAAGCCCTCCTCATGCACCATGCTTTATTGTCACTCCTGTGGAGTTGTACAGATAGTCCTCAATGTATGACTGCTCACTCAGTGACTGTGCAGAGTTCTGATGGGGCTACGTAACGACATGGATTTGAAGTTCTGATGGTCACGACCCTTGCAGTCCGTGACTGAACATTGGGCACCTGCAATCATGTGACCATATGTGTTACAACAGTTTTGCCAATAACTAGCATTTACTTCTGGTTTGGGGCAAAACCTCACCCCCATAGTGAAAACTATTGGTTTGCTTAACAACTGCGAGATTTGCTTAAGGACTGCCACTTTACAACCATCGCAAGTGCTTAACAGCAACTGCAAAAAAGGTTCTGAATAGAATAGAATAATAGAATAGAAAATTCTATTCTATTCTATTCTATTCTATTCTATTCTATTCTATTCTATTCTATTCTATTCTATTGAATCATGGTGGCCACTTGTCCAACTCTTTTTATAAAACAGTCACAACTTAAACCATGACGGACATGCTCCGTTATTATCTTAAGTTGAGGACTACTTGTAACCGCCCAGGCAACCATATGGATGCTTTGTCTTTTTTTTCTCTCCTCCTCAGCCTTCACTGATGACTCTAGTGTTTTGAGTGAAATCTGTGCCACTCTGGCACGCTTGTCTGTTCGGAATGAATTTTGCCAGGAGATCATGGACCTTGGAGGCTTAAACTTCATAGTGGCACTGTTGGCAGACTGCATTGACCACCAGGTACTAAGATAACTGTCGTGTCCCACTCCTCCGCTGACGGCCGGGTCAGGGAAATCCGAATCAGGCTTGCCTCTGCAGCTCTGCCCAAAGTCCTAGCAAAGTCCTCAGAGCAGGCAGGAGACCAGTAAGTGACTTCAGCAAGATAAGTTCGACTTTGCCTGACTCAGAGACTGCCAGAAAGTAGATCCTTTATATAGGCCATGGGGTGTGGCTCCATGACTCAGTACTCATTAAGGCCTGCCCCTCCCTTCCTTCTGTTGCCTCCGCCTATCCAATCTTCTGATGCGAGGATTACTCCAATCAGCTGTTGGTAATAAACCCTCCTCAGGCTCACATGCTGTGGAGGAGGGGGAGGGGTCTAGCTGCTCCGTTTGCCTGGGCATGGAGTCAGGGCTGGGGCAGGGAGGTGCTCCTTCTTCTGCACTTTGTCTGGGCATGGAGCCAGGACTGGGGCCGGGAGGCATACATTCCTCCGTGTTCGGGAGCAGATAAGAAGGCCCCGGCTGCTCTGAGGGCGGGCAAGACACAACACTAACAATAAACACCATGACTGCAACAGATTATTTCGTTTCTTTAGCCCAGTGTAGGTAACTACATACATGTTAGTCGTTCCCGACTCTAGGGGGCAGTGCTCATCTCCGTTTCAAAGCCGAAGAGCCAGCGCTGTCCGAAGACGTCTCCGTGGTCATGTGGCCAGCATGACTAAACACCAAAGGCGCACGGAACGCTGTTATCTTCCCACCAAAGGGGGTCCCTATTTTTCTACTTGCATTTTTTACCTGCTTTCAAACTGTTAGGTTGGCAGAAGCTGGGACAAGTAACGGGAGCTCACCCCATTACACGGCAACACTAGGGATTCAAGCTGCTGAACTGCCGACCTTTCGATCAACAAGCTCAGCATTGTAGCCCCTGAGCCACCGCGTCCCTTCTTTAGCCCAGTATAGTGAACACTAATGGTCAATACAGTAGTTATCCATGTCTTCAGAGGAAGATCCTTCATATCTCATGCTGCTTAATAAACTATGCTTATGGCTCGGGAACAAGCAATGTCATCGTTTTCAGAGCTCCTAACTGTTGGCTATCACCCCCCGTCAGGAAGGCTGAAACCACTTAGATAAGTTCACAAGAAAAGCCATGAATCAAGAATGAATAATGGATACTAAACAAAATTTGCCCTAACCAAAAGAATCTTAGCAACTTAGTAGTTAATCCAGTGCTTCTCAATTATTTTCTGTCATGCCCCCCTAGGAAGAAGAAAACATTTTTCGCGCCCCCCGCGCAACTGTAAATAGTATCATTAGCTTGTTATGACAGTGTTTGCCGAGGTCAAACGCGCCCCCCTTTACGGAGACTCGCGCCCCCCCTGGGGGGCCCGCCCCACTATTTGAGAAGCACTGAGTTAATCCCAAAGGTGCTTTTTTTAAAAGGCAACTGGACTTCCTTGTTTTTCATTGAAGATGTTCCGCTTCTCATTCAAGAAGTTTCTTCACTTCTGAAGCACTGAACTAAAGAAGCCTCTTGGGTGAGAAGCGAAACGTCTTCAGTGAAAAACAAGAAAGTCCAGTTGGCTTCTGAAAAAGCACCTTTGGGAGCAACCATGATCTGGATGATTAAGAATCTCCATAGACAACTGTAGTCAAATCCAGAACAAGATTCATTTTAAAGAGAATAAGTTCAAGCTTTGCTGCATTTATCTTTTCATTGTGCCCTACCTAAAGGACAACTTGACTAGCTGACTAGTTTCCATCTCTTTATTTTTGAAATGATTTAACTTGTCATTGTGGGTCTGCCATATTTTCTGTCTGTTTTGGAAGTGGTGAGGGTGCTGCTAATAAGGGCGTAGGTTTTGATTGTGGGAGAGAAGGTATCTTAAAACAGTTAAAACCTGATTCAAGGCTTACATTATACTTTTAGTGTGTCTCCCACCCAGTGGTGAAATCCAATTTTTTTTTACTACCGGTTCTGTGGGCGTGGCTTGGTGGGTGTGGTGTGGCTTGGTGGGCGGGGCAGGGGAAAGATACTGCAAAATCTCCATTCCCACTCCACTCCTGGGGGGAAGGATATTGCAAAATCTCCATTCCCACTCCACTCTGGGGCCAGCCAGAAGTGGCATTTGTCGATTCTCCGAACAAACTATTACAAATTTCTGCTACCTGTTCTCCGAACAGCTCAAAATTTCCGCTACCAATTCTCCAGAACCCGCTGGATTTCACCCCTGCTCCCGCCGCAGAGTACCGAGAAAGGGTCACCCATTTGAAAGCGTCTGTGACAAGAGAATTTGCAAGCCTATAAAAGGAGCCCAGTGGAAATTGATATCTTTTGACATTCAAAGTCAAGTGATTGGATTCCTATAACTCTCTGAATCACACAGGAGCAATCCTGGTCTCAAGTGTCTAAGAACACAGAGGCCCACTGTGTATTGATTTTGAAATGGTCTCTCTGCGCATGAAAAATAAGTTGAGCATCTAGCCCTTGTTACAGAGGGACCATCCTTTTTTTCATTGTCACTGGAATGATGGAGACAAAATTTTCTGCTCAATTATTTGGGACCGGTGGGGTTAAAAGTACAAAATGGAGGCTTAAGGTCTTGAAGAATGATGTCACCCATATCGCTATATAAAATATAGCCAAGAATGGGGGACAGGCATTGATCAGTCCCGTCTGGAATAGTTTTTTGGGAGCATTTGATAGTACTGCTTTTACTCCTAATTTTGCCAAAGGGAAATAAAGAATATTGGCCGAGGTTACCGCTGGTATAAAAGTTGTTTAGGGGCAGGGAGTTCTCACGTGTGTCCCACAAGCTGTGCATCTGACTTTACATGAACAGAAATAATTTACAGCTAGCTTTTTCAGTGGTAGTAATAAAGGACTATCCACATTCTTGATTGTTCTATTGAATATTTCACTTTCATCAGAGACTGAAGGTGGAGAGAGGGATCTTGCTATGGCTTTTATCTGTTGCAAATCTGGAGCTCCTGATTTATTATCTTTTTTTAAACTCCCATACGTGTTCTGGGTTCCTTAAGGACTCTTTCTCATTCTGTTGCAAATTGTAGGAACTGGTGAAACAGGTGCTCAGTGCCATCCGGGCCATTGCAGGCAACGATGATGTAAAAGATGCCATTGTCAATGCAGGAGGGACTGATCTCATTATTTTGGCCATGAGTCGCCATCTTGGCAACCCACAGGTAGGTGGAGAACATGGGAGTGTTTGCACCCAGAGAAAGTAGCTCTGTTTCAGGTGGGTCTACTTAGCTACTGCTAGATCTGTTCCCTTACTTGGCATTTCTGCTAGTGTTGGTAGGAGGCTTTGCTTTCATACATCCGAACTAGACTGTGTTGCTTCTCTGTTTCATATAATAAAAAGGTAAAGGTTCCTCTCGCACATATGTGCTAGTCATTCCCGATTCTAGGGGGCGGTACTCATCTCCATTTCAAAGCCCAAGAGCCAGTGCTGTCTGAAGATCGTGATCATGTGGCCGGCACGACTCAACACCAAAGGCGCATGGAACGCTGTTACCTTCCCACCAAAGGTGGTCCCTATTTTTCTACTTGCATTTTTTACGTGCTTTCGAACTGCTAGGTTGGCAGAAGCTGAGACAAGTAACAGGAGCTCACCCTGTTACGCGGCACTAGGGATTCGAACCACTGAACTGCCAACCTTTCGATCAATAAGCTCAGCGACTTACCCACTAAGACACTGCGTCCCCTTGTTTCATATAATATATGTGCGTATATATATAATTTTATATTTATTTATTTTGTCATGTTTATGTAGTGTATATTGGAGGTGGCGACCCTTTGAAAGCTGTATGCAACGAAATTTCATTTTAATGTATGCCAATTAGTGTACATTCAAAGTGACAAAGTTATTATTCTATTCTATTCTCTATTCTCCTATTCTTTTTTTCCCCCCTAACATAACATAACATAACATAACATAACAACAGAGTTGGAAGGGACCTTGGAGGCCTTCTAGTCCAACCCCCTGCCTAGGCAGGAACCCTACACCATCTCAGTCAGATGGTTATCCAACATTTTCTTAAAAATTTCCAGTGTTGGAGCATTCACAACTTCTGCAGGCAAGTCGTTCCACTTATTAATTGTTCTAACTGTCAGGAAATTTCTCCTTAGTTCTAAGTTGCTTCTTTCTTTGTTCAGTTTCCACCCATTGCTTCTTGTTCTACCCTCAGGTGCTTTGGAGAACAGCCCGACTCCCTCTTCTTTGTGGCAACCCCTGAGATATTGGAACACTGCTATCATGTCTCCCCTAGTCCTTCTTTTTATTAAACTAGACATACCCAGTTCCTGCAACCGTTCTATTCTATTCTATTCTATTCTATTCTATTCTATTCTATTCTATTCTATTCTATTCTATTCTATTCTATTCTATTGCCATCAAGTTCACCTGTTGAAAAACTAACAGGAGCAACTCAGAGGTTTTGTGAGTTAAAAGTCCATAAGTCATAGAAGGGCCATAATACCCCACCCAGCTTGTTTCTGTCCATGGTTTAAAAGATCCTGGCTTAGCATGGGTGTGAGCACAGACATTGAATATTTCAGTATTTGGAAGCTGGGTAGGATTTTGCTAATGGCTCTATTTGTTCTTGCTGTTAGGTGTGTGAACAGAGTTGTGCAGCATTGTGTATGCTAGCATTGCGCAAGCCAGAGAACTGCCGAGTCATCATGGAAGGCGGGGGAGCCTTGGCAGCTTTGCAGGCCATGAAGACGCACCCCAGGGAAGTTGCCGTCCAGGTGATGTCATTATTCTCCTATTGGAATCACAGCTTCTTTCATGCTTTTCAGCCAGTCCATTAAGATAGATAGATAGATAGATAGATAGATAGATAGATAGATAGATAGATAGATAGATAGATAGATAGATAGATAGATGCACACATGCATAGATATAGACAGACATATTTTTTTTCTTTTTTATCTTTTCTTTCTCCCTTTAAAATAAATATTTCCCTGTTAAAACTATAAGGCCAAAGGAGTTATTCTTTCTTTTTTAATTTCCAGGGATGACCAGAAAAAAGTGATAGACAGATTATTAATTACATAGATAGATAGATAGATAGATAGATAGATAGATAGATAGATAGATAGACAGACAGACAGACAGACAGACAGACAGACAGACAGACAGACAGACAGACAGACAGACAGAAAGGGAGTAGTTCTTTGGCAAAACAGAAAAATCACGCTATAGAACTGATCTGTAGCTATGGCAACAGTCTCTGATTTTTCCCTCGTAGAAATGTCTGCCTTTCTGTTTTCCTCATGTAAGGCAATTCCTCTTTTCCTTTCCCATTTCCAGTGTGCTGCCAAATAACTTTTATGGGTTTTGGTTAAGGCCAGGCCTTCTTTCTGTTAGATCTCCCATCATCCCTGTGCAGCCTTTCTGACTACCCTGTTTCCATACCTGAGAAAGCCTTGTGGCAAGACTGTCCCCTGGGAATGGATATGTAGGACTGCAAATAGCTTAAGATTGCAAAAGGAAACAGAAAACACCAGCTAATTCTTCTTGATCACTAGATCAGTAGTCAATGCTGTCTGGGGTATTCTGGGAGTTGAAATCCACTCATCTTAAAGTTGCCAAGGTTGAGAACTGCACTAGATGATTGCAAGACTTCTGTCCTTCCCCTGCCAATTTTACTGGAATTTTTTTCTCTTCAAGACCAATGTGTCAATCTATTTTTAATTTTTTTTAAAAAAAATTTATTTGCTGGGCTTATATTCTGAAGTCTTGGAGGCCTTGTTCTGTCAGTAAGATTTAAAATATAAATACTTACTGTTGCCTGGGAACAAAATAAGAACTCTATTTAAATAAACCCCCGGACTGCAAGAAAACAATTCTGAGTATACCCATTTGAAACTTGTGGGAAAAAGCAAGTTTAATAACATTTGAAAACCCATCAGGGACTGCATTATATATCAAAGAAGAGCGATAAAAACTCAGAGTACTGTAAGTTTACTTTAAGATGGGCAGTCTTATAAATATGAAATATAGATAAATGAATTAAGTGTTCAGATTGTGACTAGTACATTGAATTGAATTGAATTGAATTCTTGATTGAACAAACAAGGAATTTGTTTTTTGGTCATATGCTCTCAGTGTACATAAAGAAAAATTAAATACATTCATCAAGAATCATAAGATATAACACTTAGTGATAGTCATAGGTTACTATAAGCAATCAAATCATACTAGGAAACAAAACAATATAAATTGTAAAGATACAAGCATCATGGTTATAGTCATAAGTGGGAAGAAATAGGTACTAGGAAGGATGAGAAGAAGAATACTAATACAGTCTTCGTAAATAATTTGACAGTATTGTGAGAATTAGTTGATTAATGATGTGATGGCATTATTTGTGATAACCAAAGCAGTACTGTACCTACTCTAAGGAAATATAAAATATATTAAAAAGGTAATTGGTGTATCTTGAAACCCTTCAAAAAAGCATCACAAAAGATCTGCCAGGGAAATTAATTTCAATGTGATGGTCAAATATATGTATATCATTTAAAAAGTGTTTCCTAACCTGGACAATTTTTAAGACATGCATTTTCAACTCCCAGGATTCCTGAAGCAGAATTTCCCACTCTCAAAATTCCATGGAAGGCTGGAGAATTTTGGTAGTTGAAATCCATATGTCTTAAAGTTATCAAGATTGAGAAACACTGACTTAATTTGTGGTAATATGGGGCCCCTCCTGCCAGTGTATATACTTAAGAGATGGACAAAACAAGACGAGATGGATTTGGGCACTGTGGTTAAAAGAATAAATCTAAGAGAAGCTGGCAGTCTAATCCCAGGGTAGCCTCTGTGAAGGTGATAGATTGATAAATATATTAAAGAAAGTTAACTTGAACTGTAATAGTAAAGGAACTTGTATACAACTCTTTAAAAGTTATTTAATGAAAGCTAGAATTCTAGTAAGGGATTGTACTGTTCTGTATCTTCTCTAAATTCCACCAAGTCATGTCACATCATATATAAATTAAGAAATAATGGGGAAAAAGAAAAATCCATAGCAGGAAAGGGTTTTGTGGCAGCAACAAAACCAATAAATCCTTTAGAGCAGGGGTGTGGTGGTCTCTCCTGAAAAAAGAGTCGAACGCGCGTTCTTCCTCGGGATGAGAGCCCAGAGTCAAATCCAAAGCTCCCTTTTATTATAGTTCATGCAAGGGGATACATACATGTAGCATCATGATAGGTCAGCGAAGATGCATGTACAATAAAACAATATATGATTGGCTGAGGTGCTGCCTATTCAGTGAGTGCTAAGCTGAGATAGATACCTGCTATGATAGAAAATGATTTCTGCCGTTATACCTCTGCTGGTACCAGTATGTGCCAGGGTCTTCCCAAGGGCAGAGATTCCTTGGGGATGAGTCATAGGTAAGAGACTAAAGACTTACCTTGTGGTCCAGCTGTAGTGGTCTGCCATCTAGTAGTCAGCCATCTAAACAACCTGCACGTATAATCTCTACACAGGAGTTCCCAAACTTGGCAATTTGAAGGCTTGTGAACTTCAACTCCCAAAATTCCGCAGCCAGCCATGTTTGTTGGCTGGAGAATTCTGAGAGTTGAAGTCCACAAGTTGCCACGCTTTAGTGGATTTCTAGACTAAGAGGGTTAGACTTTCACGTTGAAGCATAAAAGAAAAGGAGCCCAAAACAGAAATTATACAACGGGTCATTGCAAGAATTATGCTATTAGACATATGGAGGGTTTACACTTTATTTTCTTATGGTGGGAAGTGATTTGGAGAATCAAAGAAGTGGAGTGCAGAAAAAAGCAGGGTGAGACAAGAGTCTACAGCTAGATTCCCAGGTGACTTATCAAGGCCTGAGCAGTGACAGCACATATTTGATCTTGTAACTACATGGACACAGCCATGCCATTTTCTTGGCAATAATACAGAACAAGTTTGCCATGGAAACATCCTTTGGCTTTCTGGCTGTAATAATATACATTGGCTTGACCGGGATGCCTTATGCACGGTCACTCACGCTCTGGTTACATCTCGTTTGGACTATTGCAATGCTCTCTACATGGGGCTGCCCTTGAAGTGCACCCGGAGGCTGCAGCTAGTCCAGAATGCAGCTGCGCGGGTAGTAACGGGAGCCACTCGTTGCTCCCATGTAACACCACTACTACGCAGTCTGCACTGGCTTCCTGTGGTCTTTAGGGTGCGCTTTAAGATTTTGGTTACCACCTTTAAAGCGCTCCATGGCTTAGGGCCCGGGTACTTACGGGACCGCCTGCTGTTACCTCATGCCTCCCACCGACCCGTACGCTCACACAGAGAGGGTCTTCTCAGGGTGCCGTCCGCCAAACAATGTTGGCTGGCGGCCCCCAGGGGTAGGGCCTTCTCTGTGGGAGCTCCTACACTTTGGAACGAACTTCCCCCTGGTTTACGCCAAGCGCCTGATCTTTGGACATTTCGCCGTGAGCTGAAAACGCATTTATTTATCCAAGCGGGACTGGATTAAAAGTTTTAAAAGTTTTATTTAATTTTAACTGGGGTTAATTATTAATTTTAGATAATGGGGTTTTATCATTTTAATTGTAATTTTAAATTTTGGCCTATTTAAATAAGTTTTTTAATTAGTTTTTATTGTGTATGATTTCTGTATTTTTATCTGGCTGTAAACCGCCCTGAGTCCTTTGGGAGATAGGGCGGTATAAAAATTTGATTAAATAAATAAATTGGCTGACTGTCTTGAACTTATTTTGGAGGACACCAAGCTGAAAAGGTCCTAGCAGGAAAAAAAAAAAGGGCTAATCTTGGAGGAGAACCTCTACCCTATTATAAAATTAATTTTATTTTTATCCCGCCTTTATCACCGGTATTTCTTACAAACAACTCAAGGTGGCAATCATACCTTACGCTCTTTCCTTCTCCTATTTTCCCCACAACATCCCTGTGAGATGGGGTTGGGCTGAGAGAGAGGGGGACTTGGGCGCAAGTCACCCAGCCGACGTTCATGCCTAAAGTAGAACTAGAACTCACGAACCTCTGGTGATTGGCCCAAAGTCACCTGGCCAGCTTTCATGCCTATAGTGAGACTAGAACTCACAGTCTCCTAGTGATTGGCCCAAAGTCACCCCAGCCAGCTTTCATGCCTAAGGCAGGATTAGAACACACAGCCTCCTCATGGCTAGCCCAAAATCACTCAGCTGGTTTTCATGTTTAAGGTGGGATTAGAACGCATGACCTCCCAGTTTCTAGCCTGGAGACCAAACTGGCTTTCTAAAAAAATAAAGTTTATTATAAGACTCGTATTAGTCCTGGATGATCACATCTCTCTTTTTCCTTCTTCCTTTTCTCTCCAGAAGCAAGCTTGCATGCTGATTCGCAACTTGGTCTCGCATACTCAGGACTTCTCCCAGCCCATCCTGGAGATGGGAGCTGAGAACTTGATCACCGAAGCCCGGGCAGCTCACCGGGACTGCGATGACGTGGCCAAAGCTGCCTTGAGGGACCTGGGCTGCAAGGTTGAGCTGCGGGAACTCTGGACCGGCCAGAAAGGAAGCTTGGCGCGTTGAAGTCTCAAACCCCACCACTGAGCAGCACCTGTGGATGCGGAGTAAGAGAGGGAAGCAAAAGATTGGAAAAAATCCAGACTGAGCAGTTGAGAGGGGAAAGAGTGTATTGATGCTACTGGAGTTGGATAGGACTTAGTTGCTGCAGGAGGAGGCCCGTGCTCCATACTCTCTTGTGTTCAGCTTCTTGGCCCAGGCTCCCTTTCTGCTGTTTTCTCTTGGCAGTGTCCATGAAGCAGCCCTTCTCTCAAAAACAAACAGGGTGGCAGTGCTGTGCCAACGATGCCGCCATGCAACAATGCTGCCGCGCTCAAGAAAGGGAGACGCCTGCGGTGCGTGTACGAAACTCTCAACGTCTGTACAAATTGTCTCCAAAAGGTTTTAGCAACAAAAGAGAGGGTGGAAGAGCAGGTGGTGAGACCCACGTTTTGCTAATGTCTCTGAACACTTCCCTCTCCTGCCCTGCAGGATTCTGTTACTCAACTAGGCCTTCGTTACTACGACAACCGTTAAGCTTACCGGCTTCCTGCTGTAATGCTTCCATTTGTTTGAATGTGCTGCCTGAAATCTTGATCTACTTTTTGTCCTCAGCTATTCCAGTTGTTTCCATGTGTCATCATGCTGTTCAACCAGTGCATGCTGTCTTTTTATTTTTCTCTTAATTGTTCCCTCCCTGCCCTCAATTTTTTTTTATATATGTATATAATAGTAAACGTGTCACCTGGTTAGGGGCAAAAGAGAGGTTGAATAGTGTGGGATCCTAGCATTGTGCACTTCGTAAATATCTGTACTCCTTTTGAATATGTATTTAAATCAGATTTCTAGCCCACGAGGGCTGTGGTTGGTGTGCCCTCCAAAGTTCAGGGAAAAAAATGATCTTTTTTTAATTTATTTTCTTTTCCTTTTTCTGGCTTCCTCTCCCTGTGAGTATTAAAATCCAGGATGAATTAATTCTCCAGAATGGGACTGTTTAAATAAACCAGTGTAATTTATGCAAATGGAAACGTTTTAACTTTCCTTGATGTAGTTTGGGTTGCCTGTGCAAAAATTGCCAGATATGTTATATAAAAATATACACGACCTATTTGTAGCCAGGTTGCTTCTATTGTGACCTAGCTTTTGTTTCATTTTCTTTTGCTCATAAACCAGAATTATATACTGTACATCTACTTCATTCTTTATTTAAGCAGACAGACAGGTGAAATGATTGTTACAGCCCAATGTTGCAAACTCCCAACAGTGACTTCCTGGGTTCTCAAGCAAGATCTTCCCTATTCTCTGATCCTCATGAATTAGTGATATTCAGGATCAATCAGTTCTGCAAGGAAAGAATGACTATCACATCGAACTATATTCCTTTTCCTAAAGATCATCATCTTCCCAGTTCTTCTAATCAAAGGACCTCTGGTGGCTCAGACTGCTAAGACAGTCTGTTATTAACACAGCTGCTTTCAATTACTGCAGGTTCAAGTCCCACCAGGCCCAAGGTTGACTCAGCCTTCCATCCTTTATAAGGTACATAAAATGAGGACCCAGATTGTTGGGGGCAATAAGTTGACTTTGTATATAATACACAAATGGATGAAGACTATTGCTTAACATAGTGTAAGCCGCCCTGAGTCTTCGGAGAAGGGCGGGATATAAATGCAAATAATAAAAAAAAGGCCTGATTTAAACAGGAAAATATCTTTTGTCAGCTGTAACTAGGTCAATATTGTTTATTGTGGTAGTTCATTTTCTTCCAGGGGCTCTTTTATATCTGTTGCCTGATTCCCCTTAACTGGAGGATCCATGGCTTCAGCTTGGAGATTTCCTGTAATCTTTTTTCTGAAATGAGGCCTGCAGGAATCGGTATATAAGCACACAGGTGGTCCTTGTCTTACAACGAGTCACTTAGCAACTGTTCCAAATGACAACTTACCTGCAAGACAGGAGCTATGACCTGGTTCTGAAGTTTTAATAGTTTGGGGGGGGGGATTTTTTGAGGTCAAATGACCATACTTTGTGCACTCAACAACATAACATTTATGGCCATTTGCAGTGTTTTGTGGTCACATGACATTTCAACAGTTTTGTTGAAAACTGGAAGCAACCTCCGGTTTTCAACAAAACCACACCATAGCGACCGATTGCTTAAAACACGTGTGCTGTTTTATGACCACCACAAAAAAAAGGTTATAAAATCAGGTTGATTGACCAACCCAATATGCAAGGGCCTCTGTGGCTCAGACTGCTAATACAGTCTGTTATTAACAGCAGCTGCCTGCAATTACTGCAGGTTCTAGTCCCACCAGGCCCAAGGTTGACTCAGCCTTCCATCCTTTATAAGGTAGGTAAAATGAGGACCCAGATTGTTGGGGGCAATAAGTTGACTTTGTATCTAAATATACAAATAGAATGAAGACTATTGCTAACATAGTGTAAGCCGCCCTGAGTCTTCGGAGAAGGGCGGGATATAAATGCAGATAATAAAAAAAAGTGTCACAACATATGCCCGTAATGGGCAGGCTCCATTAGGGTCATATGTCGCGGATTGCCTATAGTTAATAACACAAGGTCTGCTAGATTCATTCAAGTATGTGATTTATCTTCCTTTCATGCTTGAAAGTAAAGGAATTGGCTCCAGTTTTGATATGCCAGAGCATATGAAGGTACAGATAATTCTCATTTTATAACAGTTCCTTTAGTGACAGTTTAAAGTTGCAACAGCATTGAAAAAAAGGGACTTATGACCATTTTTCACCCTTATGATTGTTGCAGCTTATTGATGGTCAAGTGATTAAAATTCAGATGCTTGGCAGCTGACTCATATTTATGACGGTTGCCATTTCCCAGGGTCATTGATCCCCTTTTGCAACCTTCTGACTAGCAAAAGTCAACAGGGAAGCCAGATTCACTTTTAACAACCATATTACTAATTTAACAACCGCAGTGATTCACTTAACAACAGTGGCGAAAAAAAGGTCATAAAACGGGCCAAAATCCACTTAATGTCTCACTTTGCAACAGAAATGTTGGGCTGAATTGCGGACGAGCTATATTGCAAAACAATCGAGTGGGTCAAGATTCTAGTTCTTTTCCTTTCCCGTGGCTGATAAGCTAACCTACTTCTAGGGGGAGATCCTTTAGCAAATTTTGATGATTCCAAAGGGATGCATTTGTCGTCTAATTCTGGGGAGTGTCTAATTCTGAAATTTTGGATTAATTATGGACACTTACAAAGGCATTTCTCCCGCACAAAGGGTGGGGGACATGGCTAATCCCAAATTGCCCTTTTACCAGAAGGTAAATTTGTGAAGTTGCTTGCCCGCATTTCATCTATTCCACTTCTCTAGTCGCACATGGTCTCTGCCATCATATCTTCACGCTTTCTCCTGGCAAGGGCAAACGGCTGAGTTGCATTTGCATCTCCCAATCTTTTTTTAATTGTCTGATAAGGCCTGTAGGGCCCAGATGCTGTCTTGTTCATAAAGGTAACGTGGAAACGGGATTTGAAGCATTTTAAGAAAAAGAGAGAAAGGGTACCCAGTGAGGAAGAAGTTCTTTGATCACGTCTTGTGGGCATCTGATGAGAAAGTCTAACCATAAGTTGTATAGACCAGAAGTCTCCAACCTTGGCAACTTTAAGGCTTGTGGACGTCAACTCCCAGAGTTCCTCAGCCAGCTTTGGTATAGAATGCAAGACATATGTCAGATGATAAAAAGATTGGGCAGGTCATTTCTAGAAAGGTATAAAACTAACCTTTTTCGCCATTGGGAAGATACATACTTGGCCTTATTAAATGTTATTACTGGGACATTCTGTAAAAATTGGTTCAGCAGGTAACTCTGCCTTCTGATTGAGAACCCTAGATGTTGTCTACCTGGGAAGCAGGGGTGGTTTTCAAAGATTTTAGCAAGGGGTTCTCTGCCTGGTTGCTGGGTGGGCGTGGCCATGGTGGGTGTGGCCTAGTTGGCCTCTTGCACCACGGAGGCTTTTTTCGAGCCTCCGGGAGGGCGAAAACAGGCTCCCCAGGCTCTGGAGGCAGAAAACGGGCCCGTTTCCAGTCTTCCCGAACGTTCAGTTTTTTGCCCTCCCGGAGCCTCTGCGCATATAGCAGGGGGTCAAACTCAAGGCCTGGGGGCCGGATCTGGCCCACAGGGCCACCCTGGAAATAGCGAAGAACCGGCCCACAGTGCCTCCGCCAGTGAAAGCGGGGCTCGGGAGGACACTGTGTGGCCACCCCAAGCTCCGTTGAGGGTTGAAGGAGGCTGTCGCAGCCGAAAACAGTTTGGGAGCCTGTTTTCGCTGGCAGAACACTTGGGCCACCATACACGCCCCTCCCCAACAGAAATGACGTTGAGCTGGCCATGCTTACCCTGGCCACGCCCACCTCGGGCCCCCAAGGTCAAACACAACCCTGATGGGGCCCTCGATGAAATCCTGCCTTATAGGTAAAAAAAATATTTCTGAGCCATGAATAGTCCTTTCTTAGACATGGAACATGGTAGGTTGTGCTGAAAATTGGATTTGAAAGGCACTTTGAGGGTAGTGGTTATGTAATCTTAGAAAAACACCTAGTTTACAGAGTTCCCCTATATGCATTCCAAATTAAGAGTCTCCTCTTCAAATCTGGGTTTTTCACAGCCCTAATCCTAGCAAGCGCCATCTTAAAACAGCTCTCTTGTAAGATGAAAAGGGGGGATTTTTTAAAAAAAAATAATGTAGCATGTAATGCAGTTTTGATAAACATTTCTCTAAAGAACTTTTACATAAATGCTACCCACCTGTTCATGGTCCTATCAAGTCAATTAACCTATTTCTTAATGTGATTCATCTAACCGAGCTTCTTCCAGACATTGCAAAAAGCCATCCATCACTGCCAAAAAGTGAAATATTCGAGAAAATTAGCTTAAAATGCTTCCCACGGGAATTTTCAGACTTTGCCTGGCTTCTCTGCAATCCCTTTCTCTCGGTAATACCTTTACCTCTTTTGCAATACCACTTCTTTCAAGAATCATGCTTTCCTGAGAAGACAGCTGAGGCAGGTCCTTACACCAGCAAAAGAAACCTTTGAAATTAATCACAGTTGGGAGGACAGTCTGTATTAACAGATGAACTGCTGAAGTCTGAATAACTGCCAATAAATATCAATTTGCTGCCTTCGATCCTTAAACCTAGAAAGGACAAATCTGGTACGTGATGCTGTACACATTTTGCCATGCCTTAAAAGAAACCAAAACCCACCATTTGAAAACAGCACCTTTTGTACTTTGACGGGGTTCCTCAGCCTGAGAAAGGCAGGATTCTCTCCTCTTCCTGTAGTCCACAGGTGTCAAAACTCACGGCGTCACGTTGGCATCATGTGATGTTTTGTGATGTTTTTCCCCTTCACAGAGCTGGGTGGCCATCCGGCCCACATCTGGCCGCCAGTTTGACACCCCTGCTGTAGTCCAATATATCTCAACATCACCAAGTTTAAGATGTGTGGACTTCAACTCCCAGAATTCAAATCCTAGAGACATCTGCTGATATGTTGTCTACTACCAGAAACATACCAATGATGACTTATTTTTGACCGATGACACAGCCAAGAAGGTGGCTTCATTCTGGCAGTTCGAATTAGATATGGAAGAAGAAGCACTCCCAGAATTCTCCAACTTGACTCTTCCTGTAGCCCAGTGTTCTTCAACCTCAGTTTAATATGTGTGGGTTTCAACTCCCAGAATTCCTCAGCCAGACCTTCCCCTTTTCCTGTAGTCCAGTGTTTTTTGATCTCAGTTTAATATGCATGGACTTCAACTCCCAGAATTCCCCAGCCAGTTTTTTCCCCCCCACATGGCTGGCTGAGGAATTCTGGGAGTCGAAGTCCACAGATCTTAAACTTGCTGAGGTTGAGAAACATTGCTTTAGTCCAATGGTGGCGAACCTTTTACCCACCGAGTGCCAAACAGGTCCGTGCTTTGCGTACTTTGTGCACGCGCGTGCCATCCGCATTAATGTGCGGCTCCTCCCCCATGCACTGCGTGCACAACCGCACCATCTGAGCATGCGCATAGCTTTCGCATGCGTGCCCCAATGTCTGCTGTGCACGCAATCGCACCATCTGGGCATGTGTGCAACTTTCGTGCTGCTCCCCCGTGCACTGCACACGCAAGCGCACCATCTGTGCATGCGCATGGTTTTCGCACACACAATGCACACAGGTGAATGCCATCTGCACATGCGTGTGCTGTGCACCAGCACTTTTGCACGCATGCGCAAATGCGCACGCTTGCGCAGGAGCGCTCCAAAAACCAGCTTGGTCCCCTGAATGGCACGCATGCACACTGGAGGTCTGAACGGGCCTCTGGTGGCTCAGCAGACTAAGTCTGTCTGTTATTAACACAGCTGCTTGCAATTACTGCAAGTTCAAGTCCCACCAGGCCCAAGGTTGACTCAGCCTTCCATCCTTTATAAGGTAGGTAAAATGAGGACCCAGATTTTGTGGGCAATAAATTGACTTTGTATATAATATACAAATGGATGAAGACTATTGCTTAACACAATGTAAGCCGCCCTGAGTCTTCGGAGAAGGGCGGGATATAAATTCAAATAGAAAAATAGAGAAATAGAACACCAGCTGGGGCACGCGCATATGTGCAGCTGCAGGTGAGTTGGGCAAAAAGCTTGCATGCCCAGAAAAATGGTGCTGCTTACCACTTCCGGCACGTGTGTCATAGGTTCGCCATCACGGCTTTAGACTGGAAATTCTTAAAGTCATCCAGACCAGAGGTCTCCAACCTTGGCCACTTTAAGACTTGTGGACTTCAACTCCCAGAGTTCCTCAGCCAGCTTTGCTGGGAGTTGAAGTCCACAAGTCTTAAAGTGGCCAAGGTTGGAGATCTCTGATCCAGACCATCGTTGTCTCAAAGGTTGCTCTCGTTACCTCTCGCTTGGACTATTGCAATGCTCTCTACATGGGGCTCCCCTTGAAGAGCACCTGGAGACTCCAGTTAGTCCAGAATGCGGCTGCGCGGGTTATTGAGGGAGCAGTGCGGAGCTCCCATGTAACACCTATCCTGCGCAGACTGCACTGGCTACCTGTTGTCTTCCGGGTGCGCTTCAAGGTATTGGTTACTACCTTTAAAACGCTCCATGGCTTAGAACCGGGATACTTACGGGACCGTCTACTGCCGTCCTTTATCTCCCAACGACCGGTGCGTTCTCACAGAGAAGGACTCCTCAGAGTGCCGTCAGCCAAACAATGTTGACTGGCAGCCCCCAGGGGGAGGGCCTTCTCTGTGGGGGCTCCTACCCTGTGGAACGAACTTCCCCCTGGACTTCGACAACTATCTGACCTTAGGACCTTTCGCCGCGAACTTAAAACCTATTTATTCCACCTTGCTGGACTGGCTTGATTTTTAAAATTTTTAATTTGATTTTATGGGTTTTAAATTTTTGTCAATTTTATAGGGTGTTGTTGTATTTTAAATTTGGCCATTTATTTATTATTTATTTATTTATTATATTTGTATACCGCCCATCTCCCGAAGGACTCAGGGCGGTTCACAGCCAAAAAACAACAGAAAACATATAATACATATAAACAGCTAAAAGAATAGACAGTTAAATTCAATTGATGCCCTAAAACTTTTAAATACAAATTTAAAACCTCATTTAAACCCCTTTTTAAAAATCCCAATTTAAAACTACGTTCAAGCTAGTCCTGCTCTTCAAACAGCAACGCCTTCAGCTCGCGGAAGGACCTGAGATCGGGAGTTGACGAAGCCCCAGAGGGAGCCTGCTCCAGAGGTAGGGGCCCCACAGAGAAGGCCCTCCCCAGAGGTCGCCAGCCGACATTGTTTAGCTGACGGTATCCGGAGGAGGCCCTCTCTGTGAGAGCGCACTGGTCGGTGAGAGGCTAATGGTGGCAGTAGGCGGTCCCGTAAATATCCCGGCCCTAGGCCATGGAGCGTTTTAAAGGTGATAACAAGTACCTTGAAGTGAACCCGGAAGACCACCGGGAGCCAGTGCAGACTACGCAGGAGGGGTGTTACATGGGAGCCACAAGGTGCTCCCTCTATCACCCGCACAGTCGCATTCTGGACCAGTTGGAGTCTCCGGGTACCCTTCAAGGGGAGCCCCATGTAGAGAGCATTACAGTAGTCCAGGCGGGATGTAACAAGGGCATGAGCGACCGTGCATAAGGAAGCCCGATCCAGAAAGGGGTGTAACTGGCGTATCAGGCGAACCTGATGAAAAGCTCCCCTGGTGACAGCTATCATATGATCTTCTAAAGACAGCCGTGCATCCAGGAGGACGCCCAGATTACGAGCCCTCTCCGTGGGGGCCAATAGTTCGTCCTCAATGGTCAGTGATGGAATTAGCTGACTGTACCGGGCCGCCGGCATCCACAGCCACTCGGTCTTGGTGGGATTGAGTCTGAGTCTGTTCCTCTCCATCCAGACCCGTACGGCCCCCAGGCACTGGGACATCACATTTGAATAAGTTTTTTAAGGGTTGTTCTTAGTATTGTATGTATTGTTCCTTTTGTATTTTATTTTGGCTGTTCACCGCCCTGAGTTCTTTGGGAGATGGGCGGTATACAAATTAAAATATTATTATTATTATTATTATTAAAAGTGCTTTTTCAAAAGGCAGTTGAACTGTTTTTTCCTTGAGGAAGCTCTAATGAGCTTCCAATGAAGCTTCTTGAAAAAAACAATTCAGCCGCCTTTTGCAAAAGCACCTTTGAGATTGCTATAGCCTCTTTGACTTGTGGGGGCAGCATAACAATTAAGTAGCCAGGCCGCCCCCGCCCAACACCCAACCTTCAGTGCCTTCATCACAGTGACAGCAAATGTATTCCACTTTCTCCACTCTCCCTCTCTCTTTTTGGCACAAAAGAGGGAAGCAGAAGTTTTTAATGGAAACCATCAGTTTCTGAAAAATATGTCACATCCCCCAAGGAGCTGACTCTCCCCAGAGATGGATGACCAATATCACGGTGGCCTGGGGTGAATGCGGCCGCTGCGTTGAGTGAGCCACAGTCTTAGCCGCGAGGTCAGCGACTGCCTGCTGCCTCCTATTTCCGTTTCATCGCTGGTACTAGGCTGCGGCTGCGGCGACGGTGGTCTCTTGAAGATGTTCCAGACCCAGGAGACGATGGTGTGGAAGCTGAGACGGGAGGAGGCGGTGTGGGGCTTTGCAGAACTCGGGGGAGACTCAGCTGCTGTGGTGAAGGCCACAGCAGGAGGCAGCTGCCGAAGGCTGGGGCTTTTTTTGTCTTTTGTAGGCCGGACCTGCAAGGCAATGAAAAAGCCACTTTCAACATCGGTCCATTCAAATCGCGAACCTGTCTTCTGCTCCATCCTTGGCATTTCTTGGCAAGGTCGGGTCTCCAACCTTGATTGTGTAGTGTTCCCCCCCCCCCAGCTTTCAGCCCAGATGAAATGGGTGGGACACATCTTCAGAATGGATGGCCGCCTGACCAGTTGTTCCGTGGTGGGGATATAGGAAAAAGACCTCAAGGTCATCCGCCCAAATTCTACAAAGGTGCTGTGAAGGAAACACTACATTACTGTCATACCCAGCCAGGGAAACTAGAAGCTTCATCAGCTGACAGAACCCACTGGCGAGACCCACAGTATGTTATGAAGCAGGGGTGAAATCTAAAATTTTTCCCTACCGGTTCTGTGGGCGTGGTTTAATTGGTGGGTGTGGCTTGGTGGTCAGGTGACTGAATGGACATGGCCAATAATAATAAATAATAAAAATAATAGATACAAAACTTGGGAGCGCACCAGTCTACCTTCTTTAAAAATAGAGGCACCGGTCTACTAGCCGCCTACAGCGCTGATCAGCTGTAGTGCGGCCCTTTGAAGCGTCACAGCACTCATTTAAGGCCGTTTGCAGCTATATCACCACCGAGAGGTTCAGGGACAGAGAAGAGGAACAGCAAGGCATGGGCGGGGGGGGGGGAGCAGGGATTTATGCTACCGGTTCTCCGAACTTATTCTTGCCTGTACACCGCCCTGAGTCCTTCGGGAGAAGGGCGGTATAGAAATCAAATAAATAAATAAATAAATAAATAAACTATCTGCCCCCATCACTACCGGATCGCGGAATCCTGTCCGAACCGGGAGCATTTCACCCCGGTTATGAAGCCTGCACCAACTTTGAAGACAGATGCCACCAAAAACTGATAGAAAACTATGAGTGGCATCACAGAATAACACTCATGGCTCTTGTAACAATGGCTTTCCAGGGTTAGATTCTGCACTTCCACAGCTAACTTCTGTGTTCACAGAGGAACTACAACAACAGTGGGTTTTCTTCAACTCCAAAGACTATCTGTTACACCCCTCCGCTGAAACCCTCTTCCAACTTTCTGCTCAAGGAATTTCGGAAACGGGCAACTCCTTGAAAGAATTGTGAAGCTACTCGGATGTTCGGGGTCGAGAAGTACATCCAACTAGCTTCGTAATTCCTTGCTAGAGTTGAACACGACCGAACGGATAACATCATCATCACTAATTGGATGTTCTGCGTCAGAGGTCTGCAAACTTGGCTCTTTTAAGACTTGTGGACTTCAATTCCCAGAGTTCCTCAGCCAGCAAAGCTCTGGGAGTTGAAGTCCACAAGTCTTAAAAGAGCCAAGTTTCCAGACCCCTGTTTTGGATCAATAGAAAGTTTCTCAATAGATCCCAAATGAAACAAAAGCAAAGACTGGCTCTTTACATGCATGATGAGAAAATGAACATTTTTCTTAGCTGTCTTCTAAAGCAGGGATCTCCAACCTTGGCAACTTTAAGCCTGGAGGACTTCAACTTCCAGAATTCCCCAGCCAGCAAAGCTGGCTGGGGAATTCTGGGAGTTGAAGTCCTCCAGGCTTAAAGTTGCCAAGGTTGGAGACCCCTATTCTAAATAAATACATGTATGACTGAGGGCAACCTATAATTAAAAATAAGACAGGATTATTACACCAAGCAAAAAAGAAGCCTATACATCCAGAAAACAGACTACATAACAACCCAACAAGAAAGACACAGACTTCAGAGGATAATTAGAACTGCAGAAAAAATAATTGCTACCAACTTGCCTTCCATTGAGGACCTGTATACTGCACGAATCAAGAAGAGGGCCGTGAAAATATTTACAGATCCCTCACATCCAGTACATAAGCTGTTTCAACTCCTACCCTCAAAACGACGCTATAGAGCACTGCACACCAGAACAACTAGACACAAGAACAGTTTTTCCCCGAAGACCATCACTCTGCTAAACAAATAATTCCCTCAACACTGTCAAACTATTTACTGAATCTGCACTACTATTAATCTTCTCATCGTTCCCATCACCAATCTCTTTCCACTTATGACTGTATGACTGTAACTTTGTTGCTGGCAATCCTTATGATTTATATTGATATATTGATCATCAATTGTGTTGTAAATGTTGTACCTTGATGAACGTATCTTTTCTTTTATGTACACTGAGAGCATATGCACCAAGACAAATTCCTTGTGTGTCCAATCACACTTGGCCAATAAAAATTCTATTGTATTAAAAAAATAATCTATTCTATTCTATAAGAACGGGGATGGGGGGGGAAACCCCCTCAATATTTATTCTAGCCAAGACCTGGAAAAAGAGCCTGGTCTTCAAAGATTTTCACAATGTTATCAGGACAACACCAAGCTGGCAAGAAGAGCCAACACTCTAGAACAGGGGTGTCAAACTCGCGTCGTCAGGGCATCGTCATGTGACGTATCACAACTTTTTTCTCCTTTGCTAAACCGGGCGTGGGTGCGGCCAGCATGTGATGCATCTGGACCGCAGGCTGCGAGTTTGACAGCTCTGCTCCAGAAGATAGGCTTAAGATACAGAAGGATCTTGACAGTTTTGAACATTGGGTGCTTTCTAACAAAATGAATTTCAACGGTGAAAAAAGTTCTACATTGAGGCAAGAAAAACCAAATGCACAGGTATAGTATAGGTGGTACCTGGCTCCATAGTAGTAACTGTGAGAGGGATCTTGGAGTCCTAGTGGGAAAATCACTGAAATATGAGCCAGCCGTGTGCTGCAGCTGCCAAAAAGCCAAAGCAGTCCTAGGCTGGATTAACAGAAGGATAGACTCAAGATCACGTGAAGTGTTAATACCACTTTATAATGCCCTTGTAAGGCCACACTTGGAATCCTCCATCCAGTTTTAGTCATCACAAAAAAAAAAAGATGTTGAGACTGCAAACAGTGCAGAGAGAGTAACAAAGATATATAATATATATAACAACAGAGTTGGAAGGGACCTTGGAGGCCTTCTAGTCCAACCCTCTGCCCAGGCAGGAAACCCTACACCATCTCAGTCAGACGGTTATCCAACATTTTCTTAAAAATTTCCAGTGTTGGAGCATTCACAACTTCTGCAGGAGGCAAGTTGTTCCACTGATTAATTGTTCTAACTGTCAGGAAATTTCTCCTTAGTTCTAAGTTGCTTCTTTCTTTGATCAGTTTCCACCCATTGCTTCTTGTTCTACCCTCAGGTGCTTTGGAAAACAACCCGACTCCCTCTTCTTTGTGGGTGATTAGAGAAATGGGGGCTGAAATACATGACAAACGGTTGCAGGAATTGGCTATGTCTAGTCTAGTGAAAAGGATGAGGGGTGACATGATAGCAGTGTTCCGATATCTGAGTGGCTGCCACAAAGAAGAGGGGGTCAACTTATATTCCAAGGAGCACCTGAAGGCAGGACAAGAAGCAATGGATGGAAACTAAACAAGGAGAGAACCAGCCTAGAAATAAGGAGAAATGTCCTGACAAAACTATTAATCAGTGGAACGGCTTACCTCCAGAAGTTGTGGGTGCTCTAACACTGGAGGTTTTTAAGAAGAGATTTGACAACCATTTGTCTTAAATGGTATAGGGCCTCCTGCTTGCGCATGGGGTTGGACTAGAAGACCTCCAAGGCCCCTTCCAGCTCTGTTCATCTGTTAATTTGTTAAATGCCAGGCATCAATGAAACTTACTAGACCCCTTCCAGAATCTCTACTTTTGGCTCCCTGGGGTTCATACAGACCTGGCTATTTTCCCCTGCTTGCTCTGTGCGATAGCAGAGGATTCCTGGAGATCCTGCCTTGGCCTCCGGGCTCGGGGGCAGCGAGCGCTGGTCTTGGAGCAGTGGCTTTAGTTCCATAAGAGTGGCCTGCTCCTTCTCATCTGCTTGGCTGCTTCTGTGCTTCCGTTTCTGGGGAGATTTCCTGCTGCTGATGTTGGCTGTGGGCAGCAGGAGGTTGTTCCATGGTACTGAGGCTGGTGGCTCTTTGGAGGTTTTGAGCCTTGCGCTCGCCTTGTACGGGGAGCTTCCTGGGGTGCGGGGCTTCAGAATTGCCTCTGGCTCCTTCCGAGCACTACCTGATTCTTGGTCACTGCTGGATGGCCTCAAACGCCTCCCTCCAGGTCCTTCCAGCTTTCTCCCACCAGATCCAGGCCTGGAGCCCCCCGTTGGTTGACCATGGGAAGAATCCTGGAGAGCCACTGATACCTTAAGCTCTTTGAAGTTATTATTAAGTTCCACTCCTTTTTTCTCTCTGCCGACAGCTTCTTCCTCCAGACACCCATCGCACTGGACACTGGCATCGCAGGGACTTCCTTTCTGCTCCTTGAGGTCACTCGTGTTGGAAGGCTGATACCGGGGGAACTCCACGTACGTTCGATAGCAGGGATAATAGCCGGTGGAAGCACTGGATTCTTTTAAAAGGGCTTCCTCATCACACAGATAGTAGCCCTCGTGGTCCACGGAACTGCTGTCCAGGCAGCTGGACTTGGATAGATTGGTGTTTGTCGGGAGTTTTCCATCAGATTCAAAACTATCTATCAAAGATACCTGCAAGAAAGATGCGAGACAGACACAGAGTTCAGAGGATCATTAGAACTGCAGGAAAAACAGTGGCTACCAACCTGCCTTAATTCCAGGTTGCTTCTCTCTTTGGTTAGTTTCCAACCATTATTTCTTGTCCTGCCCTCTAGTGCTTTGGAGAATACTTTGACTGCCTCTTCTTTGTGGCAGCCCCTCAAACACTGGAATACTGATATCATATCGCCCCTATTTTTTCTTTTTCTTTTTTAGATTAGCCAAGCCCAAATCCTGCAGCCGTTCTTCATATGTTTTAGTCTCCAGGCCTTTGATCATCTTAGTTGCTCGTCTCTGAACTTTTCCCAAAGTCTCAACATCTTTTTTGTTATATGGTAACCAAAATCGGTTGCAGTATTTCAGGTGCGGTCTTGCTAGGGTTTTACACTCCCAGAAATCCCCAGCTAGCCATGTTACCTAGCTTGTTCATATTAGTAACCACTGTTGACATCTTGTAGCTGAGACGTCCATAAATAGGGATAGGTTTCTTACCTCATTCACTCTGGTCTCCAGATGTTCTTCAGTATTGTCCCCAGGTGGAGGCCAAAGCCCTTCCTGAATATCACATGCTGTGTGTTTCGCAAATAACCCTTGGCTGCTAAGATCCTCCAGCATGCTACTAGAGTCATCCTGGTGAGCTGCCTCTTCCTCCTCCTTCTCCTGTAGCTGCAGGACGAACAATATATATATATAAGGTAAAGGTAAAGGTTCCCCTCGCACATATGTGCTAGTCGTTCCCAACTCTAGGGGGCAGTGCTCATCTCCGTTTCAAAGCTGAAGAGCCAGAGCTGTCCGAAGATGTCTCCGTGGTCATGTGGCCGGCATGACTCAACGCCAAAGGCGCATGGAATATATATATATATATATATATATAAATAATCTGAGGTTTCCACGGGTGTTTGTATGTAGGTCTTTGGTTATTCGGGTTTTCTTCCGCGTAAAATTGGAAGTGTCGTGACGACGTTTCAACGAAATCCCATTCATCATCTTCAGGCTAGGTGTTTACAGCTTCATGCTTCTAGGAGAAATGCACGAAATTTCTCCTAGAAGCACGAAGCTGTAAACACCTGGCCTGAAGATGACGAATGGGATTTCGTCAAAATGTCACCAAGACACTTCCAATTTTACGCGGGAGAAAAACCGAATAACCAAAGACCTACACACACACACACACACACATATATATATGTTGACTTACAATGGTTCATTTAGAGCAGAGGTGTCAAACTCGATTTGATTGAGGGCCACATCAGGGTTATGTTTGACTTCGGAGGGCTGGGGGTGGGGGAGTGGGGGTGGGGCTGGATGTGGTCATGGTGGGCGTGGCCAGGGTGGGCATTTGACACAGGCTCAAGATGCACTTCTTCCCTTCTTTCTTTCCACTGTACGCCCCGGCCTCCAGAAGCATTCTTCTGGCCAAAACGGGCCGTGCGGAGGCCCTGCGCAGCCCCCACACAGCCTGTTTTCAGCCTCCCGGGCCTCCAGAAGCACTCTGCTGGCCATAAACGGGCCCTGGCACGCCCCTGCATGGCCTGTTTTTGGCCTCCCCAGCCTCCAGCAGCATGTCAGCCCCGACTCAATGGTACTCGAGGCTGCCATTCAGGCGGGGCCAGGTGACTCACATATGGGTCCAACGCCGATTGTGGATTCGTCCGGACCACACCATCACTGGCGTTGCTGCTGAACAGCCAAAAGAGCCAAACCACGGAGGATTTGCTGAGTCTTGGCTGCGGGGTGAAGTCACGGGTGGAGCCAGCCAGCCTGGATTAGGGGGCAGTTTATTGGCTGTGTTATAGGCTGAAAGCGTGTTGGGGGTGCGGCTGGGGGGGGTGGAGTCACAGGTGGAGCACGAGAGACATTAAAAGGTGGAGGGGAGCACTGCGCGATAGCACTGACTATTTTTCCATGAGCATCCCCCAAAATAATAACATCCCCGATAATAAGACCAAGCCCATATTTTGGGGTTCAAAAGAAAATAAGACCCTGTCTTATTTTCAGGGAAACACGGTAGCTATCTCTTTCCTGTGTTCTATGACTTCAGCATTTACTAATTTCAAGAGAATGATCTACTTTTGTCCTCACAAAATAACCTCGGGACGTGCTTTATCTAATCAAAAGGTCCATGTAGCACTTGCTTTTATTTGATTCTGATAATAGGTAATCAGTCGATCAAAGGGAAGCCTCAAAACCAAGCTTGAAGGCACCAGTTCTCTTCTAATTAGATCTATGATAACATTTCTTGAGCTTGGAAGCCACCCTTAGCTGTCATGACTAGTAGCTCTTAGTAAAACAAGAAAGCCACAAATGTCTCTATCTTGACTTTTTTGACCCCTACCGCTCTGGACATTCTCAAGGGTCAAGTGACATCATGCATATCAAGGGTGAAATCCAGTAGGTTCTGACAGGTTCTGGAGAACTGGTAGTGGAAATTTTGAGTAGTTCAAAGAACCGACAAATAACACCTCTGGCTTTTACTTTTTCTTTTTTTTACATTTATATCCCGCCCTTCTCCGAAGACTCAGGGCGGCTTACACTATGTTAGCAATAGTCTTCATTTTATTTGTATATTTATATACAAAGTCAACTTATCGCCCCCAACAATCTGGGTCCTCATTTTACCTACCTTATAAAGGATGGAAGGCTGAGTCAACCTTGGGCCTGGTGGGACTAGAACCTGCAGTAATTGCAGGCAGCTGCTGTTAATAACAGACTGCATTAGCAGTCTGAGCCACAGAGGCTGGCCCCAAAGTGGGGTGGGAATGGAGATTTTGTAATATCCTTCCCCTGGAGTGGGGTGGCAATGGAGACTTTGCAGTATCCTTCCCCTGGAGTGGGGTGGGAATGGAGATTTTGTAGTATCCTTCCCTTGCCAAGCCCGCCAAGCCATGCCCACCAAGCCATGCCCACAGAATCAGTAATAAAAAAATTGTTTTTCAGTGATGCATATGATGACACAATTGTTTACATCAGGGGTCTGCAAACTTGGCTCTTTTAAGACTTGTGGACTTGAAATCTCAGAACTTTGGGAGTTGAAGTCCAAAGTCTTAAAAGAGCCAAGTTTGTAGACCCTTGGTTTACATTATACAAACAGTGTACTTTGCCTGATAGTATTATGATTTATGATGTCTGTCATCATAGCTTCTGCTGGACACTTAAGTTCCCCCCCCCAAGAAAGAGCTGTCACCTACCCATCTAAAATCAAGCAAATTGGTATATTGTGATTTCTGTTGCTCTTGATTTCCTTCCTGTTCTTCCTTCTGATAACTACTGGGCAGTTGCTCTGTCTCTTTGTCTTTGCCAACATACACCTCTTCATTGTGGGGAATTCCTTCAGAAGTCAATTGCTGATAGAGGAGGGGGAGATAAAAAGAGACAATAAGAATAGAGAAAAAAATATTAAAAATGAAGTAAGAACACAAAACAGGAAATCATAGTACAGTAAAATAGAAGCTAAAATGCTTGGATTTTCCAATCGATGGATAATCGTGTGTGTGTGTTTGTGTGTGTTTATGTAATTGATAAATGATCCAGAAGACCATTGATGTCAGGATTAATCTGGATTCTCTAGATTCTCTTTCCACTTATGACTGTATGACTGTAACTTTGTTGCTGGCAATCCTTATGATTTATATTGATATATTGACCATCATTTGTGTTGTAAATGTTGTACCTTGATGAATGTATCTTTTCTTTTATGTACACTGAGAGCATATGCACCAAGACAAATTTCTTGTGTGTCCAATCACACTTGGCCAATAAAAAAATCTATTCTATTCTATTCTATTCTATTCTATTCTATTCTATTCTATTCTATTCTATTCTATTCTATTCTATTCTATTCTATTCTAGAGCAGGGCTCTCCAACCTTGGTAACTTTAAGCCTGCAAAGCTGGCTGGGGAATTCTGGGAGTTGAAGTCCACCAGGCTTAAAGTTGCCAAGGTTGGAGAGCCCTACTCTAGAAGGCTGTTTTATAATACAGAATCATCTCCTCCCAGTCTCAATGTCTATAATTTTATGAATGTGTGAAATTATAATTAATTTTCCCTGAGGTATGAACAGTATGTATGTATGTTTACTGCAATGCTCTCTACATGGGGCTCCCCTTGAGGGGCATCCGGAGGCTCCAGTTAGTCCAGAATGCGGCTGCGTGGGTGATAGAGGGAGCCCCTCGTGGCTCCCGTGTGACACCTATCCTGCGCAGACTGCACTGGCTACCTGTGGCCTTCCGGGTGCGCTTCAAGGTTTTGGTGACAATCTTTAAAGCGCTCCATGGCATAGGGCCAGGTTACTTACGGGACCGCCTGCTGCTACCGAATACCTCTCACCGACCCGTCCGCTCTCACAGAGAGGGACTCCTCAGGGTGCCGTCGGCTAGGCAGTGCCGTCTGGCAACACCCAGGGGAAGGGCCTTCTCTGTGGGGGCTCCCACCCTCTGGAACGAACTCCCCCCAGGATTTCGTCAACTTCCGGACCTCCGAACCTTCCGCCGCGAGCTTAAAACTTACTTATTCATCTGCGCAGGACTGGGTTAGTTTTTAATTAATGGGTTTTTAATGAGTTTTTATTATTTATTCTAAATTTTAATCTCGGCCAATTGAATAAGTTTTTTAATTGTATTTTAATTGTATTTATTATTGTATTTTTATCTGGCTGTGAACCGCCCTGAGTCCTTCGGGAGAAGGGCGGTATACAAATTTAAATAAAAAATAAAGAATAAATAAATGTATGTATGTATGTATAGGTAGCCCTTAACTTACAATCGAGCCCAAAATTTATGTTGCTAAGTGAGACAGTTGTTAAGTGAGTTTTGTTCCATTTTACTACCTTTCTTGCCACATTTGTTAAGTGAATCATGGCAGCTGAAAAGTTAGTAGCATGGTCATTAAGTGGCTTTGGCTTCCCCATTGACTTTGCATGTTAGAAGGTCGCCAAGGGTGATCACACGACTCCGAGAAATTTCAACCATTATAAATACATGCCACTCGCCAAGTGTCCGAATGTTGATCACATGACCATAGGGGTGCTGCCACGGTCATAAGTATGAAAAATGGTCAATTTTTTTCAGCGCCGTTGTAACTTTGAACCGTCACTAAACAAACTTTTGTAAGTTGAGGACTACTTGTATTCCATTTCTGCCCTGCCACAATCCCAATGACTCTCAATAGTTCACTGTACAGGGCTATGTGGCGCAGTGGTTAGAGTGCAGTAGTGCAGGGTACTTCTGCCGATCACCGGCTACGCGTCTCAAAGCCAACAAAATATGGCTACGAGTACAATAAACGACGGAAGGCTTGCCAACAAACTGTGACAAGTTTGACAAACACACCGATTACACCGATAGAAAATTGATAGCGGCAATGACTTGCCAGATAGAAGGATCCAAGTCGGAGGAAATCCACGTTTTATACTGTGATGATTACATGCGGTCCAGTGGTGGGATTCAATGTTTTTTTTACTACTGGTTCTGTCGGTGTAGCTTGTTGGGCGTGGCAGGGAAAGGATACTGCAAAATCCCCATTCCCTCCTCAATCCAGGTGAAGGATGCTGCAAAATCCCCATTCCTTCCCCACTCCAGGGGAAGGTTACTGCAAAATCCCCATTTCCTCCTGATCAGTTGGGACTCGAGAGGCAGAGAATAGATGGGGATGGGGGCGGGGCCAGCCAGAGGTGGTATTTACCAGTTCTCTGAACTACTCATAATTTCTGCTACCGGTTCTCCAGAACTGGTCGGAACCTGCTGAATACTACCTCTGATGCCATCTTTGAGATACATGATTATCATAAGTCAATGCTTAATGCAGACTTCAGCCTGCAGCTCTATTCTGCCGAAGCTCTTAAATACTAGCTGCATTCCACCGAACATGCTAAATCAGGGGTCTCCAACTTCAGCCACTTTAAGACTTGTGGACTTCAATTCCCAGAATTCCTGGGAGTTGAAGTCCATAAGTCTTAAAGTGGCTAAGGTTGGAGACCCCTGTGCTAAATGACTGTTCATTTATTCTTCATGGCTTACAATGAGCAACCAACCTTTTGCCTTAGGGTGTTTGTTGAATCCTAGAAAATACCATTGCACAGAAATTTGAGAGATTCGGCATGTCCATAGATCTTTGGCTTCATCCTACAAGATAGTCTTTGACTTACAACAGTTCACTTAGTAACCGTTCAAAGTTGCAGCGGGACTGAAAAAAGGGACTTACAACCGTTTTTCACACTTAGGACCTGTTCACACTGTTGCTAAGCGAGACATTTGTTAAATGAATTCCGCCCCCAACCTTTCTTGCCACGTTCGTTAAGTGAATCATGGGGGTTGTTAAGTTAGGAACAGGGGTTGTTCTGCACTACTATTAATCGTTTCATAGTTCCCATCACCAATCTCTTTCCACTTATGATTGTATGACTATAACTTGTTGCTGGCAATCCTTATGATTTATATTGATATATTGACCATCAATTGTGTTGTAAATGTTGTTCCTTGATGAACGTATCTTTTCTTTTATGTACACTGAGAGCATATGCACCAAGACAAATTCCTTGTGTGTCCAATCACACTTGGCCAATAAAAAATTCTATTCTATTCTATTCTATTCTTCCCCGTTGACTCTGTCTGTCAGAAGGTGGCAAAAGGTGATCACATGACCCTGGAACACTGCAACTGTCATAAATAGGAACCAGCATACGAAGTTTGATTAGATGACCATGGAAATGCTTCAAGGGCCTTATGGGTGAAAAACGGTCATCCTTCTGTTTAGCGGTGCTATTGTAACTTTGAACAGTCACTAAACGAACTGTGCTTAAGTCGAGGGCTACCTGCATTCCCCTCAAAGTCGCTGCCTGCGCAGCTCCATCCCTCTGTGATCCTTGTCCTCTGCTGTACCTCCTTGAGTTCTCCAGAATCCACCAAATTTTCACTGTCATGTGATATGTCATCAAAGCTCAAGAGGCTGGCAGACTTGATGTCTCTTTGCGGGATGTGATGCTTCTTTCCAGACGGATTTTTTCTACACACTTCCTCGGAATCGCCGATATACGTTTCAGGAAACTAAGGGGAAGATACAGAGGAAAAGGCTACATCAGCCGCATCCTAAAGATTACGTTCAGGGAATCTTTGAATGACATTTTAGAAATTTGATTCTACCGTCGCTAGTGATCTGTGATCAGGCAAATGTGAGAGGCCGCTGGGCATTTGGGAGAAAAGGGATTTGTTAGTTCTTCAGCACCTTAATCGTACGAGGAAGCAGACTTTTTATTTAGTCTGCTTCAGACATTAAAAGGCAATCCATACAGGTAATCCTCGACTTACAGCAGCTCATTTAGTGACCACTCAAAGTTACATCATCCGTGAAAAAAGTGACTTATGGCCATTTTTCACACTTATGACCATTGCAGCACTCCCATGGTCACATGATCAAAATTCAGATGCCAACTGGCATGTATTTATGACAGGTTGCAGGGTCCTGGGCAGGGGTGAAATGTTCCCAGTTCGGACCGGTTTGCCCGATCCGGTAGCGATGGCGGCGGGTGGTTCGGAGAACCAGTAGCAAAAATCCCTGTCCCCTCCCCTGCCCATGGCCCAACTGAGCCATGTGATCATCAGAGGGTTTTTTGTTTTTACTTTTAAAAGTATTTTTTTCTTCAGCTGAAAAAATGTTTTAAAAGTAAAAAAAAGGGGGGGTGGGGGGTGGAGGGGGGGAATAATTGTTAAAAAAAATTTTTTTGTTTTTGTAAAACTTTTTCAATAAAAAAAATGTTAAAAAAAAGCCTCTGATGATCGCGCTGCCCGTACGCTCGCACAGAGAGGGACTTCTCAGGGTGCCGTCCGCCAAGCAATGTCGGCTGGCGGCTCCCAGGGGAAGGTCCTTCTCTGTGGGAGCTCCTACCCTCTGGAACGAACTCCCACCTAGTTTACGTCAACTGCCTGAGCTTCGGACCTTCCGCCGTGAGCTGAAAACTCATTTATTTATTTGAGCGGGACTGGCTTAAAGTTTTTAATTTTTATTTCCTATTTTAAATATTAATTAAATTGGGGTAGGAATTTTTTATACGATTTTTAAGGGTTTTTAAGTTTATCATTTTAAATTCTTGGCCATTTGTAGAATGTCTTTTAATTTTCTGTTTTTAATTGTATATGGTTTATTGTTTTAAATTGGCTGTACACCGCCCTGAGTCCTTCGGGAGAAGGACGGTATAAAAATTTAATAAAATAAATAAATAAATAAATTTTAAAAGCATTTTTTTCTACAACCTCTTCAGTCGAAGAGATTCTTAAAAAATGCTTTTGAAGGGTTCTGATGATCAGGCAACTCAGCTGCAATCGTCAGAACCGTTTAAAAGCATTTTTTTACAACCTCGTCGCCCGAAAAGGTTGTAGAAAAAATGCTTTTAAAAGTAAAAAAAAAAAAAAAGTTGGCCATGCCCACCCAGTCACATTACCCCCCCCAAGCCACGCCCCCAGAACTGGTAGTAACAGATTTTACATTTCACCACTGGTCCCGGGGTCACGTGATCCCCTTTTGCAACCTTCTGACAAGCAAAATCAATGGGGAAACCAGATTCACTTAACAACCCTGTTATTATAACAACTGCAGTGATTCACTTAACAGCTGTGGCAAGAAAGGTCAAAAAAATGGGGGTTAACTCACTTAATAAATGTCTCGCTTAACAACATTAATTTTGAGCTCAACTGTGGCTTCGCATGATCCATCTTTAAGGATGGAACTCAATGCCTTTTTTTTCCAGAAGAAAACAATTACTCTAAAGTCTTCCACTTGTGAATTGGAAGTCTGAAGTTTCAGGATGTAGCCCTACATCCACTCACCACTATTAAGAATAGAATAGAATAGAATAGAATAGAATTTTTTATTGGCCAAGTGTGATTGGACACACAAGGAATTTGTCTTGGTGCAGATGCTTTCAGTGTACATAAAAGAAAAGATACCTTCATCAAGAATCAGAAGGTACAACACTTAATGATAGTCATAGGGTACAAATAAGCAATCAGGAAACAATCAATATCAATATAAATCGTAAGGATACCAGTCATACAGTCATAAGTGGAAGAAGATTCCACTTATGGAATCTTATGGAAGGGGCGTGCATAAGTGCACGAAAATGCCTACCACTCCTGTCCTATTGTTTCCCTTCAATATTGTTGCTGTATATAATGTTGTGACAAAATAAAATAAAATAAAATAAAAATAAAAAAGATGGGTGATCGGAATAATGAGAAGATTAATAGTAATGCAGACTTAGTAAATACGGTCAAATGGTGAAAAAAGTAAGGTTCTACATTTAGGCAAGAAAAATAAAATGCACAGGTACAGTATATATGGATACATACATATGTATATATACAGTATATATACTGTGTGTGTGTGTATATATATATATATATATGTTTTCTGAGGTTTTCGCGGGTGTTTGTATGTAGATCTTTGGTTATCCGGTTTTTCTCCCGCGTAAAATTGGAAGTGTCTTGGCGACGTTTCGACGAAGTCTCATTCGTCATCTTCAGGCTTCAGCTTCGTGCTTCTGGGAGCAATATGTGACTGCAGCTGTTTCTTCCTTTTTAACTGCTAGTGGGGGTTTGAACTGATTGGGTGGGAGCTTGGCTGTGCTCTGATTGGATGGGGATTTTTTGGTGCTCTGATTGGATGGGGGTGTGTCCTCTTTGGGTGGGGGCTTGGTTGTGCTCAGATTAGTCTGAGCTGCAGGGGGATTTGAGCTGGTGAGCTGCACAGCTGTTGTCCGGCTTCGTGTTCGCGGTCGTGCCACATCTATATACATCTATATAAGTATATATGGTACCTCACTCAATAGTAGTAACTGTATATATATATAAGTATATATGGTACCTCACTCAATAGTAGTAACTGTCAGGGGGATCTTGGAGTCCTAGTGGACAATCATTTAAATACAAGCCAGCTGTGTGCAGCAGCTGCCAAAAAAAACGCCAACACAGTTCTAGGCTCCATAAACAGAGTGATAGAATCAAGACCACATGAAGTGTTCATACCACTTTATAAGGCCTTGGTAAGGCCACACTTGGAATCCTGCTTCCAGTTTTGGTTGCCACATTGTAAAAAAGATGTGGAGACTCTAGAAAGAGTGCAGAGAAGAGCAACAAAGATGATTAGAGGACTGGAGGCTAAAACATATGAAGAATGGTTGCAGGAACTGGGTCTGTCTAGTTTAGTGAAAAGAAGGACTAGGGGAGACATGATAGTAGTCTTCCAATAACTCAAGGGTTGCCCCAAAGAAGAGGGAGTCAAGCTATTCTCCAAACACCTGAAGGCAGGAGAAGAAGCAATGGGTGGAAACTCATCAAGGAGAAAAGCAACCTAGAACTAAGGAGAAATTTCCTGACCGTTAGAACAATTAATCAGTGGAACAACTTGCCTGCAGAAGTTGTGAATACTCCAACACTGGAAGTTTTTAAGAAGATGCTGGATAACCATTTGTATGAAGTGGTGTAGGGTTTCCTGCCTAAGCATGGGGTTGGACTAGAAGACCTCCAAGGTCCCTTCCAACTCTGTTATTCTGTTCTGTTCTGTTCTGTTCTGTTCACCTTCCATTGAATTTAAGGAAGGTAGCAACTACACAATGGCACTGTTAAATCAACAAGATGGAAGATGGCAGAAAAGAAAAGATAAATAGTCAACAAATCTAGTCTGGCTTCAGCTGGGCTTGGGATCAAGGCCAAACAAAAGAGGTGAGGCTTTGAGAAGGGTTTTGAAAGGAGAAAAGGAACAACTTTCAAATATGTACCCAAAAAGATATTTCCTTACCAATTTCCCAGCCATAATCTTCTACACAATCCCTGGATTTTTCCTAGCGTTTTTGAAATGATATGATTGCTTCTCTTCTTTTGTCTTTTGTGGCGGGATTAGTTTGCTTGTTTAGCCCCTTTCCATGGGATCCCCACTGTTAGATTCTGGCCCATCAAAGCCAAGCCACCAGCTACTGTTGACTTAGACTGGGCTCCCAACTGAAGAGTGAGACAAAGTTCTAGATTGGTGTCACAGACAGGTTCTAGATTGATTCACTAGCCAAGAATCCATACCTAGTGGAGTCACCATAGAAACCTGCAGAGCCAGCAGAGATGGAAGACCTTCATATTTCTTCAATATCTTTTCCAGTTGCACCTAAACAGGACACAAGCATATCAGAATAGAATAGAATAGAATAGAATAGAATAGAATAGAATAGAATAGAATAGAATAGAATAGAATAGAATAGAATAGAATAGCAATAGCAATAGCAATAGCAATAGCAATAGCACTTAGACTTATATACTGCTTTATAGTGCTTTTACAGGCCTCTCTAAGCGGTTTACAGAGTCAGGATATTGCCCCAACAATCTGGGTCCTCATTTTACCGACCTTGGAAGGATGGAAGGCTGAGTCAACCTTGAACCTGGTGAGATTTGAACTGCCACACTGCAGCTAGCACTCAGCTGAAGTAGCCTGAAGTGCTGCACTCTAACCACTGCACCACTCAGCTCATAGAATAGAATAGAATAGAATAGAATAGAATAGAATAGAATAGAATAGAATAGAATAGAATAGCATAGCATAGCATAGAATACAAAACAATACAAAACAATACAATACAGTACAATACAATACAATACAACACAACACAATACAATACAATACAATTCCCATGGTCATGTGATTAAAATTCAGATGTTTGGCAGCTGACTTATATTTATGATGGTTGCAGTGGCCTGGGATCATGTGATCACCTTTTGCAACCTTCTGACAAGCAAAATCAATGGGGAAGCCAGATTCAATTGACAACCGTGTTATTATAACAACTGCAGTGATTCCCTTAACAACTCTGGCAAGAAAGGTCATAAAATGGGATAAACTCAAACAAATGTCTCGCTTAGCAAGAGAGATTTGGGAACAGAACAGAACAGAACAGAATAGAATTAACCGTTATTGTCATTTTCCTTTATACATAATGGCACACATTAAAATGAAATTCCGATGCATGACTCTCAAAACACATCTATGTATATTAATCACAGCCCATCTTGAATATATAGTGGAAAAGAGAGTCTTGAGAATTTACAAGGTTGATACTACAGATAGTCTTCAACTTACGACCACAACGAAGCCCAAAATTTATGTTGCTAAGCGAGACATTCGTTAAGTGAGTTTTTGCCCCATTTTACGACCTTTCTTGCCACCGTTGTTTAAGTGAATCTATGCAGTAGTTAAATTAATAAGGGAGGGAACCCAAATGTCTGCAGTGATAAGGCAAGATAAGGACTGGCAGTGGGGACACCACCGTTCATGTTGGTCTAACCTTCTGCCAACTCAAGAATGGGTGAGGGCACCAACTAGCAATCAGGAAACAGCGTCAATAAGAGGTCATGGTTCTAATAATAGCTGTCTTTCCTAGTCTGGTGCATTCCAGGAGCATTTGGACGATAACGTCAGAATCCCTAGTCAGCAATCTCAACAGATCTGAGAAAGATTGAGTTATACAGCTCAGTTGCTGTATAAGCACTAATCTAGAATTATCACTAAGCACTTATCTAGAATTGAAGGAATAATGGAGGAGAGTTACTTCAGATCTTGGTTTAGTGAACTAATTGCTCTTATCGTTTGTAGAGATTCCATTCACATTCCATTCCGTGTTATACATTCAGGTAGTTCTCATTTAGCGACTACTATTGAGATTAGCAACCTGGTCACTGAGTGGAAAAATCACGTGACTACAACTGTGCTTGTGGTTTTACTTCAGTTTCCATTTTTCCCCACTCCTCCATCCTAACTCAAGGTGGCAAACATATCTAACACACTTTCCTCCTCCTATTTTCCCCATAACAACCTTCTGAGGTGAGTGGGGCTGAGAGAGAGTGATTGGTTGAAAAAATTCCATATTCTGTGTTTTGCTCATGTCTTCTTTTTTTATTTTTATTTATACATTTTTCCGTTATTATACAAAAGTGCTTTGTCAACAGTGTATTGTCTGAGTCCACTGACATTTACAAAATAATAATAGTCACGTTAGTAATAATAGTCATAATAGTCATAATAATAGCAATGCTTGCTTATATGTAATAATCATCTTTCATCATTAACTTTTACATAGCAATAATCTTTTATCTTCTAATTTCTACCTCTATTTTGCTCATGTCTTCATTACCTTTCCTTCTGTTAAATTCACAGTTTAGCATGTTAGGTAATCCCAACAAATCGTGCTTTTCTCAATAATCCAGGGTTGAAGAAATCATGTTTGCCACAATTTGTGTCAAAGCAACCTGTGATTCCCAGGGCACAGCATGTATAAACATAACTTATTCAATCGACCCAATTTGATGGGGTTGCATGACACACACAATGATATATTTATGGTATATAATAACTTATTTATCCAGGCAGAGCTATGCTCAGTACTCCCTGCTCCAATTCTTCCTGCACAAGGATTGTGAAATAATTTGGATGGAGAAGGTGACTGATCCAAAATCGCCTAGCGATATTCCATAGCTAAGTGTGAGCCGGAAATTGGGATTCCTTGATGTTAAACCAGCATCCCTATCATCACATACTCCTGGCCCTTTTGCCTATTTAGGACAGGGACTGTCCTAAAATCATCCAGGAAACTGACCTAGCCTCCGTGTCTCCAAGCATAGGCCAACATCTTAATCATTAAACATACAAAGTGAGCTAGGTTAATGTAATGTAGCATTCAGGGAATCCATTGGTTTAAGGTCCAATGTATTGTGCAATCCTAAACAACAGACTTCCTTGAGTAAAAGCAAAGGTCATTCAAGCATGGGAAAACATGTTACACAATTATTTATTTAATTTCTATAGCCACCCATCTCAGTCAATGACACTGGGCGGCTTACAATTCAAAAACTACATTGCAATTAAAAATACTAAAAATATTTTAAAACATGAAAAACACAAAAAACATCCAGATGAAATATATATATATATATGGAGGGCAAGATATTTGGCCAGTTAGCGATATAACTGAGAAAATGGGGCCCTTAATACATTCAGTACCCCAGACATGGGAAGATAAGCAGGGTTTTAAGGGACCATTCTAATCTCCAAAGGGAGGATATAAGGCCTCTGTGGCTCAGACTGGTAAGACAGTTTGTTATTAACAGCAGCTGCCTGCAATTACTGCAGGTTCTAGTCCCACCAGGCCCAAGGTTGACTCAGCCTTCCATCCTTTATAAGGTAGGTAAAATGAGGACCCAGATTGTTGGGGGCAATAAGTTGACTTTGTATATAAATATACAAATAGGATGAAGACTATTGCTAACATAGTGTAAGCCGCCCTGAGTCTTCGGAGAAGGGCGGGATATAAATGCAAATAAAAAAAAAAATTCCATAGAACAGGGGCCACTGCAGAAAAATCTTGCCTTCTGGTCATTACCAACTGACACTTCTTGGCTAACGGGGTCTGCAGCACGTCCATTCTGCTCGACCTGGTTGGCTGGATGGAGATTGTTAGAAAAAGGTGAGCCCTCAGGTACCCCAGTCCCAAGCCATACAGGGTTTTAAAGCAGGAGTAAAATGTAAAATTTGTTACTACTGGTTCTGTGGGCATGGCTTGGTGGGGGAGGGGTGTAATGTGACTGAGTGGGCATGGCCATTTTTTTTTTACTTTTAAAAGCATTTTTTCTACAACCTCTTTGGCAAAGAGGTTGTAAAAAAATGCTTTTTAAAGCCTCTTGACGATCAGGCAACTCAGCTGGGATCGCCAGAGGAGCCTTTTAAAAGCATTTTTTTCTACAACTTCTTCGGCTAAAGAGGTTGTAGAAAAAAGGCTTTTAAAGGGTTCTGACGATCCCAGCTGAGTTGCCTGATCGCCAGAATCTTTTAAAGCATTTTTTTACAACCTCTTCAGCCGAAGAAGTTGTAGAAAAATGCTTTTAAAAGGTTCTGACGATCCCAGCTGAGCCGCGTGATCATCAGAGCCTTTTTTTTAACTTTTAAAACCATTTTTTCGGTCGAAGAAAAAATGCTTTTAAAAGTTTAAAAAAAACCAACTCTGATGATCGCGCGGCTCAGCTGGGCATGGTGGGAGGGCAGGAATTTTTGCTACCGGTTCTCCGAACCACCCGCCATCATTGCCACCAGATCGGGTGATCCAGTCCGAACCGGGAGCATTTCACCCCTGCTTTAAAGGTAACCACCAGCACCTTGAATTGCACCTGGAAACATACCACTGCAGCTCACATGGAACTGGTATTACATGTGCATGTGTCTGGTACCATTTACTACTCTGGTACCATTTACTACTCACATAGCTGCTTTCTGCACTAGTAGGGAATTACCAGCGCTTCTCTGATGGAGGGAGTCTTCCCAGCCACCTTGAAAGAGGCGGTGGTGAGGCCCCTCCTCAAGAAGCCTTCCCTGGATCTAGCTATTTTGGCTAATTATCGTCCGGTCTCCAACCTCCGCTTTTTGGCGAAGGTTGTTGAGAGTGTGGTGGCTTGGCAGCTCCCCCGGTACCTGGAGGAAACTGTTTATCTAGACCCGTGCCAGTCTGGCTTCAGGCCTGGGTACAGCACAGAGACGGCTTTGGTCGCGTTGGTTGATGATCTCTGGAGGGCACGGGAGAGAGGTTGCCTCCTCTGTTCTTGTCCTGTTAGATTTGTCAGCAGCGTTCGATACCATCGACCATGGTATCTTGCTGCAACGGTTGGGGGGTTTGGGAGTGGGAGGCACCGTTTTACGGTGGTTCTCCTCCTACCTCTCCGACCGTTCGCAGACGGTATTGACAGGAGGGCAGAGATCGACCGCTAGGCAACTCACGTGTGGGGTGCCGCAGGGGTCGATTCTCTCACCCCTCCTGTTCAACATTTATATGAAGCCGCTGGGAGAGATCATTCGTGGTTTCGGGGTGAGTTGTCAGCTGTATGCCGACGACACTCAGCTGTACATCTCCACCCCGAACCACCCCAACGAAGCCGTCGATGTGATGACTCGGTGTCTTGAAGCTGTTCGGGTCTGGATGGGGAGAAACAGGCTCTGACTCAACCCATGCAAGACGGAGTGGCTGTGGATGCCGGCGTCCCGGCACAGTCAGCTTACCCCATTGCTGACTGTGGGGGGCGAATCGTTGGCCCCAGGGAATCGGTGCGCAATTTAGGCGTTCTCCTGGACGCACGGCAGTCTTTAGAAGATCATTTGACGACTGTCGCCAGGAGAGCTTTTTATCAGGTCCGCCTGATTCGCCAATTGCGCCCTTTCCTGGACCGGGACTCGTTATGCACAGTCACTCATGCCCTCATCACTTCCCGCCTGGATTACTGCAATGCTCTCTACATGGGGCTCCCCTTGAAGAGCATCCGGAGGCTCCAACTGGTACAGAATGCGGCCGCGCGGGGGATTGAGAGAGCTCCTTGTAGCTCCCATGTAACACCTCTCCTGCGCGGGTTGCATTGGTTGCCGGTGGTCTTCCGGGTGCGCTTCAAGGTGTTGGTTATCACCTTTAAAGCGCTCCATGGCATCGGACCGGGATATTTACGGGAACGCCTGCTGCCGCCAGTTCCCTCCCATTGTCTGGTGCGTCCAGTGCACTCTCACAGGGAGGGCCTCCTTAGGGTGCCGTCAGCCAACCAATGTCGGCTGGCACCCCCAGGGGAAGAGCATTCTCTGTGGGGGCCCCGGCTCTGTGGAACGAGCTGCCGGTGGGACTCCGTCTTCTCCCTGATCTTCAGATCTTTAAACTCGAGCTCAAGACTTTCTTTTTTCACCAAGCGGGACTGGCCTGATTGATTGATTTTAATATTTGGGAATTTTAGCGGGTTTTTAACAGGGGTTTTTATCTTTTGTATTTTTTACCTAATAGTTTTAAGTATACAGCAGTTTAATTAGATTTTTAATTTTGTTATGGTATTTTAAATGGTTTTTTGTATTATTGTCGTTTTACTTGCTGTACACCGCCCTGAGTCTTCGGAGAACGGCGGTATAAAAATGTGAATGAATGAATGAATGAATGAATAAATAAATAAATAAATAAATAGTAGAAGTTTCCAAATCTTCAGGGGCAGCCCCATGTAGGGTTTGTTACAGTAGTCTATCCTGGAGGTTACAAGGGCATAATACTCTGTAACTACTATGGGTAGTTTTCAACTTATAATCATTCATTTAATGACCTTTTGAAGTTATGACAGTACTGAAAAAAAAGTGATTTGCAATTGGCCCTCGCACTTGGAATTGTTGCAGCATCCCTATAGTCACATGATCAAAACTTGTGTGCTTGACAAATTGTGGGTGCTCATTTCTGTGAGTTAATGGATAATAATTTGCCAGGATTATTTATTAGTTACAATTTACTGGTTTACCAGTTCCTGGTTACAGGAAATTGTTTGTAAGCCGCTACACAATATCCTGTGACACCAGTGAAAGTCTCACATCCTGGACATGAATTGTTTCAACTTCTACCCTCAAAACGACGCTATAGGGCACTGCACACCAGAACAACTAGACGCAAGACAGTTTTTTCCCGAATGCCATCACTCTGCTTAACAATTAATTCCCACAACACTGTCAAATAATTTATTAAGCCTATTACTATTTTTTTTTAAAAAGTGTTTTATTTTAAACACATTAAAACAAAAGATAAAACATACAACCTTTATATACATATCACTGTTTATCAGCTATTCAAGGCAGTCCTTTCCTATTATTTATACATACTTTAAATCTATCTTATTGGACTTTTATTTATCTACCATTCTTTATTTCATCTACATTTTACCTTGTTGTTCAATTTTCTTATCTTACCTATTTTCTAACCATTCGTAACATTTGCACCAGACCTTATAATATTCTGTATCCTCTTTCCCTTTGATTTCTTTTGTAAGTTTATTCATCTCTGCACATTCTAGTATTTTTTTAATTAATTCTTCCTCTGTTGGTGGATTTTCCTTCTTCCAATTTTGGGCATAGGCTATACGTGCTGCTGTTAATATATGGAGTATTAAATATTGCATATCGTTTGTATAGTTTTCTGTTGGGATCCCTAATAAAAATTGTTCTGGCTCTCCCTTCATTGGTTCCTGTATTATTTCCTGAAAACACTTTTTGATTTTAGCCCAGAATTGTTTTGCCACTGGGCAGGTCCATCAGAAATGATAGTATGTTCCGTAAAACAGGGGTTGCCACAAAGAAGAGGGAGTCAAGCTATTCTCCAAAGCACCTGAGGATAGAACAAGAAGCAATGGGTGGAAACTAATCAAGGAAAGAAGGAACTTAGAACTAAGGAGAAATTTCCTGACAGTTAGAACAATTAATAAGTGGAACAACTTGCCTGCAGAAGTTGTGAATGCTCCAACACTGGAAATTTTTAAAAAAATGTTGGATAGCCATTTGTCTGAAATGGTGTAGGGTTTCCTGCCTGGGCAGGGGGTTGGACTAGAAGGCCTCCAAGGTCCCTTCCAACTCTGATGTTATTATTATTATTATTAATTGCTCTTACATTTCCAACACTTTGGTGAGTTATTGGGGAACATCTTTGCTATTCTGGCTGGTGGAAGATGCCATCTATGAAACATTTTCCTCTGGTTTTCCTTGTATGCTGTCGATATTACTATTAGTAGACTATAAAAAGGTAAAGGTAAAGGTTCCCCTCGCACATACATGCTAGTCATTGCCGACTCTAGGGGGCAGTGCTCATCTCCATTTCAAAGCTGAGCGCTGTCCGAAGATGTGGCCGGCATGACTCAACACCAAAGGCGCACGGAACGCTGTAACCTTCCCACCAAAGGTGGTCCCTATTTTTTCTACTTGCATTTTTACATGCTTTCAAAACTGCTAGGTTGGCAGAAGCTGGGACAAGTAACGGGAGCTCACCCCGTTACATGGCAGCACTAGGGATTCGAACCGCTGAGCTGCCAACCGTTTGATCGACAAGCTCAACATCCTAGCCCCTGAGCCACAGCGTCCCTATTAGTAGACTATAAACTATTACTGTTATTCTTCTCTTCTTTACTAGTATCTATGTCTTTCCACTTATTACTATAACCATGTTTCTTGTATCTTTCAATTTATATTGTTTTTATTTGTTTTCTAGTCCAATTTGATAGCTTATTAGTAACCTTGATTATCACTAAGTGTTGTATCTTTTCATTCTTGATGAATGTATTTTATTCTCCTTATGTACACTGAGAACATATGCACCTAAGACAAATTCCTTGTGTGTTCAATCACACGTGGCCAATAAAGAATTCTATTCTAATCTATTCTATCTAAACTTGGGTTTACCTCTTTTTCAGTTGCCTTTAATAGTTTCAAGCATTAGGGTCTTCTCCAACGATTCTCGCCTCTGTCCATAATAGCTTTATTCTTAGTGTTTCCAGTCATCAGCCCGGTTTTTCTACATCTATAATGAATTATTAATTCTTGTGGTTCAGGGAGCAGCATCCACACCCAGCCAAAATAATCTTGCGGTAGTGTAAAACACAAGATGATGTTATCACAGAAATTCCAATCTTATACATTTGTGTAATGATTTCTGATAACAATTTTCTACAGCACCACATTGGTGTGGTTTTCATCACCATGTTACTATCGGGAAAATAACAGCGTTGACAATATATTGCCAGCGTGTTGCCTCTGCACTTCGTTATTGTGTCTGGACTGCATTTAATTTTTCCAAACATCAGGATGTTCTCTAATGACTCATGCCTCCACATGATGCATCCAAAATATTTAAGATTCAAGTTTTATATTAATGCTTCCAACTATTTTATCTTGTATTGAATGACTATTGGTCTAAGATATTCTCAACAATTTTGTCTACCACAACAATTCAAAGACATCGGGGTTTTTTTTTAATTCAGCCAGATGGTCCAGCATTTACAGGACTATATTAACACAGAGTGAGATGGAGGGCATATACATCTAATAAATACATAAATGCATACAATTGCACACAATTTTGTGTAGGTTTACGGGTTATTGTGAGTTCTAGTTCACTCCTAAGCATAAAAGCCAGCAGAGACTTTGGCTAGTCTCTCTTCTCCCTCTCTCTCTCTCACTCCCTTCCTCTCTCTCCCTCATTCTCCCTCCTCTCTCTCTCCCTCCGTCTCCCTCCCTCTCCTCTCTCTCCCTCCTCTCTCCCTCTCTCTCACTCTCCCTCTCACTCACTCTCCCTCCCTCCCTCTCTCTCTCCAACCTACCTCACAGCATTGTTGTTGTGGAGAAATAACAAGGTGGGAGTTTATATGCCATCTTCTACTCACTAAAAATAAAGGCAAGGTAAGAAGCTAATCAATATTTATTTATTTATTTATTTATTATTTACATTTGTATACCGCCCTTCTCCCGAAGGACTCAGGGCGGTTCACAGCCAAATAAAATACAATACTATAAATACAGATTAAAAATACAATTAAAAAACTTATTAAAATTGGCCAGAATTAAAATTTGGAACTAAAAACCCATTAAAACCCATTAAAACACTAACCCAGTCCAGCGCAGATGAATAAATAGGTTTTAAGCTCATGCTAAAGGTCTGGAGGTCCGGAAGTTGACGAAGTCCTGGGGAGTTCGTTCCAGAGGGCGGAGCCCCACAGAGAAGGCCCTCCCCCGGGGTGCCGCCAGACGACACTGTCGCGCCGATGGCACCCTGAGGAGCCCCTCTCTGTGAGAGCGCACGGGTCGGTGAGAGGTATTCGGTAGCAGCAGGCGGTCCCGTAAGTATCCCGGCCCTATGCCATGGAGCGCTTTAAAGACATTCACCAACACCTTGAAGCGCACCCGGAAGGCCACAGGTAGCCAGTGCAGCCGGCGCAGGATAGGTGTCACTCGGGAGCCACGAGGGGCTCCCTCAATCACCCGCGCCGCTGCATTCTGGACTAACTGTAGCCTCCGGATGCCCCTCAAGGGGAGCCCCATGTAGAGAGCATTGCAGTAGTCCATAAATGGCCTTGTGACAATATTTATTTATTTATTTCATTTGTCAACAAATACAAGAAAACAAGTAACAGAGTAGACACAGACATGGACACATGAAAAAAATTTGGCAACAAAAAAAGGGATATAAATAGGCAAAACATAGCCATAAACATATAGAATGACTACATATAATTGGGAACAGTAGGACAGGGACAGTAGGCATGCTGATACATTTATGCACGCCCCCTTAGAGACCTCTTAAGAAATGTGAAAGGTCCACAGTAGGGCCGTGGTGGCTCAAGGCTGTAAGAAGCCTGTTATTAAAACCAGCTGCCTGCAATTACTGCAGGTTCAAGCCCCACCAGGTCCAA